>NC_047149.1:6471461-6800389 GCF_009829125.3 Periophthalmus magnuspinnatus
GCCCACTTAAAATCTTTCTGCCACTGTGATATAGCCCCATTACAGAGAAGTGTCTGGGACAGCGTCAGGAATTTGGTTTCCCATCATTCTTAGTGAAAAGGTCACCATGTGCAGCATCTTGTGTATTAGTTGTTGCCCGATTATATTGTACAGTCTCCATTTTTTTTCTTGTTTAGCGGCTTTTACCAGACAATGCATGATGTGAAGAGCATTTATCTTGACAAGAATAAATTAAAACCAGGTAGAGGCCCTTTAGTGGAGCAAGCATGTAGTGCTTCTGTAAAGCCATTGCACGGTTTAGTTTAGATTCTGTTTTAGTTTGCTTTAGTTTTTAGATTAGTTTAGTTCATTTTTGGTTTGGTTTGGTTTTATTTTGGAACTTTACTTGCTACTTTGCTACAAGTTTACTTTTTTATATGCATTTTTGTATTTATTTTTTGCAACTGCACCTCTAAATCCCCATTGCAAACCTTCTTTACTCCCTATGCTGTAAAATTTACACATATTCCCTAATCCCATTGCATGTACTTATATCTATCACTTTCACCCCACTGTAGGTGCGGCTCAAGGACTCCCTGGTGAGCTCTCTTTACTTCTGCCGGGCCCGGGACACGGAGCTGGCCTGGATCGACGGCGTGCTGGACATGCGCGTGGTCAAGGTGGACACGGGGGTGCTGGCCGAGGAGGGGACGGGGGAGGAGCAGTCCGAGGATCCGGAGCTAGCCATGGACACGACAATCTCCGACCCCGACGTGGATCTGAGCGCCACAGCAGCTGCAGCCCAACGCGCCCTGAAGATGAACCTGTTCGGAGAAGAGGAGAAGGAGTTTTCTGAGGAAAGTGACGTCATCCCCACACTAGAGCCGCTGCCCCCGCATGAGGTGAGCAGGAGAGAGGGTTTTAAATTTTTCTTTTAGTTTTATTTGTTCATTTCGAATTAAGTCTATGTTCATGCTTTATTAAGGCTATTAAAAGTGTAGTTATTCTTAAAAAAATAATTGATTATAATGTAGGATTTAGAGTCACTCTTTATTTAGACAATAGAATGTAATTTTCAACATTAAATGGTAGTACTTTTATATTCCCACGTGTCCTGTATCTGTGTAACCCCTCAGTTGTCCAGGTAGGTTCCACAGTGGTCCATGGAAGTATACTAGTCTATTTATCTTATACTTGTTCTGATACAGCTCAAGATCATTCTAAAGATATTCAGAAAAGGTTAATTTCTATCTTCTGAATGTGACTTTTTTAGTATCAATGCCTGTGTTTCGATTCTAGTTTTAGTATCAAATAGTATCTGATTTTCTATACTTTTGACCACTCATTTCTTTATTTACCTATTTGCTTATTCTACTGATATGGACAGATGCATCAATCATCTTAATGCAGTATCTCTATCCCAGTGTTAATCCATGAGTTTCAGAATGATGAGAAATTAGGACTGTTTACGTAGTTGCTATTAACAATTCAAAATAAAAAAAAATTCTTCTGAATGGTCAAACGTTCCTCAGAATATTAATATGAAGAGCAGTGACTATGGTAATGTCCAAAAGACCATACAGTACAGAATAAAATATTTATGGAGACGGCTGGAGTGTCCCACCACAAAAAATGTAAGCAAATATTGAAACTATTATTAAAGATTATACTTTGGAAATTTGTATGGAGCATCATTTTGTTTATTATATTTCAATTTAGTATTTTTGAAAGAGAACTAGAGTCATACCAGTAGGATATAATGCTAATACATATGTAAAGTATAATGGGTGTATATTTTATCCAATTTTATGTTGCAGTTCCTTTGTTATATATGCAGTTGGTAAATGGTAAATTGGTCACATTTTTATATAGTGCTTTTCCACTTTCAAGGCACTAAAAGCACTTTACATCAAGGAACCACTCACCCATTCACACACACATTCATACACCGGTGTACACAGACACTGGGGGCGAGGCTCAAGGACACAATGACAGTATTCATCTTTGGGAGGTGGACTCACAAAACCTTCAGATCAGTGGACAAACACTATATCGACTGAGCTACTAAACTGTACTCGCAAAAACAATATTCACAAATTTCACTGAACGCATGTCTAAATTCTAAAATATCAGGCACAAAAAGTAATAATACTAAAGGTTATGGATTTACATAAACAGGATATCATCATGACTTTGCTCTTCAGGCCAGCTAGCTAAACAACTGATAACTCTTTCTCACATGCAACATTTAAAAAGTCCCTTCACTGACTACACCATTTATATATAACTCCTCTTGCTGTGAGGCACTACCACTGATCACTCTGTCACTGAAGTAAAAATATTCTGTTCTCAAATAAGTAGGCCACGCTGCAGTGTCTTGTCTCTCCACCTCTCTCTCATACACGTAACAGTACAGGTCTTTTTATAAGTATTGTGTTTTTGACAGATCCCGGGACACCAGTCTGTTTTCATCAACGAGCCGCGCCTCTCCGACTTCAAACAGGTGCTCCTGAAAGAAGGCATCCAGGCAGAGTTCGTGGGAGGGGTCCTGGTGTGCAACAACATGGTGGCGGTCCGCAGGGTGAGTGTGCTAACCGCTAACTACCACAACAGTGCTCTACAAGGCCTGTTGTGCTTGTTTTTTACGGTCTAAAATACATAAAAAAGTTCATTTTAGATGGTTTGCAGCAGTTAAATTATTCCTCACATTCCTTATGCACACCTAGCATCCTAATTATTCATAGCGATGAGTTTATAAGAGGCGTTTCACGACTCTGAGACCAGTGCAGAGTATTGCCATGATGGTAAAGCTAACAACAACTAACATGCTAAAGTGCACTTCCTCCTTATCAGACTATACAACGCTTTCTAGTTAGATGCACACAGCGAACTTACTAACCTCAAGGGCTGCTCAACTTTCAGAGGCAATGCTAATAACACTAGCATAACAATAGAGCACCAGCTGTAATTTCTAGTCCAGATAGTTTAAAAATGGTTTGATTTGATGCGGACAGGACACAGTTGTCTCATTCTGACCGCAAAACCTGCTTGTACAATGTATCTGTACTGAGGCAAGGCACATTTTACGCTATTACATGAAAAAATGTGCAGCCCTTTTAAATGGGAACTTTGGGTAATGTTCGTTTTAGGAGTTTTAGACAGCAAAATATGTGGTAGCTTTTTTTTTTTTGTAATGACTAGTTGTAGTTGGATGGGATGATCATTGACTAGGTAAGTGGATCTCCAGCTTTATTTCTTTCAAACCCACTTCATACTTGTCGAGCCCTCCCACTGTAAAATGTGTCCCACACATATGTGTTACATAAGCCAATTTATTCACAACAAGAGTGGATTTTAGAAAGAAACTCAATTTTCAATCATATCTTTACAATTACAAGTTCAGGAACCAGTGGACTAGGCTACAGCTCTCACAGTTTAATATAGAGTGCATCACATGTTGTTGCACGAGGGATCGCGTCCTAATACAGTTTGACTACCCACTAATGTTTTGTAGGTGTCTTCGGGCACTTTCACACTTGTTCTGGTTTGAGCCTAGTTTAGTCCTGATGCAGACTGTACTAGTTCTGTTTTTTATTGATGGATGAAATTTCTGTTTTGTTAATAGAATTGTGTTCAAAGTTCACATTTTTAAAACGACCAAGAAGAAGAAGAATCATTTCAGATCACAACAAAATATTCTGTGTTATTCTGTATAAAAACTGCCCTGTAGTTGTTTGTGAGGGAAATTATAGTACTTCAAAAGTTGCAGTCTTTGCGATTTGCTAATTTGCAATTCAAGTTTGATTCTATTTCAGTTTAATGTATCTGTCCTAAATCCTTGTTTAGTTTTGGTTTAATCCAGGTTTAGTTCCCAATTTCTCCATCTCCTGAGAATTATTTAAATCTTACATAGAAGAAATTACACTTATGTACAACCTATTTTGGTACGAATTCTGAAATGTAAAAATTGTCTAGTAAACAAAAACCCAGATGTACCACAGGGATAACCACAGTGCGTGTAAGATATGAGCCCTAGTGGCTTTTTCAGCATCTCATTTCAGAGGAAGTGCAACTCCACTTATTAAATATGAAGTTTCCCCAATGTGCCAACAAACAAACTGCACAAATGAGCAAACCTTAAAATAGCGCCAACCCAGAAAGTGAATCAAGGGAGAGGAGCCGCTGGCAGCCTGAGCAAGTGCAAACACAAAGAAAATGTTTTGATTGTCTAAAAGTCTGTAAACACAACATCTTTATTTAAACAGCCCTGTGTGTTAGCTGAGGTGGTTGCCATGTTGGACAAAATATCAGGAAGGGTAGAGTTCAACTGCATATTTTCCTCCTAATTTTCTGAAAACAATTTTCACTTTTGGAATATTTACTTGTAGTGTTGTCACAATACTTTTCAAACTTGATTTTGATACTAAGAAATAGTATCAAAGTTTAATAAAATATTTAGACAACGGAATTAATTTTCAAGATTAAATCATTGTACTTTCTTTTACATTACCATGGGAATCCCTCAGTCATTCAGGTATGTTCCATAGTGATCGTTGGCTCTATATTTGACTCTTACATTTCTAGTTCTGATATAGCTCATGATAATTCAAAATCTGTTCAGAAAATATTCATTTCTGTCTTGTGAATGTCACTTTATTGGCATCGATATCTGCTCAAATGAGTATCTAGTTTTGATACGAGTTTTATAGTGGAAGCCAAGTAGAAGCCACCAGTAATCTGACCAGAACTGAAGAAGTGGCTTGGATGAGCAATGAAATATCTTCACTCCTACAACTTTTTGTCCAGTTGACAGATTTAACTTTGGCTTCTACTATGGATCAGACCTGGACGACTGAGGGTTTACTTGTCCACATACCCAGTTTTTACCTGTGTATTTGAGCAAAGTTTGTCTTGCCCCATTACAGATGTATTGTATAAGGAGCTCTTGAGGTCAAAATATGTACGTGCACTGCGTGATATCTGCAGCTAATTATAAACAATTTTATTATCCAATAAGTACATGTTAGCAATAGCATATTAGTTACTGTTAACTTTACCGTCAGGTCAAAAGTCTGCACTGACCTCTGAGGGTTGTGAAAAGTGCTTATAAAATGCATAAGGCCAGTGAGGAATAACTTTGGGCCACTGCAAAATGTTTAAAATTAGCTACTTCTGTTTTTTGCGTTTTTAAGACTGTAAAAATCGCCCTTTGTCTCCATGGATGCTTTTACCTTGAATTTTGCACAGTATAGCAATAAACTTGTCTTTCTCCATTGAGATTGCAAGCCTGCTCACAGCAAGAATGCATGTTTTTAAAGTTAATTTTCTGTAAAAAAAAAAAAAATAATAATAATAATTTGAATAAATACAAAATATATTTGTTTAATACTAATACTGTGGAACATCCCTGGCAAAGCAATAACATTACTATGAAGATGAGCAGGTGGCAGAACCACTGCTATAAATTTGCCCCTCAGAGATTTGACGCTGGACTTTGTGTCTGTAAGAAAAACTGATAGGGTGATTAGGTCATATTTACCTGAAATATGACCTAAAATTACTTAGTACTTTTCCTGTTGTTATTCAAATTCTAAGGGTCATATTTATCATATTTTTTTGTTTTCTCAGACGGAGGCCGGACGTATCGGGCTGGAGGGCTGCCTATGTGATGACTACTATAAGATCCGGGAGCTCCTGTACCAGCAGTACGCTGTGGTATAGACCAGGGCTAACCAAGGACTGAACTGTACAGGCCCCAAACCCACCCCCTGGGGACCCACTCTCCCGCGGCCCCACAAACCTTGTAAATTTCCCTTTTATATGTCAGTACACAGTTTTATTCTGAGTTCAGAGTAAACTGGTTGTGTGCGATTCCGCAATTGGTTTACTGTAAGATTCCATAAGTTTCTGGTCTTCATGTTGTAAAGTGACAAAAGCTTCACCTGTTGTCATTAAATCATTTTCGTTTTCCAACATTATGGCTTTATTCTTTTTTACTCTAACAAACCATATTAAAATGATATTATTTTTTGCTGCTATATTGATACTGTGGTTGGTCTTTGAATAATCCTTCTTTGCATACAGAAAATGCCTTGCATGCTACAAAATTACAGTGTTGCTATTTACATAATGCCATGAAATAAGTTATTCAAATGGAATACTTTGGGAGCTATTTAAAAAGGCAGCCAAGCTGCAGCTTTTATTTTTAGTTGTAGTCTCTCTGGACAGTGACTGCAGTTTTATACAAGTTCCTTTATCATCACTTGGAGTTGATTGCTGGTGGTATACTGTGAGCTCATCATTTTGAAGAAAATGTATCTAAATTTAGTTTCAATTTATATATTCTCTAAGGCTTTAATTCCCTTTTAAACATTTTCCCTTTTGGTCATGCACTCTGGTCATGCTAACTAAAAATGGTTCTATTTGGAGAACACACTTTACAAACTGCACCTCTGTTTCCAATCAAGTATTTTGGTGCTGGAGCTCCCTCTGCTGTTAGCAACAGGAATGTAGAATGTGAAAATAACAAAAGAAGTGCTAACAGAGCCATGTGCTCGTTGAGAACACAATTTGACCACAGAATGTGTTTGGTGATGTCTTATGGCAGGGGTGTCCAAATTATGACCCGGGGGCCAAATGCGGCCCTCAGATAAATTTTTATTGACCTTCATTCAGTTGAACTGGCCCAGTTGATCATATTCAGTACTTTTTACTGCAAATTTGAGTAATCCTACCAATATAACCTAAATCACATCACATTGCATTGTCATACGGACCTAATATTAATATTTCAAGCCTTATTTAAAGTATGTTAAATGTACCCTGCGTGTGAATTATTATCCACTGTATCGACCACTGGGCTGTGACCCTCTGTGTCGAATATTTTTCAAGCTATGGCTCTCGGTGAAAAAAGTTTGGGCAACCCTGTCTTATGGGCTTTAAAACTGCACAGGAAAAGTCAACATTTTTATCCATGACACAACAATCCTGCTCAGAGAAGATGACTTTGGATGAATGCAGCAGAAATACAACTCCAGGTATGTTTTTGATTAGAGGACTACAGTATAACATTGGGGCAACAGTGACTCTGGTCAAATCAGTGGTCCCCCAACCTTCGGGGACCACTTGTTCTGTAAATGTAATGAAACTACCATCAATATATAGCATTTTACCACCTTTACCACTTTACATCAAGGAACCACTCACCCATTCACACACACATACATACACCAGTGTACAGACACTGGAAGTGAGGTGGGTTCAGTGTCTTGCCCAATGACACAATGCATTCATCGGTGGGAGATGGAACCACCACCAATCTGTGGGTCAGTGGATCTGACCGTTCAACCAGTGGTGTTTCGGTCGAGAACAGGATTGGAACTGCCAACCTTCAGATCAGTGGACAAACACTCTAACACCCTAAGTACACGTTAAATAAGATTAGTTGAGAAATCTACCTAAAGTAATGTCAGTATTTATAGTTACATACTTGTACCTGATGAAAGTCAGTATTAGCATGTCAGCTGTTTATTGCAGTGACAGCAGATGGAGACAGACCTCCACGGCCCCTGGCTCTAAATGCCTGGATCTGTACTGCGGGTCCAGTGATCACAATGTGCCTGCAGTGATACTGGATAATACACACTACTGCTGCTCAGGCGGATTACCTCTGTGTTTTAGGTCTATGGGAAAAATCTATTAGTTTGAAAAATGAAATTCTTGGGTGGTTATTTTCTTATCTTTTACAGACACACAGAAGCGTCCTGTCAAGTCGGCTGTGACCTGTTGGGGGCAGAAATAGGGCTGTCGGTGTAGAAAAATGTTTGACTCACTGAAGAGGAAAAACTAGGAGATTTGTAGTTCAGCTGTACAAATACTTTTCTACAGCTGATAAGATAATGTGAAATATCAAGGAACTCTTCATGTGTTTTTGGCCAACAGAGAGGAACTAAACACTGAATCAACTTTTCTTCGCTACTAAACTGTGTACATGATGTTTTAATAGCAGTGAAAAATGGCTGTGTCCTGGCTCCAGTGGCCGCTTCGAGTTCAAGTAGCTGGTGACATCACGCAGGACTCCCAGGATTAAAGCCGGGTGTTTCTGATTACAAACACCGTGTTGCCGGGGGGGTTAAAATGTTAGACCAATCACACTGAACCTTTTCCGCCAGACCCCGCCCCTCCTCTCAGAGCCAGATCTTACTATATGCAGATTAAACAAGTTGAGAACCCCATAACCGTGAAGGGCCCCGCCTCCCGAGTCCTGAGATAGTCTTGTAGTTACAATAAAACGGGGTCCTGCTTTGGTTAAATTAGCGCATTAGATCTATGCCACATTCCTGACCCCCGACCCCTCGCTCAAAGACACATCTCAGCGACAACATGATATAATTTTACCAAACGTTTTTTTGTTGTCTTTCCTTTCGCTACCGTGAAGAATTCAGACACTTTGGACTACAGCGGGTTACTTACTGTTGTTAATAAGAGAAGCTTTGACTTTGCTGCTTGAGTGAACGACCTCTGAACGATCCAGCTCCGCCTCCTCACTCCTCACTCCTCACTCTCCTCTTTGGTCCTCCAGGTACAGCCCAGTGTAGCAGCTCTATTTGAAATGTGGTTGTGGGAGTTTGGGAGTTCTCAAGTTAAAACATCTGGTGCAACCCTTTGGTGTTTGACTGATTAACAAAAGTTTAGGTTAGCACAGTAGCACGACAAAGGCTATTTTCCTTAATTAGCTTAACAACAAGTATCCAATATTCAAGTGATTTAAAAGTGAGTCTTGTTGTCTGTGCTAATACTAATGTCCTACTCAAGTTTCATAGGACGTTTCGAAGGAAGATGGGAAAGAATAAGGATTTTGTACGTTACTGTTAGAAATATCACATATAAACTGTACCAGAATGCAGGAAGTAGTTTGTAACGTGTGAATGCGGCTGTTTTGCTGTTGAAAGTTGCAGTGTGAAACCAGTTGTAAATTAGCAGGATAAAAATACATCTTTTTACTCACACACACACACACACACACACACACACACATTCATATACATACATTACTGCTCTATAGGATTCAGTATTCAGACATTAAACATGCACTATGGAACTTTTCTGGTGAAGGATCCGCCAACTGCTTTACTCCATGGAGATGTTATTGCTTTGCCTACAATCTTCCACAGTATGGCATTAACCTTGTGTATCTCCATAGAGACAAGAAGGTAACACCGGGCCAAGCTACAGCTACATCTGTGGAGAGGCGAGCCCAGTCACATTAAGGATGCTGGTGTTTCAGTGTTTCATTGTTTCAATTGCAAGAGGTTTTTTTTAATTTAATTTAATTTTTTTTATTTTGAAATTTTAATGCAATACAGTGGAATTTTTCATGCATATCAATAACATCTCCATAGAAACAAGCAGGTGGCAGACTCTTCACTATGAACAGAAAGACATCATTATTCTATAGAGTAATATAATTTTATTTATTTATTTTATTTATTTTTTTATCCCAGTTGCCCATCCTGTCGCAAGCATCCCCAAACATGCTCTTATATCCAACAGTACATGCATTTGACCTGGTAACCCCCTGGTAACAAGGCAAGGTAACATTTAACCCGCTCACTATTTGTGCGTTTGTTTGTTTGTTTGTGATGTGCTTATCTTTCAGTGGCACGCGGTCGTTTGCCAGTGGAGTGTTACAAATCTAATATTCAGTGATGGTTGGAGGGAGTGCGGGGCGCAGATGGAGGTATGGGTGGTGGGAGTGCAGGGCGCAGATGGAGGTAAAGGTACTCCGGTCTCTCTGCAGAGGTGGATCCTGGTTGCGGTTCATTACGGCTGCAATGCGGTGTGAATCCTCTGGGGCACATCCAGAGCATGGACAGCTGTGAGTGGTGATACACGCTCAGAAAACATCCAAACACAAGCCTTTCTACTGGAATTCAGTCACACTTCACCGGACGCATGATACGACTGCGGGCAGGGCAACCTTTATGCATGGGTTTACCTGGGCTGTAGCCGGGGGCCTACAGAGCGAGGGGCCTGTCACTGAGCAGCTGAGCATCTCTGCACGCTCTTTTCTCACCCCCGTAGCTACGTATATAAGTGGAACTAAACACCTAAACTCCGCCCACAACCACATTTCAAATAGAGCTGCTAAACTGGGCAGTACCTGGAGGATGAAAGAACAGTGTGATTGGTCTAACAGGTATCCACACGTCAAACTCCGCCCCTGCAGCCAGGTGTTTGTGATCAGAAACACCTGGCTGTAATCAGGGCAGTTCTGTGTGATGTCATGTAGTACTTGAAATTGTAGTGGCCACTGGAGGCAGCACACGCTCACACACACAAAGCTGCAAATTTACCCAGTTTGCACTAAAGTTGCCAAAAAAGGAACTAAGAACCATGGATAGTGCTATTAAAACACCATACACACAGTTTAGAAGTGTGGTGTGTTCGGTTCCACTTTAAAGTATTAGTTTTTTTGTTATTTGAGTTACTTCAAGTCTCCAGAGTGAATATCATAAGGCTGTAAATGGAACAAAAGACACAGAGACACATGGAAAAGTCCTCCACAAAAGTAATCGACTCAGGTTCAGCTGTGATTGTAGTAACTTAACTAAACTTATTATTATTATGAACTTTATTAAAACATTAAGAGTGCAGGGTACATACAGTTCCTTTAGTACACAGCGATCATAGCTGGTGTACACAGGAGCCTATATAGAGGATGTGCTTCCATATGCTTGAAGGGGCTAACATCTGTCTGCCGTGCCTCCAGTTTTGTACAGTTGCGTAACATACATTTTGCACTTTAGAAACATTAAAATTTAAATGCTCCGCTTTAATCCGCACCGCGCACACACACCAAACCTGTATATGACTTTCCCCATATGTGAACTTCAGTAACCTGTAACCGAGCAACAAAAGGCTAGAGGAGGGGTTGGGGGTTAAATTCCACATTACCCGTGCCAGTGTCTGCGCAGTCCTCTCTCTCTGCGTTTCATTTTGATAATTGAGAGTCCGATCCAGAACTGCCCATCAGCTAATCCTCTTACGCGCTGATAATGCAGAGTCTGTGACAGAAGCTGCCGTTTTAATGTAACGAGGAGCTAAGCCTGCACTGTGCACATGGAGGAGCCCACCCGGGACCACCACACAGACACACTGCCCCCTAGAGGCTGGGCAGAGAGGGGAAGGAGCAGTCATGAGTATTATCTGTAATGTGACTGCTGAAATACTGGAGAGACATGAATACTTAATGAAGGCTTTGAAGTATTTATTCAAAGCTTAAAGAGGCTGTGGGCTACTCAGTGTTTTTAATTAATATGGGTGACAGTGGCTCCGTTGGTAGAGCATCAGGTCCACTGTTTCGGGAGGTTGGTGGTTCAAATCCCGCTCTCGACGTGAACATCATTGGTAGAGCGGGTCAGACCAACAATTCCAGCTCCCACAGATGACTGCTGTCGTTGTGTCCTTGGGCAAGACACTCAGTCCACCTTGCCCCCAGTGTCAGCGATTGAAGATGAAAAAGCATTATATAAAAGTGTGTCCATTTACAGTATATTGAAATGTGTTTTGACCAGTAGAATGTCACATATCTGGTAAACGCAGCTCTTCAGCTCAAAGTGGAACCACTGTGTGCTGTCTGCATCTAAGTATAAGGGTTTTTCTTGTCCAAAAACCATGAAAGAATGCTGTTGCGCTGTTAGCATGCTAGTTTAAGTTAGTATCACCATGGCGACAAAAGTCCGAAAGTTGTTAAATGCATTAAATCACATGTGTCAAACTCAAGGCCCGGGGGTCAAATGTGGCCCGCCATGTAATTTTATGTGGCCCGCGAGAAGATAAATTAAAAGGCATGACTGTCATTTTAAAATAAGTCTATACTGCTTTAATGTTTGCACTGACAATAAACTAATGAGATTTTCCCAGCAAGTGGAACTGAGAAAAATTTGCAAATAATCATCAAAAAATGTTCATGAAGAGGAAAATTGTCATCATGGAAGGAAGTTGGAAAGAAGAAAGGTGAAGGTGAATACAAGTTTGTACTTTGAAAAGAAAAAACTGTGTGTTTTTTGTGTTATGAGGTGGGGTTGGTACAATCTACATCGACATTTTGACAGCAATTATGGAGCTAAGTATGCAAAAGTCAGTCTGCAAGAAAAACAACAAATTGTTAATTAAAAGGCTGTAAAAGGCCGTTTTTGAAGCAGAGCTGAAGGTCTGTGAGGAGGTGTGTCCCGACCAGATCCACACTTTAAAAATGTCAGTTTATCACAGAAACCGTGATTTAACAAGTTAAAAAGTAATTACATTTATTTTACATGACATTCGGTTACATTTAGTGACATTTACTCTGCTGCACAGTCACATCTGGCCCTTGATGCCGTCCATTTTGCTGATGTGGCCCTTGGTGAAAATGAGTTGGACGCCCCTGCATTAAATGGTCATGGTCACATTTTTATATAGTGCTTTCCACTGCTTTCCAAGGCACTCACCAGTGCACACAGACACTGAGGGTGAGGTGCGTTAAGTGTCTTGCCCAAGGACACAACAACAGCGTTCATCTGTGGGAGCTGGAATCGCACCAACCACATCAGAGGAAAAACACTCCACCCACTGAGCTACTTTCACCCATAATAAATGTGCTTATAAATTCATCACAGTGAATAATTAAGATATAATAATTGGAGCTGCTTCACACGGTTTAAAATGAACTCTTTTTTTTTTTTTTTTTTTTATGTTTTTAAGGCTTTTTAAGGTTTTTAAAGGAAAGATTAACATGTTCACAATAATAACTGCTGGTTCTAATGTTGATCAGCTGTTGAAAACATGGAGGAGCTTCATGTATGAGAAGACATACTGGGAAGCAATAGTGGAAGAAGTGCTCCATTTTGTTACCCAAGTAAAAGTACAGATACTAGTGCAAAAAAGTTAAAGCATCACATGAAAAAAATGAGTTAAGTAAAAGTATTAAAACACCTATTTACAAATGTATTTAAAGAGTAAAAAGTATTTTGCACTGATTTTAAGGTTTTTTGAGGTCTTATAAAGATTCAAATATAGCGATTTTGTTAAAGATTTGTGTTGAATTTTGCGCAACAGAAACAACAGAATGTTTTTTTTTTCTAGCTGTATATTTTTGTTACTCAGATTATGAATGTGTTAAAAATAAACCTCTCAGGCAATGAAGAAAAATACTTTTAAGTCCAGTTCAAAAATGTAGTATCCACTTTAAAACTCAAGTAAAGTCCAGATATCTCAAATTTGTACTTAAATATTGTACTTTACTACTTTTACTTTGTTACATTTCATCACTGCTGGGAAGTATCAGACTGAGGGTAAGGTACGCTGCATTTGACCCATCCCTCAATCCTTCAAAGCCACTGGAGCAATCTGTCAGGAGCAGTGGATCCATCTCCAGGTGTTGAGGTGGTCTTGGTCAGGACGACCTCAGCTGGACGATTTGACCCACTGTGCACTTTGCCTGTTTTGGGTTGATGGGTGAAAGTGGAGAGCCCCAAACATGCAAACTTCACACAGAATGACTTGGAATTCAAACCTGGAGTCGCTCAAAAACAGCTCTGAACTTGTTTTTTGTTTTACTTGTTACATACATGCTATATTTTTAGTCTATACACATCATATAGGACCTGTAATCTCACACTAGAAAACATGACAGACGACATAATGCATTTTCATACTCTGCAATGGTGTGTGTGCGGATGGGTGAATGAATATAATCCCTCCAGCCTCCCCCTTTCTCCTCATAAGCAGACCACTTAATGCCAATGACATTAGGAGAGAGTGAGAGGGAGAGAAGGAGAGAGGGGGAGAGAGAGAGAGGAGAGAGAGAATAGAGAGAGAAGGGAGAGGGAGAAAAAGAGAGAAAGGGAGAGACCGAGAGAGAGAGAGAGAGAGCAATAGAGAAAGAGAGAGGAAGAGAGAGGACCAAATTCTACGAAATCCACCTCTTTTCCAGTGGCGCGTGGCATAAGGCTCACAAATCCCTGCCCCTCGGCCCACATTCGGGGCTAAAAATGGCTGCTCCTTGTCACTTTTTAAATGGTCATCACGTTGAGCTGTTGTTTTTAATCTTAATCACTGAATGTGGAGGTAGGATCATGTGTGTGAGGTAGGATCATGTGTGTGAGGTAGGATCACTGAGCACGTGCAGGCAGTATCAAATCTGCACATCTGTAACCGGCAGTATGATAACACAGATCAATTATTAAACCTCAGGATTGTGTCACACACACTGTAGAGATGGACATGGCCACTAGCTGCTGTGTTTCAAATAGGAAGTGGTTCCATCCAAGTCTGGCTCCAATTGACTTAATTGAAAATGGTGGTTCCTCTCTGACCTTTAAATGTTCATATTATCCAGATCTACTTGATCCTGGTGTTTCTATTTCACTATTTTGTTTGTAAATTACCCCTACAAACCAGTGTTAAGGGCTTTGCTCCTAATTGGCATCATTAAGTTGCAAATGAACAGTATGTGTGACATCACACTCCCTCGGCTCACTCAGACTGTAGTGTAAGAGGTTTCGTTTTGGTGTGACACACACTGAGAGCGGTGCTTTGTTGTGCTGTTGTGTGATTGCTATGGAAGCTGCACACAAACCACATGTTCACCACACAATGCTTCATTTATTAAGAGAAAAGGCCTTATGGAAGGTTGTGGTTAAAACAGTGCTCTGAGGACAGCCTGAACTTCTCTTGTTACTTTTAAAGATCTGGGATTCTTTTGGCCTCTGCACTGGAGCTGTCCCATGTGCAGATTCAGCCCGGGGTTAGTGCTCGTTCAAAAGTATTCTGACTCTATCGAGTGAAAACTGTATTTACCATCACTGACGAGCTTATGCATCCCAGTGGATGTTTGGCTCTGTTCATTAAAAAAAGAAAAGTCTTTTAGTTGTTCAACCTGGAGCTGTAGACAGTGAAAATATGTCTGAAATAAATAGCTGCTAGCTGCATATGCAAACAAAATTTAGAAAAGAGATAGATCGCTCTTTCCATCTAATTTGTCTATCTAGACTAATCTGTTTGTCTTCTGCCTGAGCCTCCACTCTTGCCCGTGGCTCCTAACTGCATTACACAGAGGGTTTTCCTGCTTAGTCACACTGGACCAGTGTTTTCTGAGGACAGTCCCTCACACACCAGAGTGTTTTTAGTCTCATTGTACAGACATGTGCAGGTACAGACATTACAAACACATCACACTAACAGAGGGGCAAATATAATGCTTTATTCAGAAACACTTTTGCATAACGGTTGTTCTAACATAACTTTTTTCAGTAAAGTTTTCAACATACACAATTAAGGTAATTTTCACACTGCCTCTACCCAACAGTCGCACTCTGGCCAATCCAAGGACTCTTCAAACAGAGGGTGTCAGAGCGACTCCACTCGTGCTCTGGTCTTGCTTTTTTGGCTGAGAATCAGGAAGTGCGCAGTCAGCTTCCTAGGGTTTTTTTGTGTTTTTTTTTACTGTCACAGCTAAACTCCGCTCTGGTCTCTGAGAGTTGTGGAACATGTTTACAAACTCATCATGGTGAATAATTAGGATGCTCTGAATGCATGAGGTGAGTGAGGAATAACTTTGGAGCACTTTCTGGTTCTGTTTTTCAGTTTTCCGACAGTAAAAATTAGGTGTGGTGCATTCAATGAGGCAAGTCGTTACTCGGGTCAGGGTATGAGTTTGACGTAGCCTAAAAAGGTTGTCAATGTTCCAGAATATGGCTTTAAATCAGCAGTTTGGGAGTGTGTGTTCTCTCTCTCTCAAGGTGCTGTTGAATGTGTCACTACTGATAAGACACTGCTGTGTGAAGAGCTGAGAGGAGGAGAGGAGAGAGGGAGAGAAGGAGGGAGGAGGTGTATATAGAGGGAGAGAATGGAGAGCGAGGGGGAAAAAGAGAGAGAGAGAGACAATAGATGAAGTTGGGGAGAGTGAGAGAGGGGGGAGTGAGTAGAGAGAGAGACAGAGAGAAAGGAGGGAGGAGGAAGGGGATTAAGAGGAAAGAGAGTGGGGAGAAGAGGGTAGAGAACAAGAGAGTGAAAGATAAGGAAAGAGAGGGAGAGAAAAGGAGGAGAGTGGAGAGAGTGGCAAGAGAGGTGAAAAAGAGGGAGAGAGAGGAGGGGGGTGATGGAGATGAAGGGAGATATATAAATATAGAGGGAGAGAAAGGAGAGTGAGGGGGGGAAAAAGAGAAAAGATAAAGATGGGAGTGGGAGCTTGAGAGGTGAAAGAGGGAGAAAGTGCGGGGAGAGTGAGACAGAAAGGAGAGGGGGCGGGAGTGATGGAGAGGGTGGGAAAGAGTAGAGAGATGAAAGAGGGTGAGAGAAAGACTGAAGGGGGGGAGAAAGAAGGATTGGAAAAAGGAAAAAAAGAGGAGAAAGAGAGGGAGGTGAGAGAAAAAGAGAAGGAAAGACAGAAAGAGAGAGGGAGAAAAAAAGAAGGGAGAAGAATGAGAGTGGAGAGAGTGGACAAGAGATGTGAGAAAGAGGGAGAGAATAGACAAGGATGGGGAGAGTGAGAGAGGAGAGCGACAGAAAGGAGATGGGGAAAGAAAGAAAGAGAAAGGTGTGAGGATGAAGGGGGTGGAGAGAGAAGGTGAGAGGGGAGAGCGTGGGCACAGAGGGAAGAAAGAGGACAAGAGAGGGAAACACAAAGAAAGAAAGTGGGGGAGAAAAAGGGAGAGAGAGAGGAGAGACTAGAAAAAAGACAGAGGAACATAAACATAGGAGAAAGAGGCAGGAGAGAGAAAGAGCGGGGGTAGAGACGGAATGAAAGAGTGACTGGAGTGACTGAAGAGAGAAGAGGAATAGATGGAGAGAGTGAGGGAGTATAAGAGGAGAGAGAGTATAGTATATTGTGCTGACAGGGCGCATGTCACACAGGGCAGATATGGGTGCCTGCAGGGTCCCGTGGGTGCTCTGTGTTCCTCTGAATAAAAGACCCGTCAGTGAGTGAACGGGACAGAGAATATTACATTATATCTGTGCACACACTGATGCCTTCTGTATGAGTAATGTCTCTGTATTTTGTTTAGAATTTTAGTTTTGACGAAATATTGAGGGATTCTGTTTATACCTGTTTATTTTATTAATGCTACTTCCTGTATTTTTGTATTTTTCTTTTCAACTTTTTTTTAAGTATCTGTACTTTTCTTCACTACATTTGAGAGCAGTATCTTTACTTTCTACTGCACTACGTTTTTAAATGGGACTGAAAAGTAAAAGTATGTTTTATTATAGTTTGGGACCTGATTGAGGGTTTATTTTTAACATGTTCATAGTTTGAGCAACAAAAATATACAAAGAAAAACAGCTGGAAAAAAACAAACAATTGATCCAGTTGTTTCTGTTGAACAAAATTTAGCACAAATCTTCTACATTTGAAGCTTTATAAGACCTCAAAATATGCACTTTAAATACACTTTTAAACGGGTACTTTAATACTTTTACTTCAGTAGATTTTTGATGTGATACTTTTACTTTTACTTGAATATTTTTATTACAAAATGTCATGCTTCTTCCACCTCTGCTGCAGACAGAGGACACATGTAAGTGTTTCTCAGGACAGGCCTCATGTGGAAACACAAATGACTCATGTGAGGCTCATTCTGTTTTCTGATTGGATAATTGTCTTGAACCAAAACACCAAATTATAAAAACAACTTTTCCAATAACTTGTCCATTGTTTTTGTGGTTACTGCTGTAATGCTGAATGAATCTGCATTACAGTAGTCATCAGTAAAAGCTGTATGTGTTCACCTTTAGTTAGTTTCTTTAACTGGACTTTAATGGAAAAATATTATACTTATTTATCACAGCACTGACCCAACAAACCAAGTCATCATTAAAAAAACAACTTTCTTTCTCACCTCTCTCGCTTACTCTCGTTCTCCTCTCTTTCTGCTCCCTCTCTTTCGCTCCCTCTTTCACTTTCTCTCCCCCTTCTGCGTCTCTCTGCCTCTCGCTTTCACACACTCTTTCTGTCTCACCACCTTCTCTCTCTCTGTCCTCTCTTTGCACTCTCTCTTTCTCCCTATCTGTGTGTTCCCCACTCTCCCTCCCTCTCTCTTTCTCTTCTTCTCTATTTCTTCCTTTCCTCTCTTTCTCTCTCACACCCTTTCTCTCTCTCACTCCTCTGTCACTCTGTTCTTTCTCTCTCTCCTTACTCTCTCTCTCTCTCTCTCCCTCTCACACACACACTCTCTCCCTCTCTGTCTGTATCCCACTCTCTCTCTCCCCTCCTTTCTCTACCTCTCTCTGTCTCTCCCCCTCCTCTCTTTCTCTCTTCTCTCTTTGCCCAATCCCTTCTCTCTGTCAGTTTCTCTCCCTTCTCTCTCTCCATCTCTTCTTTTTATCACTCCCCCCTCCTTTTTTTGCCCCCTCGAATTTCTCCTCTCTCTTCTGTCTCTCTTCACCTCCCTCTCCCCTTCCTCATTTTCTCTCTTTGCCCAATTCCCCCTTTCTGTCAGTTTCTCCCCCTCTCTCTCTCACTGTTTCTTTCTCTTTCTCTCTCCCACTCCTCTCTTCCTCTCTCCTCTCTCTCTTCCCCTTCCTCCCCCTCTCCTCTCTTTCCCTCTCCTCTCCCCTTCTCTCTCTTTTCCCTTCCTCCCCCTCTCCTCTCTCTCCGCCTCCTCTCCTCTCTCCCCCTTCCTCCCCTTCTCCTCTCTCCTCCCCTTCCTCCCCCTCTCCTCACTCCCCCTCTCCTCTCCTCTCCTTCCTCCCCCTCTCCTCTCTCCCCACTCCTCACTCCTCTCTTCCTCTCCTCTCTCCCCTCTCTCTCCTCCCCCTCCTCCCCCTCTCCTCTCTCTCCCTCTCCCCTCTCTCTCCTCCCTCTCTCCTCTCCTTCCTCCCCCTCTCCTCTCCTCTCTCCCCCTCTCCTCACTCCTCTCTTCCTCTCCCCTCTTTCCTCCCCTTCCTCCCCCTCTCCTCTCTCTTCCTCTCCTTCCTTCCCCCTCTCCTCACTCCTCTCCTTCCTCCCCCTCTCCTTCTCCTCTCTCTCTCCTCCCCTTCCACCCCCTCCCCCTCTCCCTCTCCTCTATCCCCTCTCTCTCCTCCCCTTCCTCCCCCTCTCCTCTCTTCCTCTCCTCTCTACCCTCTCTCCTCCCCTTCCGCCCCCTCTCCTCTCTCTTCCCCTTCCTCCCCCTCTCCTCTCTCTCCTCTCCTTCCTCCCCCTATCCTCTCTCCTCTCCTTCCTCCCCCTCTCCTCTCCTCTCTCCCCTCTCTCCTCCCCTTCCTCCCCCTCTCCTCTCTCCCCTCTCTCCTCCCCTTCCTCCCCCTCTCCTCTCTCTCCTCCCCTTCCTCCCCCTCTCCTCTCTCTTCCTCCCCTTCCCCTCTCCTCACTCCTCTCCTTCCTCCCCCTCGCCTTCTCCTCCCCTTCCACCCTCTCTCCTCTGCTTCCTCCCCCTCTCCTCTCTTCCTCTCCTCTCTACCCTCTCTCCTCCCCTTCCGCCCCCTCTCCTCTCTCTTCCCCTTCCTCCCCCTCTCCTCTCTCTCCCTCTCCCCTCTCTCTCCTCTCCTTCCTCCCCCTCTCCTCTCCTCTCCTCTCCTCTCCTCTCTCCCCTCTCTCCTCCCCTTCCTCCCCCTCTCCTCTCTCCTCTCTCTCCTCCCCTTCCTCCCCCTCTCCTCTCTCTTCCTCCCCTTCCCCTCTCCTCACTCCTCTCCTTCCTCCCCCTCGCCTTCTCCTCCCCTTCCACCCTCTCTCCTCTGCTTCCTCCCCCTCTCCTCTCTTCCTCTCCTCTCTACCCTCTCTCCCCTGTCCTCCCCTTCCTCCCCCTCTCCCTGTCTGACACACACAGTTCCATTAAAGCTCCATGTTGTAATGTGGCTGCATTGTGTTGCACTGTGTTGCGTTGTGTTGCGTTGTGTTGCACTGTGTTGCACTGTGTTGCGTTGTGTTGCATTGTGTTGCATTGTGTTGCACTGTGTTGCGTTGTGTTGCATTGTGTTGCTTTGTGTTGCATTGTGTTGCACTGTGTTGCATTGTGTTGCATTGTGTTTCACTGTGTTGCTTTGTGTTGCATTGTGTTGCACTGTGTTGCATTGTGTTGCTTTGTGTTGCACTGTGTTGCACTGTGTTGCATTGTGTTGCGTTGTGTTGCACTGTGTTGCATTGTGTTGCACTGTGTTGCATTGTGTTGCGTTGTGTTGCACTGTGTTGCACTGTGTTGCATTGTGTTACAATGTGTTGCGTTGTGTTGCTTTGTGTTGCACTGTGTTGCACTGTGTTGCGTTGTGTTGCGTTGTGTTGCACTGTGTTGCATTGTGTTGCGTTGTGTTGCACTGTGTTGCACTGTGCTGCATTGTGTTGCATTGTGTTGCACTGTGTTGCATTGTGTTGCTTTGTGTTGCACTGTGTTGCATTGTGTTGCATTGTGTTGCACTGTGTTGCATTGTGTTGCATTGTGTTGCACTGTGTTGCGTTGTGTTGCGTTGTGTTGCATTGTGTTGCATTGTGTTGCTTTGTGTTGCGTTGTGTTGCATTGTGTTGCTTTGTGTTGCGTTGTGTTGCATTGTGTTGCTTTGTGTTGCGTTGTGTTGCATTGTGTTGTTGGTTGCAGGGCTCTGTCTCTGGGCTGTGTGTGACAGTGTGAGCGTTGCATAAGAGGATCACTTCTATTATGGTGTAATGTAAACGCTGGTGCTATGTACAATGTATGGAACACAATGGGAGGGGCTTAAAGGCATCGTGGGGGCGGGGCAGCATTTGACTTATCATTATATAAAAAACGAGGCAGTGGTGGAAAGAGGACTGAAATCATGTCCTGAAGTAAAAGTGCCGTTACGGGGCTAAAAATGTACTCAATAACATACAAGTATACTGGTGAGAAATTTGCACTGTGGAATTTTTTTGATGGTGGGCCCAATCACTGATAGTCTCCATGGAGATGTTATTGCTTTGCCTGGAATGTTCCATAGTACGGTTAGTAGAGAAATTCCATTATCTTGGCCTACGTCATCAGAGGTATAATACTCCCTACAATGGAAATATAGCCAGACTGGACTGGACTAGACTGGAATGGACAATGCATGTCTCTGGGTGCTATGCCTTGAATAAACCTGTCCTTATGTATCTCCATGGGGACAAGCAGGTGCCAGTTAAAGGTCAGGTCTATGGAGAGGAGTAAGGATGTTTTACAGTATTCGTGAGCAATAAAAACATCTATAATTGAATAAAAGAGTGGAAAATCTCGTATCCACTGCATATTTTTTTCCTCTTAAAAGATCGTTGCATGTCCCACTGCACAATGTGAAGAGTTTAAATGTTACGACCGAAGTCTCCAGGCTCTGTGTGCTAAAGTTGTGTCATGATCCGCACCGTCTGTTCCACGTTTTACCTCCTGTCCTGCTCCTTCCCTCCCTCACCTGCCGGAGCTGGGCTGAGCTCCTGGCTCCTCCTGCGCGCACCTGCAGCTCATCAGCGCTATTACCTCCACCTGCTGCGGAGCATAAGAGGAGCTGAGACCAGACACTCTGCGCGAGATCATCGTCGTTCCTTCGTTCCTGCATTCCTGCGTTGCTTCATCCTGTACGTGGCCAGAGTTCTGCATGTCTACATCCCTGCTCCCTCGCTCGTCCCACCTCCTGGCTTCTGGCTCAGCTCCTGACCTCCTGCTCTGGCTCTGGTACAGATTACTCCTTGTCTTCACCTCCTTGTCTCGTCCTGGACTCTGGCTCACACCCCACTCCCAGTTCCTTGCTGGGTTAATGAACTCTTGTTAATTATTTCACAATCTGTAAAATAAACACTGTAAATCTGCCCCGAGTCTGCACTCTTTGGTCCGCTACACCCACCGTTACGACAAGTTGTTAAAATTTGTAAATGAAAAAGAAAAAGAGAGACGGTCCCGTTCGTGGCGGAGCTTTTCTGCTGTTACTGTTGATCACAAAGTTTGGATGTCAGATGGAGTGAAAGGAGGACTCACTTTGTACCAAGACTCCAAAATATCAGACAGGCTTGATATCAGTCGAAGCTCATCTTTGGTCATACAACGGTTCTACGTTTGATCTTGAAAATATATATCCTTCCCAACACGGCCTTCCGAGTCCGCGGAGAGAAACCCGCACTGCCCTGATGCTATCTCAGAAGGATGAATGGGCGCTACGCAGACCTGTGTGGCTAAAGTAAATGGGACAGTGCAAAGATAAGAGTTATAGAAGCACAGGATACTAAAGAATCATGGGATTGTTTGTGTAAAAAAGTACACTTCATAATAAGGTTTTGTCTCGTGGCTTTCAGATGACCTCAGGAGTTTCCTGTGGCGTTAAAGGAGTCATGCAAAGTCAGTGTTCTCATGAGTTTTTAAAAATAGTTTTCCATTATCATAAGCTTAAAGGGCACGTACCAGATTTTCTTTTTCCATGTATCTGAACAAAAACGTGACATATTATATAAGCATGCTAGTTAGTTGATTATTGTGACTGCAAAACTCCATTCTGGTCTCTGAAAGTTGAGAAAAGCACTTATAAACTCATCACTGTGAATAACTAGGATGCTCTGAATGCATAAGGTAAGTGAGGAATGACTCTGGACCACTGCAAACCCTTTAAAATGAACCGTTTTTCCACATTTATAAGACAGTAAAATATATATATATACAGCTGTCAGAGTGTCTCAGTGCTCCAAAAATTTCAGTTTTCACCTACCCCCTATCCTACGGAGCCCCTTGCCTGACCAGCCAGTCCCTTCTATATTCTTAAATCCAGAAAGGTTTGGAAAAGGACCACAGAGCGTGACAAACCTCCGTCCTAACTTGGCATGGTCCAGACACAGCTGCTAGTCTGTATCACGTGTCTTTCAGTTGTGGACGGCATCATCTCTCCAAAATTCTCGTATCATTCAGAACAAAATATATCACTTCTCAGATACATAAGAGTTTAGCGCTTCACTTGTCCTCTGCTCCTCCTCTGCCATGTTTGTTCAAATTGGTTAATCCTCCTGTCAGTCACACCCTCTGGAATCGGGGAGACGGGATACGGTTCCAGACCCACTTGTCTTTGTAAAGTTTCATCAAAGTGTGTGGTTTTGGCTGAACATGAAACAAAGCCCCTCGAGTCCCCTAAGAAATAATAAAACTAAGAGGTATTGTTTGAACAAGATACACTGTTTGCACAAGTTAATATGGTAATTATCTCACACTCTTTAGCAGACTCTATAGTGGGATTCGGACACACGACTCACTACTTTTAGTCAGTCAAACGTCGATAAAGTCAGTTAAATGTCGATAAAACTTGATTTCTGTCATAAATAATGATCATAATCGACTGGCACACAAATATTTATGGACTAATAATAATCATGCAAGTTTTTGTCAAGATGGATCGCACATAAACAGACTGAATCAATCATTTTTTTTGTCTGAGATGTGGAAATTATCGCTCTGTTAACAGCTTAGCAACTTTACACAGCAACGGTTTATTGAAGAGAGTTTTATTCATAATCAGGATAAACAGATAAACCAGCGCTTCTCTCTGCTTCATTCAGTCGTGTTGTGTCCAGTTAAAGACCTGTCTCTGTCTGCTGCTGTTTTTCCGACTCTCACAATGCATTGTGGTCTATATTGACCGGCCTAGTGACCACTAATGCCCACTACTTTTCAAGGTGCATTGTGGGAAATTTTGAGTGCTCTACTTTTTCACAAACTGGACATTTGGACTAACTAACTGGGGAACAGTGTGGACACTCGAACACAGCCTTATACTACATGAGTATGACAGTAGTTGTATTTCTTGAATGCTTCATAATTTCCACAGTTCTCCAAAAAGAATTGATTTTCCAGATACATACATGGCTCCAATCACATTCCACATGGTCTTTTGTGTAACTGTGAAGCGATAGAGCAGGATCCTGCACAATACACCATGAGACTCTGTGACATTTCTCTACTTTCTCCTTGTTCAATTACCGCTCAGGCCCACACCTCCTCCTCCTATGCCTTCTGTACAATCATGTTTCTGAAGTACTATTCACGCAGCATGTTCATTATGATGGTGAGTTTGACATCTCACTTCCTTTGAAAGAGAGATTTGGGTCTCAAACCAGCGACCTTCAGTACTCTCAAAGCTTTTTGATTGGAGTAAGTTTCTCTGCTCACACAATCAAGTTTAACTGTTGTTAGCTGTGAAGTACAAGGCATGCTGGGTAATAAAAATGGCAAGATTCAAGTGCATGTGTGAAGCAGGATTCAAACCCCAGTCCTCACAGCTCGAGTCCAGTGTCCTCCCAGCTGTGCCACCAGCGCAGACAGGACACCTCTGACATGATGCTGCATTCATATGATGGAAATATGTGACTACTGAGGGGAATGAACTACTTTACTTCAAATTAAACAAGTTTAAGACAAAATTCAACTGCATATTTTAATTAATGAATTAATAAGCCTTACAACTTTGCAAGAACTTCATAAGTAATGAGTTTATCCGCAGTTTGCAGAAACAACATCCCATCACATAAGTCTCTGTCACAACAACTACAGGGGTTTTGCACATTTTCCAATAAACCAGCAAAGATAATCATGTTATGCAAATGTATGTTATTGTCCCTGTTGCACTGAGTGATTCTGTATCTCCGAGTTTCCGAGATAACATGAATGCAGCAAGATTACCTACTGACAGGCAGAGTATGGTGACTCTGCTCATCCAAACAGTTAAACCAGTGTCAGCTGTGACTGAGGCTAACGTCTGTGTTAACGTTATTAAGGCAGCAAGTTTTTAGGTTAAAACTTTACAAAGCCCTTTACAAATGTTAGTTAGATATTTAAATGAATAGTTGTGTGAAAAGCACTAGCAGGAAAGATAAAAATCAGACAACCATGAAGAGTTATGAAGTGTAATGTTTGATCTAAGTACTGAGGAGATGAAACGTGCCAAAAAACAGTAAGAAAGGAGAAAATAGAAGAATAGACAATGACTGCGTGACGACATAATAATACAAAACAATAACTAGTTTAATGCTTTACTGTGGCCAAGTATAAACATCCCACTACCAGAAAAGTTACATAGTGGACCTTTAATTTCCCACATTTAAATGCCATTCCTGCATAAATTGAAGTTGCTGATATGAGCATAAACCGTGTTATTCTTGTGTGTTGCTATGTGTCCTGTTAGCAGTGCACACCTGACGGCTCATACAAATAAAGGCAGCGTGTCCACAGAATGCTCAAGTCGTGATGAATATTTTATTTTCCCTCCTCTTCCTCCTCCTCCTCCTCTGCCTCTGCTGCTGCTGCTGACAGAGGAGTAAAACCAGGCTCTCCGGAGAGGCTGGGGAGCCTGCTGTACTGTACGCGCTGTACCGCCTCTGGGCTCTGTGTGCACTGGAAGAATGCACATTTACGCTGTTTGCTGAACTCTAAATAAAATGTAAAGTAAATAAACCGGTTGTGGATCCACTTCCGGTTACATTTTTGCGTTAACTGCTTTATCCGACGATTATTAACAGTTGCCAGGCAAATCCAGAACGACATCTCTCTGTATTATTTATACAGACTGATGTTGTTCACCACGTCCTCCTTTACGTCTCAAGCCAGAACCAAACCGTGATCATCCAATCAGATTTGTTTATTTCAGTGACATATGTGAAAGGAGCTCTTTGGTCATCCATCATTTACAAACAAAATCCAACTTCTCTCGCTTCAGATTAACTGCAAAATCCACGGTATTTGTCAGTTTATTTTAGTTTTTCCTTGTATCATTTTTTATACGTGCGGACCATAGACTGTATATATAAATGGACAGAGCTAACCTGCGAGACCTTTACTCCAAATTCTGTCTTAACTACTGTGATCCTGCCCATCATGCTCATTTGAACTCTAGGAGATTCACCAGTGTGTATTCTGGATCTCAGGCAGCATTAATAGTTCACCACCCGCCTCGATATCATGTAATATAAATATAAATACTTCTATAATGCAGTTTGTTTTAATAATGAATCCATATCATTATTAAGTGGCATGATTAAAGGATACATATTAGGTAACATCTATTCTTATGAACCATGTATAACAGTGCATTTGAGGCTTATATGATCTTAAAATTTCTGTTTTCACCTACCCCCTATCACTGCCCATTGTTTTAATGTTGTTTCCTCATCTCAAACAGACCTGGAGTTGTGTTTTGTTTCATTCACACATGTTTAACACACAAACTCTGCATATTTAGGCCGAGTTCTTGGATGATTTCAGTCCTGGAATTGCCAATCGCTACTGAACAAAAGGTTAAAGGTAGATGTTATCTCAAAAACTATCACTTCATGACATCACAAGGTGAAACAGAGCATTTTGAGCTTTGGAGATGTGGACAGACTAATAATAAAGTGTTACTGAAACATGTGTGAATGAACAAGGAGGAGGTAACAGCATTATAACATGGCTTAAGGCTCACGAATCTATTTTGCATAATATAGGACCTTTATGAACATGGTTGAGATTACTCCTTATGGAACAGGGCATTCAGGGTTAGGCTGACCCTTGGTGACATTTTTATATAGCACTTTTCTACCTTCAAGGGTCAAAGCGCTTTACATCAAGAAACCACTCACCCATTCACACACACACATTCACACACCAGTGTACACAGATACTGGGGGTGAGGTGGGTTAAGGTTCTTGCCTAAAGACACAACGACAGGCAGTGGCAGTATTCATCTGTGGGAGCTGGGATCACACCGCCAACCCGTGGGGCAGTAGATGTGACCGCTCTACCTGCAGTGTTTTTGTGTTGAAAGCAGGATTTGAACCGCTGACCTTCTGATCAGTCGATAAGCACACAAACAACTGAAGCACTCCTGTTCCTCCGGCCTTCAGGAGAACAAAGCTGAGTGACATAAAAGAGCTACAGTATTTTCCTGTAAGTGAGAGGTGATTGACAGCTGTCGGGACCAATCACGTCAAAGACCCAGCGTACATGCTTAGATCAACACAAATGGAGCCTATACCAAGCTCAGGGCTATACACAGTAACATCAAATAACTGCTGTGTTTCAGATGCCATCACAACATTCTATAGGCCAAGAATGTTTAGTACAGGTGGGCAGCTAAAACTAATATTCTTAAAATTGTTGTTTGAATCCAAAAAGTGTCTATAGCATAGACTAAGTGGACTAAGTGAGTGTGACGTCTCCCACAGCGTTCAGCTCCAGTCAAATGAAGCTCATCGAGGCTAGTGGTTATAGGGAGAATCTGAAGCCAAGTTCCATATTTGGAATTCTAACCATGAGTATCATAGCAACCAAAATAATAATAATTATATATATATATATATATATATATATATATATATATATATATATATATATATATATATATATATATATATATATATATATATATATATATATATATATATATATATATATATATATATATATATATATATATATATATATATATATATACGCCTAAATGATAAAAGTTAGAATGATTTGTCTTTGTCACATTGTTCCTCATTATGAAGAGCCTCTTTAAATTCTTTCACAAGTCCACGACAAATAGATTGGCTTTTATGAATTTTTAAAATACAATTTGGAGGGGGCGCTATAGAGCCATCTTAAAAGATAAAGCCCTAATTTGCATTTCATTATGTCCTGCTCAGAAATGTGCACACGCACTTCATTGGGTCCATTCAAATCCAACAATGTTTGTGAAAGATAGAATTTCTTTAATTTTTTTTTTTTTTAAAACAACATTTTATTGAAAAATCAGCCTGAGCACACCCAACATTTTATTTAAAATGTAATCTGATAATCTTTTATTGCACATTGTGTCTTTTAGCCAAGAGGAGATCTCAGGTTTAAGGCCGACTTCCTGTAGGGTTTAGGGCGGATGCTAAGTTTCATTTGTCTACGATGACATGTTTCTGGTCCAGGCTCTAATTGATGCAGTGTAAATTCTTTTTGAGGTGGTGCTACTGAACTATCTTTCTTTTTTTCTTGCAGTCTTCACTGAAAGTTAGAGCTCACTGAATTCAAATTTTCGATACCATTTACTTGTTTATACATTATTGTTCACTGCTTGATTTTTTTGCCATTTTCCCCAAAATTTTACAAATCCAATAGAGCTCTCGTTGACTCGCCCTCCTCACACATTTGTGCTCGGCCCCTGACAAGAGTTCTACTCAGCTCTTGTTAAAAGCCAGTGGAAACAAATGACTTTTTCAACAAAGATTTAAACATATTTAAAGATCAGGCACTTCTAATATAGAGTCTGGGACCAGCTACAGCAAAATCTTGGTCCCCTCGAGTTTTTAGCCGGGACCTTGAAACATCTAAAATCATCTGGTCTGCTGATCTCGAGGTTCTACTGGGAACATGGACAAAGAGATGGGCCAACCCATGGAGACATTTAAAAAACATCCTCAGAATCTTAAAATCAATCCTGACACTGACAGCGAGCCAGTGCAGAGAGGCCAACACAGAAGAAATACACTCATATATGTGATACTTTTACTTGAGTAACTTCTTGCCTCTGTATCTATTAGTTAACAAAATGGAGTACTTCATCCACTTCTATTGCACTGGGGCACAATATATTTTGTCCTGGGAAACATGGGAAAAAATCAGGTAAAAGTTTTTCAAACTAAATCTAAAGTACAGTATGTTAAATGTTCACATGTATCTCGTGTCTCGTGCTGTTTATGTGTTCCTATTTGCTCGTCAGTTCTAGAAAGAAACTGAGCAATGCAAGAAAATGTGCAAAACATTTCTGCACGACGATAAACCCTGTTATAATCTAGTTTGTATAATTACTCGATTCACTGAAGCCTATTGTTAAACTGTCATGTTCTTTTATCAGCGTGTAGTCTGTGCAAAAACGTGACAAGCACTGCAATCAGAACAAAGCTCAACTAAAGCAAATATTTGATTTTTGATTCTGACACTTTTCATAATGTTCCCTCATCAAAACGTACCCGGATTTGTTTTTCGTTTCATGTTAGCAAGATGCGATAGTGTTTTATTAACACTGATTTATTCTGCAAAATCAACATTTCAGAGCTTTTAATAACGTTATAGTTGTCTCCTTCTCATTTACTCTCTCAAAGTAGTTTTAAGGAGTGATTCGTGCATGTTTGAGTGATCTTTAATCGTTTATTTTCAAGACGCCATATTGCCGATCAACCCCCATTTTCACTCACGCTGCTCTGTACTTACATCGTTCTTCAATTCTCTTAACGCTTTAGATCAATAATATGATTTACAATGTGCACATTCTAACATAATGATCCACGGCGGTCAGATTACAACTATATAGCAGACACAAGCACAATAGATCTTCTTTGCTGTGCTTATGTTTTTCTAATTCTGGTTTGGTTTGGTGGGATAGTACCTGTGCTAAATATTTATCATAGTTTTACATCACTTAAGTGGCAGTTTGTGGGTAAAAAATTGAGATGAAAAGTAAACAAAAACCATACATATACATAAGAAGCAGTGATGAGTTTTAAATAGAATATCTTTACTTATGTGATCAATGCCAGCGTTTCAATTTATGCACAAAACTGTCAAGATTTTTCTGCCAGATTAACGTCTAATCATATCTGTGTATTATGCAATTTAGACAGAGTTTGACCCTGGTTAGGAGCAAGGTTATGGAATTACCTCTACGTATGTCACATCTGCTGATCATGTACAACCAGGAAGTCAAATTATAAACATCGCTGCAGATCACACTAGCGAGCAGGGCCAAACTAAATATACTCTTGGTACCAATAAAGTAACTTTGAACCGTGAGCAGTGGATTTTATCTGTTCCAAAATGACAACACGGCCCTGCTGAATCCTACCTGTCTCACTGATTAAGGGAATAAAATTGGAAAATGAAGTAAGTACAGAGCAGCGTGTGCAGGGTGTAACTGAAGTACTCCAAAAACAACTTCGAGAGGGTAAATGAGAAGAAAACAACTGCGGTATAATATAGTTAAAAGATCTGAAAAGTCGATTTTGCAGAATAGGTCTAGATCTGCTTTAAGATGAATCATACCGTGAAGTAAAGAAACTTCATGTCTTTAAATATTCTATACACACACACGCACACAACTGCACACATAGTTACACTTATGTTCCCATGTTATCACCATTCTAGTATTTCTAAGCTAACGTAAAGTGCTTCCAAATATAGCGCGAATGAATGAAAGTCTCACACAGCCCTTTATAAACCTCCTTAGCCCTTAGCCGTTAGCGTGGTATAGAACGGTATAGATGCATGAAGCAGCCGTGTGGAAGTGACCTGCTCTGACTGAAGATGAGGAGAGGAGGAGGAGAAGGAGGAGGAGGAGGAGGAGGAGAGGAGGAGATGGGTGCTGATGGGTGCTGGTGGGTGACACTTTTTCCTGTTGACATTAGCGCGTGACCTGACATGGGTGACATTATCAGAGCCCTCTCGTACATCGCGCTGTAGCTGCTCCTCTGGCACGCAACATTTATAAAGATGGAAAGATGTGTTTTACTGTCCTGTTAGTGTTTTATGCTATTTACCTGGAATGTTCCATAATATCCATCTCCATGGAAACAAGCAGGTGAAGCCATCCGGTCGAGTTACAAGTGAGATCTGTGTAGAGGTATAAGACACTGTATTTGGCTGTTTTTCAAGGTATTTTGGGGCAATAACTTAATAAATAAATGCTAGTTTGATAAGTTTAACGCTATATGCTACTACGCTACTATGCTAACTGCTAACGCATAACATATTTAGATCACCACGTTACTTTTTATTGTTTTTAAAATGCTATGTTCGCCAAAAAGAATGTATTAACATGTTTTGTAAGTTTCACATTCGTTGTTTTTGCTCCCCATGCTAAGTCACTCCCCCTTCCGAGCGCTATCACAACGCAATCAGTGCACAGCATCCCGTTAAATTAAAATCGCGTCAGGTTTGTGAAGTTGTAGTGTATCGTTTTGTATCATGCTTTTGTACATTTATGGAAAGTTGTGCAGGAGCATGGGTGATGTAAGCTTGTGGGCGGGGCTTTGGACAGAATCTTACAGCTAACAGTGAGAAGGCTTCAAATAGGGCCTGAGAGAGATCGCTAAATTACTCAAATATGCATGGATGACATCTAAAACCTCATCAGGCATGTTTTTGATGAAAGAAAGCTCCAAAAGGTTGATTTCGCACAATATTCCCTCTTTAAGAACATTAGCACTGAGCGTATGAGTCACGCTAATTCCATTTACTCTATAATATTCTTACATTTTACTTATAGCCGTCGCAGTTAAACCCATTTCCCACTGATTATTGACCATCCAAATGAGGACCAGATGCCAAAGAACCCTGCCTACATTTGATCTGGGGAAGGTCCAGCAGAGTCCTGTAAGCTCCGTCTCTGGCTCCTCCACTGGTCCCCTGCCCTCCCGCTGCGTGCTAGGGGCCAGAGGAGCGCTAATCTCCGCGTGTTGGCACAGCGGTTCGTGTGTGTGGGTATAAGGAGCAGACTCAAAGATGGCCGACGCACTGGGCTGGCAGAGACTTCACAAAGCCCCCACTAAGAACACATGTTTGATTAACGGCCTTCGCAACATGTCTGGAACGCTCCGAGCCGGAATTAAAGCTCTTATGTCATGCAGTATTCGGTGTTTTAAAGCAACCTCTGGACACCTTAAAGGAACGGATTAAGAGTCGGCCCTCGTCAGTACGCACTCGGAGTTGTATGATGCTTGTTTGAGTAATCCTGTGTCGTCCTGCAGTGGAGGTTTGAGTGCTCAGAAGATGTTCGTTGTCCCTTGTTCTGAACTTACTTGGGATTCTTTGAAAAACTCAGACTCCACTGATATACGTAGCACTCAGTTGTATATATTTATGGCTCCTGTCTATATGGTGGAAGCAGAGGGACTCTCAGAGGAGTTTAAGCCAATCACAGCAGCCAGATATCTGTGGAATCCATCAAACGTCCAGGTCTGAAAGAAAATAACACGTGTCAACTGGACAAAACGTTGCAGGAGTGAAGATGTTTCGCTGCTCGTTCTTCAGTTCTGGTCAGATTACTGCTGGACACTGCCTTATATCTGTCTGAAGGGAGGAGCTAACCTATTGTCTTACAGTTTCTAACCTCGATATGTTTCTTTTCTCCTCTTCTTCTCGACTGCAGAGCTCCTTGTGCCTCAGGGCAGCTCTGGGTCACCTTTACTGCCAGAGCGGCCATCACACTCCCGCTCTGTCCCCACACAGCAGGCTGACAGGGCTGAAACATGTGTCAACCTTTTTTACCCACAGTCCTGCCTCTGCTGGGTCTGCCTCCCCTGCATCCACTCTGCTCCTCTTCCTCCTCTTCATCCCCTGCCAGGAGAGCAGCCATCACGCTCCAGCTCCATCCACACACCAGGCTGACAGGACCAAACACGTGACAACATTGATACTGCCTCTGCGTGCTCTGCTCCTCTTCATCCTAGTCTATCTGTTCCTCTCCTCTTCCTCTTAACCTGGGGGGTTGCAAAATGATTTCGGGGGGTCCTTAGACGACACAGGGGAACTTCAAAAATATATACAATAGTCTTAAACATTCCCTTTAAGTAGAAAATGTGAAAAATGTGAGTCTATGCCCTGAAAACATTAGAACATTAGACATGAGGCAAGTTTAGCATTTCTCTTCCTCCTCTGCTCTTCTTCTTCATTTGCTCTTCTTCTTCCTTCTTTCCTTCCTCTTGCCTCCCCTGCATCCACTCTGCTCCTCTACCTCCTCTACATCCTCTCTCTCCTCTACTTCTTTTCCCCTGCTCCTTTTCCTCCCTTTCCTCCTCTTCCCCCCTTTCCTCCTCTTCCCCTTTCTCCTCTGCTACTCTTCCTCCTTTTCCATCTCTGCACCTCTCCCTTCACAGCAACTCTTCCTCCTCTGTACCTCTACGTCCTGTTCATCCTCTATTCCTCCTCTCCCCTCTCTTCTCCTCTCCATCGTCTACCTCCTGTCCCACCTCCTCTACCTCTATCCTCTATGCCCTCGCCTTCTTCTGCTTTCTCGTATCTGCTCCTTTGCCTCCTCTGTTCCGCTTCTTTCTTTTCATCCTCCTCTTCCTCCTCCACTCCTCTACCTCCTCTGCGCCTCTCCCTGCACTGCTCCTCCTCCGTACCTCTCCCTCGTCTTTATCCCCTGTTCCTCTTCTTTCTCCTCCCCCTCTTCTCACTTCTCTACCTCCAGTGCGTTACATCCTCTGCCTCCTCTCCTCACCCTCCTCTCTTCCGCTTCTTCCTTTTTGTCCTCCTCTTCCTCCTCCGCTCTCTGCACTGCTCCTCTTCCTCCTCTGTACGTCTTCCCTCCTCTTCATCCCCTATTCCTCCTCTTCCCCTCTCTTCTCCACTCCATCATCTACCTCCTCTCCCACCTCTTCTCACTCCTCTACCTCCAGTGCATTATATCCTCTGCCTCCTCTCCTCTTCCTCCTATCTTTTGTCTTTCTCTTCCTCCTCTGCTCCTCTACTTCCTTTCCCTCTTCTACACCTCTCCCTTCAGAGCTACTCTTCCTCCTCTGTGTCTCTATCCCCTCCTTATCTACCTTCACTGCGTTACATCCTCTGCCAGCTCTCGTCCTCCTACTCTCTCTTCTCTACTTCCTCTTCTCTGCTCCTTTGCCCTCTCTGTCTCCTTTCTCTTCCGCTCCTTCCCCCTCCTCCTCCTCCTCCTCTTCCTCCTGTGCATGCTACAGTAAAGTGTACACAGTGTTGATGCACCAGAGGGCTTTCTGTGCATTAGACAGATACTCAGCCCAGTCTGTACAGAATATAAGGGATCATTTTGTAAAGTCTTTCTCTATAGAACATACCATAAGTGCCATTTTCGCCACTGGATACATTACGTCAGATACATTTTAACGATCTTACAACGTGAAAAACAGAACTAGCTCATTTTAAACGGTTTGCAGTCGTCCAAAGTTACTCCTCACTTACCGTACGCATTCGGAGCATCCTAATTATTCACAATGATGAGATTATTAGAAGTGCTTTTCACAACTCTCTGAGAGCAAAGCGGAGTTTTGAGATGACGGTAATGCTAACGACAACTAGCATGCTAACTGCGCACTTCCAGATACTCTGACAATAAAACGATTCATTGTTAGACGCAGACAGTGCACGGTGAACTTATTTTGACCTCAGGAGCTGCAATATATCTGCACTGAGGCTAGATACATTTTGCGCAAATATTTGGGGAAAAAAAATCTGGTGAAGACTCTTTTTCCTCCTCTCTTTTCTGCTTCTTCTTCTTCATCCTTCTCTTCCTCCTCTGCTCCTCTACCTCCTTTCCCTCCTTTGCTTATACAATATATCTGTACCGAGGAAAGACACATTTTGCGCAAATATTTGGGAAAAAAATCTGGAGCTGACCATTTCCTCCTCGTCTCTTCCTCTTCTTTGAATTTGTTTGTTTGTAATTGAATTTATTTATCTTCTCTGCGAGCACAAATGAACTACTGTATAACTAGGAATTATTTGAGCACCTTGGCAGAAAGTAGAGGAAGTATTCAACCCCAAAGTTTTTCAAAACGTTGTCCGATAACTACTAATAAAAACATTATAAATACTATTTTCCTATAATGTAAATCAAGACGTCAAACTACAGACCTCTTCTTTACATCCCCTGACATGGATTCATGAGCATAATGATGGTTAGTATATGCGCCTCACACCATGAAGGCTGCGGGTTCAATCCCCAGACTATATGGGGCCTGTGGAGTTCCCTCAGCTTCAGTTTGTGGGTCAGGGGCTTTATGTTGCCCAATGACACAACAACAGTATGTGTTTATCTGAGCTGGGATACAATAACTAAACTACCACTGTTGATTCATATATCTCCTTAAAAAAGCGCACTACAGTATAATGTTACACAGTATGACATTAAAATATATCTACTGCTATGGAGACAAGCAGGTGGAGAAGAGCAATTCATACATTTTACATAGTTTAAATTACAGATTAATACAAAAAAACAAACAATCTTGCTATGAGTGGGGTCGCCTCTCCACAGATCTTACCTGTAACTTGGCCGGACGGTGCCACTTGCTTTTCTCCACGAAGATAGACATGTTTTAAGTCATATTGCGGAATCATCCAGGCAAAACAATAACATATCCATATAGACAAGCAGAAAAGCTACACAGTGCGTCTTTATGTGATTTCAAAGCTTAAATCTGCGTTAAAAAAAGCAGATTTTCGTCAAAGTTTTAAACATAATCAGAAATGTACAAACAAACAAACTCACCGACCCCCTCCTCGCAATCACCATATTAAATTCTCGCTCCGCACGGCACTTTTGCATCATTTGTATCGAGCAATTCTTCTGAGCAGGGAAAAAAAATATGGTAATATCTGTCCCCCGTACAGCTGAGGGCGAGGAGGGGCCGATTTCATGGCTCCAGATTGGGTGTGAAGGGCCCAACCGGAGGCAGCGGTGCCCGGGACCACGCAGATCCCTCACCTCAATTATCCCCCCAGAATGAGAATGAGCAGCGGGTGACTTCAGGAGTGTGTATTAAACACAAGGGGAGATATTGGAATTACCTGGCGTTTGCACAGAGGGAGAGAGATAGGACTAGAGTTTAGATAAGTTCAACTTCTAATCTACAGTGAGAGAATGGTTGATTAAAAGAGGCTGTGTGTGTATAGTTTTACATCACATGCTCATAAAAACGTTCATTTACACTACTTGCGGTCCTCTCCAAAGATGTGCCGTTTTGTGTTTTTAAAGCGCACATCCATCCATCCATTTTCTTCCGCTTATCCGGGGCCGGGTCGCGGGGGCAGCAGTCTAAGCAGGGACTCCCAGACTTCCCTCACCCCGGACACGTCCTCCAGCTCCTCCGGTGGGACCCCAAGGCGTTCCCATGCCAGCCGAGAGACATAGTCCCTCCAGCGTGTCCTGGGTCTTCCCCGGGGCCTCCTCCCGGTGGGACATGCCCAGAACACCTCCCTAGGGAGGCGTCCAGGAGGCATCCTGAGCAGATGCCCGAGCCACCTCAACTGGTTCCTCTCAACGTGTAGGAGCAGCGGCTCTACTCCGAGCTCCTCCCGTGTGACCGAGCTCCTCACCCTATCCCTAAGGGTGCGCCCGGCCACTCTGCGGAGGAAGCCCATTTCAGCCGCTTGTATCCGCGATCTTGTCCTTTCGGTCATTACCCAGAGCTCATGACCATAGGTGAGGGTAGGAACGTAGATTGACCGGTAAATCGAGAGCTTCGCCTTCCGGCTCAGCTCCTTCTTTACCACAACGGACCGATACAGCGACCGCATCACTGCAGACGCTGCACCGATCCGCCTGTCAATCTCACGCTCCATCCTTCCCTCACTCGTGAACAAGACCCCGAGATACTTGAACTCCTCCACTTGGGGCAGAGACTCACCACCCACCCGGAGAGAGCAAACCACCTTTTTCTGGTCGAGAACCATGGCCTCGGATTTGGAGGAGCTGATTCTCATCCCAGCCGCTTCACACTCGGCTGCAAACCGCCCCAGTGCCTGCTGCAGGTCCTGGCTCGAAGAAGCCATCAGGACAACATCATCTGCAAACAGCAGAGATGAAATCCTGTGGTTCCCAAACCAGGCCCCCTCCGGCCCCTGACTGCGCCTAGAAATTCTGTCCATAAATATAATGAACAGAACCGGTGACAAAGGGCAGCCCTGGCGGAGTCCAACATGCACTGGGAACAGGTCTGACTTACTGCCGGCAATGCGAACACAGCTCCTGCTCCGGTCATACAGGGACCGGACAGCCCTTAGCAAAGAGCCCCGGACCCCATACTCCCAGAGCACCCCCCAAAGGACACCACGAGGGACACGGTCGAATGCCTTCTCCAGATCCACAAAACACATGTGGACTGGTTGGGCAAACTCCCATGAGCCCTCGAGGACCCGATGGAGAGTATAGAGCTGGTCCAGTGTTCCACGACCAGGACGAAAACCACACTGCTCCTCCTGAATCCGAGGTTCGACTATCGGTCGGATTCTCCTCTCCAGCACCCTGGAATAGACCTTACCGGGAAGGCTGAGGAGTGTGATTCCCCTGTAATTGGAACACACCCTCCGGTCCCCCTTTTTATACAGAGGGACCACCACCCCGGTCTGCCATTCCACAGGTACTGTCCCCGACCGCCACGCGATGTTGCAGAGACGTGTCAGCCAAGACAGTCCCACAACATCCAGAGACTTGAGGTACTCAGGATGGATCTCATCCACCCCCGGAGCCTTGCCACCGAGGAGCTTGCCAACCACCTCAGTGACTTCAGCCAGGGTGATGGACGAGTCCACCTCTGGGTCCCCAGTTTCTGCTTCCTCCTCGGAAGACGTGACAGTGGGATTGAGGAGATCCTCAAAGTATTCCTTCCACCGCCCGACAACATCCCCAGTCGAAGTCAGCAGCTCTCCACCCGCACTGTAAACAGTGTTGGTGAAGCACTGCTTCCCCCTCCTGAGGCGTCGGACGGTTTGCCAGAATCTCTTTGAGGCCGTCCGATAGTCCTCCTCCATGGCCTCCCCGAACTCCTCCCAACCCCGAGTTTTTGCCTCTGTGACTGCCCGAGCCGCGGCACGCTTGGCCTGCCGGTACTCATCAGCTGCCTCAGGAGTCCCACGAGCCAACAAGGCTCGATAGGACTCCTTCTTCAGCTTGACGGCATCCCTTACTTCCAGTGTCCACCACCGGGTTCGGGGATTGCCGCCGCGACAAGCACCACAGACCTTACGACCACAGCTACGAGCAGCCGCATCAACAATAGAGGTGGAGAACATGGCCCACTCGGAGTCCATGTCTCCAACCTCCCCCGGGATCAGGGAGAAGCTCTCCCGGAGGTGGGAGTTGAAGACCCCCCTGACAGAGGGCTCCGCCAGACGTTCCCAGCAGACCCTCACAATACGCTTGGGCCTGCCAGGTCTGTCCGGCTTCCTCCTCCGCCAGCGGATCCAACTCACCACCAGGTGGTGATCAGTTGACAGCTCAGCCCCTCTCTTCACCCGAGTGTCCAAGACACGCGGTCGGAGGTCAGATGACACGACAACAAAGTCGATCATCGACCTCCGACCTAGAGTGTCTTGGTGCCATGTGCACTGATGGACACCCTTGTGCTCGAACATGGTGTTTGTTATGGACAAGCTGTGACTAGCACAGAAGTCCAATAACAAAACACCGCTCGGGTTCAGATCGGGGAGGCCGTTCCTCCCAATCACGCCCCTCCAAGTGTCACTGTCGTTACCCACATGGGCGTTGAAGTCCCCCAGGAGAACACATATTACACTAATTTCTGATCTATGTTATAATGTTGTTTCCTCATCAAAAACACACCTAGAGTTGTGTTTTGTTTCGTTCTCACATGTTTAACGCACAAACCCTGCAGATTTAGGCTGAGTTCTTCTTTCAAACTGCAAAAAAAAAAAATCTGTTCCACCTTCTGATGTCATCAATTGGCAATACAGGAAGTGCTCCACTAATGACATCACAAGGTAGAACACGGCATTTTGAGCTTTGGAGATGTAGACAGTGTAATAATCCACAAACAAAACACAACTCCAGGTGTGTTTTTGAGGAGGTAACAATGTTCTAACGCAGCTTAAAGATCACATGACTCATTTTTTGTGTAACAGACGATCTTTAAGGAGACAGTGCAGTGTATGGTTGGTCTATTTTAATATAATATTCTAATAAAAACAGAATTTCCACTAGTTGTTCCATCCTACTTCAGAAAGTGCAGTTTTGTGCTTTTAAAGTCTATACACCTTTAATTTTCAGATGTAGTGGAACAAGTATTTGTGTTTTTTATAGCATTATCTACTGTTCCTAAATGTTATCAGCTTAGTCCAAAGTAGGTAAATTTGCAGCTTTCTGATCACACACACCTAAATCTAAACGTGTGTGTTGCCTTCAGTGGCCTCTAAAATTTCAAGTACTATGTGACATCATGCAGGACTTCCTCGATTATTGCCAGGTGTTTCTGATTACAAACACCTGGCTGCAGGGGCGGAGTTTGAAGTGTAGACACCTGTTAGACCAATCACACTGTTCCTTATACCTCCAGACCACGCACCTTCTCCTTCCTCACTCTCCTCTTTAGTCGTCCAGATACTGCCCAGTGTCTATTTCTCTATTTCAAATGTGGTTATGGGCGGAGTTTAGTCCCGCTTTAAGTAAAACTACAGATACAGTAATAGAGTAAAAAGTATATTGTGCAGATTTGTAGTGGAGTAAAAAAGTACAGACACCTGCTCTTGGATATAGTAACGTGAAAGTAAAAAGTATCCACTGTTTTTCAGCGCATATATGGCCTGACAACAAAGCATGTTAGCATCACAGTGGCTAGCCTCACAGCAAGAAGGTTCCGGGTTTGACTCCCAGGTCACTCTGGGTCTTTCTTTGTGGAGTTTGCATGTTCTTCCTGTGCCTGGGTGCGTTTCCGATGGGCATCCGGGTTTCCCTCATCAACCCAAAACATGCACAATGGGTCAAATCCTCCAGCTAAGGTTGTCCTGACCGAGACTAGCTCAAGATCTGGAGATGCGCTCACAGACACGGCCGCCCCACTGTCTTTGAAGGATGGTCAAATCCAGAGGACAACTACAGGGGGCAATTAACCTTAACCTTATCAATAACCAGATTTGACACTAGCAGCTAATGTTTATAGCTTAATATGCTTCACTCTCATCATTTTTATCAAAGGACACTGGAACTAGCCTCTACTCAGGGCTCAATATATCTTTAAATCTACTTCTTGACATAAACCACATATTCAATCAATATAAAATAGCTAGATTTTCATATTGTGTTTATACAAGTCAAAGCGAAAAAAAAAGAAGAAATGGTGTCGTCTCATTTGGCAAGACACTTTTCCTATATTGGCTCTGGTCAAATTCTTCCTGTGAATGGGTAAATAATAACTTACATGTGACCATAATTGATTTTATGGAAGAGCAGATCTTATCTTGAACTGGAAAAAAAACACAATCCCATGCACCACTGGGATTCGTACCCAATTGTGAAACACTGCAGGAGACTAGATTTGTTCTGTCTGCAGGAGGCAATGCAACCACATATTGTCAGAGGTTACTTTTACTTACTAAGACATTGTACTTTTCTCACAGCATACTTTTACTCCTACTTGAGTAATATTCGTTTTGAAGTGACAGTACTCTCACTTGAGTTTAAGTTTTAATTAACATCTCCGACATGTTAGTGCCACATGAACCATCTCACACTCTGAGGACTTCAGGGACCGGCCTCCTGCTGGTCCCAGAGTCAGGACTAAACATGGTGAATCAAAGTTTCAGTTTTATGCAGCTAAAAACTGAAACAATCTTCCTGAAGATGTGAGACAGGCCTCTACTTTGACAATGTTTAAATCCAGGCTCAAAATGGTTCTGTTTAGCTGTGCATATGACTGAAAGTGTTTTATTCTGCACTTTTCTCCTTTAATATTAATTTTATTATGATTATTTATGATTATTCATGTTTTGATTTGTTGTATTGTGATTTTAACGTCTTTTTTATTCTGTAAAGCACTTTGAGTTACCTTGTGTTGAATTGTGCTGTACAAATAAACGTTCCTTGCCTTGAATTCCTCTTCCCACTGTGAGTAAATCTACAAAGGACAAAAGCTTTATGTCGACAATATAAAATGATTTAAACAAAAAAATTTAGTGTTAGTTGCGCCCCTGCTTCAAATACAATGCTTTTTCTTTCTAATTTTTGTGTCTATCCTTTGAAAATGAGTGTCAATTTCCACAAAGACATACATTTTTTTTTTACTTTTTTACTTGGGTAATTTCTCAGTCCACTACTTTGTACTTCTTCTTGAGTAATACCATTTTGAAGTAACGTTACTCTTACTTAAGTACACTTTTGCCTACTCTTCCCAGCTCCGTATATTTCCCCTGAAGTTCCACAGTCAGGAGCAGGGTCTCACTCACTGAAGCCGGGTGAAGAGCTCCAGGAGGCGGGGGCCAGTTGCTTGACGCTCTCCCTGCGCTCTGCTTTGGCGAGGAGGGGGGCACGACTCACTCTCCCGGTCACATGCTCCCCGTGTACACTCCCGCTCCTACAGCCACACACTGCCCAACCTCCACGGGGCTCAGATTGGCCGCACTTACCCGGCGCAGGTGCGTGGAGTTTGCCTTTTTTTTTTTTTTTTTTTTTTTTACGACGCCGCAGCTGTAGAGCGATTTCTTTCTCTCACTTCGGGACACACTGACGCATTTGACGCCGGGGGAGCTACGATACGAGACCGGGACAGGGACAGGGGACACAGATACACACATGCAAGAGAGCAGAACGATCAACAGCAGCGTTATCTGGAGGGTGACATCGTGTTTGACCGTGTTTACGCATGGAACTCGCGGTGGCAGGCGAGACGCACGGTCGTTACGGGATGTCGTGTGCCACTTCTTCGATTAACCGAGGGGACTGCTGATTTGCTGTTTATACGAAGAATTTGACCGAGGTGTCATTGGCCAGAAAAACCAACTCGCTTCTCCTCGCGTTTGGATCGAAATGAGTAATAACGCACGCTGATTTGAACCAAAAAGAAAAAGAAAACAACAACGCACAGGGAGATATTTTGATTCGTCTTTCCCAAGGACGAAAACGGAGAATAAATCTTAGAAGGGGCAGCGAAAGTGGCTGAGGTGCCAAGGGAGAACAAGCAGAAGAACGCATGGAAGTCCGGGACACGTCAAGCAACCCGTCCAAAATGACCATCATCGGAAAGATTTTCAAAGTTCGCAAGCGGAGGGAGAAGCTTTTCGCGCAGGTGTGCTTCGTCTGCAGTGTCCTCTTCGTGGCGTGGACTATGTCGGTGGTTCTGAGCAAGACAGGTGAGTGTGGATGTGCATGAGGAGGGGGGAAGAGGAGAGGAAGAAGGAAGAAGGGGGAGAGGACGACACGAGGGATAGCGAGGAAGCGTCGTTAGGGAGCGCGCAAAAAAGAAAAAAAAATCTGCAGTAAACCAGCAGCGAGACCCGTACGTGGAATCTTCTACGTTCAAGGGCATCCGCTGTTTGTAATGTCACTCGTGAAAATGTGTCAGAAAATGTGATTTGCTACGATTGGTGGATGTTGGAACAAAAAAAAAAAAAACAAACAACAAAAAATAAACGTGACCTGTCAATAGACTGTATACACACGCGTGCCAAGACAGATAGCGATGGATAGAGCCATGCGCCGTGTCCGTGGATGCCGCAGTGTGCACGTTGTGGACGGGGCACGTTTTTAATTTCAGTGCCAAGACGAGAAGTGAGCACCGGGAAGGCAGGGAAAGAGGCAATAGGATGGATCGTGTTCCAATCAAGGCCAGAGCGCACACAGTGATAAATGACCAACTGTCTAAATGAGATGATGGAGGCTGCATGCGTAAAATGTTAAGCATTTGTATAGATTTGAGCAGGTTTGGAGATAGAACAGAGATATGTGAGATGTTTATGTTTGTGTTTGTGTACAGGGAAGAAATACCGAGCATGGCTTTGGTTGGGAAATGTCTATACTGTTGTGGTATGTTAAATGAGTAGTAACCCAAGTATTTGATTTAGTGCTGGTACTTGTGGAAAAAAATCTAAAACATCTTTGAGGTACTTGTTCCGGTACCTGTCATTTTAAGTCCCAATCCAAGTTTATTTGTACAGCGTGTTTTATTAATGAGATGGTTTACAAAGCAACATAAAACATTTAGATAAAAAAGTCAGCAGAATTAAGTTCCAGACGAATGGGACTAATAAAATAATAAATAATAATAATAAAATAAAATCAAGAGGCCTCAAAAATGGTTCTAAAAAGAATACAATGGATAAAAGTGATACATAAAATCTTTGTTGTGTTAATCATAGTTTTGACTGAGGAAATGGAGCTGCAGGGTTGGCAAATCATATTAAATGGTACTTCTATCGTTACAAGATAAATCTTCTTCTGATGCAAATTCTAACAACAAATTGGCACAAAAAAGTGGATTGGATTTGTCTGTTACCACAATCCCATCCCATTTTTCTGAATTTTCGAATAGTTTCATTTGAAATTTGCTTGACAACACATGGTCACACTTGGTTGGAGTTAGAATTGTGGTGTTATTCATATTTTTGTCATTACTTTGTAGCGTTTGTTCTTCTCAGACCACTGCACACATTGTTACAAACATGAACATTTGCATAATGGAATGAGCTACCACTACTGCATATAGTATTAGAATATGTGAATGGGACGGGACCAGGATTGGACCTGAACTTGACGAGACGGGACTGGACTGGGACGTGACAGGACTGGGACTGGATCGAGACTGGCCTGGGGCACGACCGGAACTTGACTTTGACTGGACCAGGACTGGACAGAGACAGGACCAGCACTGTACCTGGACTGTACCTGGACTGTACCTGGACTGTACCGGAAGAGGACCGGGATGTGACAGGAGGACTGGGACTGGACTAAGCCTGGCCTGGGGCACAGTCGGGACTGGACCGGGACTGGACCGAGACATGATAGGACCAGGACTGGACCAAGACTGGCCAGGACAGAACTGGGTCTGGACCGGGACAGGACCGGGACCATGACTGGACCGGAATGTTTGTATAAAAAGAAACCAAAACTATTAGTCGGAACATAATCCAGGACTAAACAGGACTAAAGCAGGACAAAAGCTTGTAAAACATTGAAAAATGGAAACCAAAGCTGGTCAAAACTGGCCTAGAAATTTGCCTAAAAATTTGCCTAGAAAAGGGCAAGGGACAGAAAAAAATCTGAACCTGGACTAAAGCCAGAGCCCAATCTTTGGGTATGTTCACACTTGTCCTTGTTGAGTCCAAGTTTGACCCCAGTTTAGTCCCAATGTTAGACCTGGTTCAGGAATGTTTTGGTCCTGGTTTAATCGTGGTTTAGTACTGGTATGGTCCTGGTACTGTCCAGGATTAGTAATTGAATTTAGTTCCAGCTTAGTCCCAATTTTGACGTAGTTTATGCACAAGTGTGAACGCCTCTTTAACCAGGACTGGAACCGGCACTGGAACCGAGATTTGGAGCAAAGACTGGATTCAGAACCTGGCCTGCTGACCACTATTTCTCCACATAATGCTATTTAAATGCATGATGAATAGTGGACTTGATTATATATGCTACCCACTCTCCCACACCCACACCCTTCAACACCTCCAGGCTCTGAGGACTTAGGACTTAGGGAGCATCCTAACCTCCTACTCTCCTCGCTGTTGCATAACCCTCAGAAGCAACCTTGACATTTTGCTTGGGAAGAATGATATCTGACATGGAAAAGGTTTCAAGGGTCAACAAGCCGCAGCGAAGCCAGAGGACGACAGTGTTCAGATGGTAAACAGCGCATGTAGGACTAGTGTTGGAGTAGTGTATTTCTAACTCTATTTCGATCAATAGACTCGATACCGATATTGCAATGACAATAAAAAAGGCAGTTTATTTAAATAGTAGAATGTAATTTTCAACATTGAGTTCTAGGTTCTCAAATGGCCACTAGGAAAGACTGCAATTCCTTACATAATTTACTCCACAAACCAAAATGTCCTGTCTTATTCTGCAAAATACTGCTAACCCTGTAGTTTATATCTGTACAAACATGTTCTGAAATGTGATTCTTGTGTTAGTTTGTCAGTTCATATTTCAGTCTTTTTGCCAATTGGTTCTGTGCACGACATCCTCACAGTTAGCATCACTACTTCCTGTCCAGTTTTATCTCAGAGGGTTTTGTCGTGTCACACTAAAGTGAATAAATATTTAAAGATAACGCAGTGGACAGGGAGCTGCAGGTGGATGTCACTAACAACATGTTCAACACTACACAAACGCGATGGATACTTCACCGGGAAACACTTCAGATGTTTGTGCTAATGCAAATGCTAATTTTGAGGCATAATAAATACTAAAACACCACAAACTGAAGTATTCGACGTATAAAAAAGGGTAGTCTTTATTTTAATTGATTTATGTTTTATGTTGAGACACAGTGAGCTCGTGTGCTGCTGTGCGCTTAGCCTATTCTGCATACTAAAGTCGCATCCATAGGACAAAAATGAACCTTTTCTGAATATCTTTAGACTGATTTTGAGCTGTATCAGAACAAGTATAAGACACATAGACTAGTATACACCATGGACCACTATGAACCTACTGGACGACTGAGGGATTACACGGATATAAGGAAACATGAGAATATAAAAAAGTACTGCCATTTAATGCTGAAAATCACATCCTATTATCTAAAGATCATTGTGGTATCGGTATTGAGTCTATACCTTAATATCGAAATGGAGTTTGAAATGTTGGTATCGTGAGAACACTATTATCAAATGGCAAAAGCTCTAATTATATCGATTTAATGAACCCAGAGAACAAAATGTCCCATCCTTACACAGAATCGTCTTGCACCAGTCGTGTAGACCATGTCCTGAAATGCATGGGGATATTTGTATTGGCTTGTCAGTTCATATTTCAGTCTTCTCTCAAATGTCAATGCTCCTGGAGTAGTTGTTTTACGATGTGCACTCTGAGCACAATCCAACTTTTTCAACATGTATTACAAATCTAATCTATTCTAAACTTGTCTGAAAATTTAGATATTTTTTTTCCTCTCAAAAGTGTGCTGCCCATAGTCTCAAACTCCCTTGAGCACTTTACAGAACATTTAGAAATCGTAAAAAAGTAAAATAAAATTCGATAATATGCAAAAAATACTCCATGCAGTAGTTTTTAAAGTCCCAGATGATACATAAATTGATTGACTTCAGATTTAATAGTGTTGTTGCTTTATCAAAAATACTTGCGGTTGTTTTTTTTAACGTAGCTGAAAAGTCCTCTATTCTACCTTGTGATGTCACCAGGTGGTAGCATAGATTGTATAATAGAAGTGGAGTATGTGAGTGTGACGTCACCCACAGTGTTCAGCTCCAGTCAAATGAAGCTCATCGAGGCTAGAGCGGTTATAGCGGCGAATCTGCAACCAGACCACAGCACGAACGAAAGAGCATATCAGGAAGCAAGGCTCATGAAGGTACAGGGAGCGGGCGCTAATGCACATGTGACAAATGCAAGGCCTGGGGGCCAAATGCGGCACGCCATGTCATTTTATGTGGCCCGCGACAAGGTAAATTAAAATGTATGACTGTCTGTAACTGTATCTCCTGATAAACTGACATTTTAAGTTTAAGTTTTGTTTTTTTTTTACATCTAAACGCATATGAAATGTTTGTAGTCAAGTAATAAGTTAAAAAAGCATTTACGTTTATTTTACATTACATTCAGTTACATTTATATGGTTTTACAGTTACATCTGGCCCATTTTGCTGACGTGGCCCTCGGTGAAATTGAGTTTTACACCCCTAAACTAACGGGAGTGACCTCGGGGAAAGGAGGCTCTGGATTTGTCTAATTTAGGGACAAAATAGTGACACAAAAACAGCAGGATCATGTAGCGCGAGTTAATATGAACATTTTAAGACCAAAAGAGGAGTGACGTTTTCTCACAGAAGTCAATTGCAAACCAGAGCTTGAAGGAACCACTTCACGCCCATGCTCACTGTCTATTTAAAATACAGCGGCCAGCAGGTTGGCTATGTCCATTTATATGTACAGTCTGTGGGTGGTAGTTTAAATGTGCTCCATCAGGTTTTTAAAATCAGTTGGCATTCACAATCATTCGTTTGAATCGTTTCAGTGCTCAAATTGCCTTCGGTAAGATGCACTGTGAAGGTAGCAACTATTGTTTTGTGAATAAAGTGTATTTGGATTGGATTTGGAAGGTGAGAGAGTGCATTTGTAAGAATAGTTTGAAATGTGAGTGAGAGTGAGAGAAGTGTTTTTTCTTCATAGTACTGTGTTTGTCTATGGCTTGCAAACTAAACCTCTGACCTTGACTTTAGCATTGTGACCTTATTGTCCTCTCTACATGTCCTCAAGGTATTCAGCGTTGTAAATTTGGGCCGTGCAATGAGGAGTTTCTAATTATCAAAGATGTGCTCTGTTCTATAGTCTTTTAAATCAAGACGAATAAATCTGTCTTTTTGTGTTAAACCGCACTGATTAAAAGCCTATTGTTTACACTCAAGGAATTATTTTTGTTTTAATTAGACAAAATATAATTAAAAATCTGGATTAAAGAATAAAAAATGTAGTAATCTCGCCCAGCCATATTTTCAATATTTGTGTCACTTATTGTACGACACTGTAAACACCACTGGGCCAAAGGAATCTACAACAGACCAGACAACACACACAGACATGGGCAGGGCTGGAGGAAGTACGCACATTTGTTACTAAAGTACAGATAGTGGAGAGAAGAAAAAAATCAAGTATCACATGAAAAAATATACTTACCGTAAATTTCGGACTACAGAGCGCACCTGAATAAAAGCCGCACCAGCTAAATTTGAAGAGAAAATCAATTTTGTACATATATAAGCCGCACCTGAATAAAAGCCGCAGGTTTTCATATTGTAACATGAGATATTTACACAGAAAGACGGTGCACTGACACGCTTTTTTTTAAACTGTGCCTGAAAATTGGAACCAACACGACAACAACACGGGATGAACACATCTGCAGGTTTAGAAAATAAAACTGCACCAAAACAGAAAATCTGCTTTTATTTCCTCTGAAAACTTTTGTCGTCTTTTACATTGACCAAGTTGGATTCATTGATGTCGAGCTTACGTGCAGTGGCTCTATTTCAGGAGTCGGCAACCCGCGGCTCCGGAGCCGTATGCGCCTCTTTCAGCCTCATACTGCGGCTCTGCGTGGCTGAAGTGTATTTTATTTGTGTTAGCTCTTTTTTTGTTGTAGTTTAAATTGGAAGATTATTATGATCTTAAAATAAAATTATATTTTCTTATTTTTCGTTGCTCAAAATAAGCATCACACTCGCGGAACAATGTTCAAAACAAACACCGCTCACGTCTCACGTCTCACGTCTCACAGACACAGACACAGCTCACAGTCCTGCGTAAAGAGCCCTGATTTTCAGACGCTGTGCGCACAGGGGTCAGGAGCAACTTTTGCCCGTCCCTAATGACACACTAATAAGCTCGTCCGTAGATGTATCATGAAAATCCTGTTGGAAATCGCCACAGAAATCTATTTGATGTAGTAGCAAGTATATTATCTGCTCTTGTCTCCGCGATGACGTTTCACGTATAACACATCAGACACGACGCACAAAAGTAGAGCCACAAGCGAGTGAAAATGAGCCAAAACAAAAGTCTTTGGAGAGCTTTTAACAAAGGGGAAAAGGACAACTGAGGAGCCAGAAGAGGAGACTACGACCTCCAAGAAAAAGAAAGATAAATTTAACAGACAATGCCTACTTAAAATCTGGGTTTGTCGCTGCAGGTGACTCTCACGCACAGAGTCCGCTCTACGTAACATACGGGAAAAGCAAATAAGGCAATGAAACCTTCAAAACTGCTTTGGCACATGGAGAATAAGCACCTGGGATTAAACGATACGCCTTTAGAGTTTTGTTGTTGTTGTTTTTTTGTTTTTTTTTAAAGAAACTGCGGAGCAGAGTAGACATAATCACATAATCAGCGCAGGGCTCCCTCTGATGCAGCGGTTTGGTGAGTTGTATTTTTTTAATGCACTTAAGTTGTTTTTGCCATATTTATCTGCCACGTGTAGAAGGCTTGTCCGTGAAAATAAAACCCAGGGGCCGTTATCCAGTAAAAAATCCATAAATAAGCCGCACTGCTGTATAAGCCGCAGGGTTCAAAGCGTGGAAAAAAAGTAGCGGCTTATAATCCGAAATTTACGGTAAGTAAAAATAAGTACATTTTAAACTGGTCCTTAAATAGTAAAAATAAGTGTTTCTAACAGATGTTGAGGTCTTATTTTGATGGAAAATGTGCACTGAATTTGGTTCAACTGAAACAATTGAATCAGTTGTTTTATTTGTATAGTTTTTTGCTCAAATTATGAAGTTCATAAAAAACCCTCAGCGTTTTCATCAGGTCTCAAACAGTAGTCAAATATAGTGGAGTAGAAAGTACAAGTACCTGATCTCAAATGTAGTGAAGTAAAAGTAAAAAGTGTCCACTTTAAAATTAACTTTTTTTAGGTATCTGTACTTAAGTACAGTAATTTGCTAATTTAACTTTCTTTAATTCCTGCTCGTACATAACATAGTATATTTTTAGTGAGGCACATTTTGGTGCCTGGAGCGTTGATATCCACTTTAGACAATTACTAACATTCTTAGGTGCTGTCACATGACCAAACCATTACATTACATTACATTACATTATATTATATTATATTACCAAAAGAGGAAACTTTTTAATTGGATGAGTGTAGGATGGCCACTGGTCTTCAACTTAACATCTGGACATTTTTATAAATTACTTCAAATAGTGATTTCTGTATTCAGGTCAAGTGTACAGTTTGAGAGAAGACACAAGAAGAAATCTGAAGAGCCAAACTAAAACATCACATTTCAGAGGTCACATTTGTAGAGGTCGAATTTAAATAATGATAGAGACTGATGATGAATGTGGCAGGAGGAGATAAGACGTGTACAGGTGGGACAGAGATTACAGGTAGTATAGAGGTCACAAGGGGGTCAGGGGGCATAGGGATTACAGGGGGTATAGGGGGTACAGAGTTATCAATGACCACAGAGGGAGGTTGGGTTGAGAACTGTGAGCTGCAGCATTGAATGAACTTCCTGGTTTAAATGGGAAAGCAGAGAGGAGTGTTTGAATATGCCGCTTGGAGTCGGCACACAGCCCTGTCCCTGTCAATCATGTAAAGAGGATTGATACTCTCCACTGGTTTCAATACCACAGTGATTATACAACACTTTTTTAGATGATAGATTTTATTTTTACACAAATCTGTCGTGTAAAAATAGTGGTACGAGTTTTACTGTCAATTAGTATATGGATTAGGGGTGTAACAGTACAGTGTACTTTCACTTCTGTACAAAAAAAGAAGAAATATGTAGCAAAATGTATTAAACCCATTATAAAATGTATACAGTTGGCTAAAATGTTTTTTTTTTTCATGAATTCAAAAACAGGAATAGCACTGATGCCCTGTAGTGTGCTATAACTTGCTAAACCAAAACAAAAAAAATTCTGTAGATTGAGTCAGATCATTTCACTTTCTAAAATAAAATTGTATAGTTCAAATGATGTCTGTTAAACCATGTATTTACAGACTGCTACAACTCAGTCAACAGTGGGCTGTTGTATAGTGAAATTACCCTGAGCCTCTGGGACTGTGGTGTGATGCACTGGTGTGATCCGCACACCACCATGAACACACACATACATTTTTGGTTGCCCAGAGCTTAAGTTCATAGACGCCATGTTTCCTCTGTGAATCAGCCCAGTGCTGCTAAAGCAGTAAAGCCAAACCTCTGTCTATTACACTCCTGTTTTGAAGTATTTAAGAGCACTGGATCCTGCAGGTGCATCAGAACCATCACTGCCACGCTCTGAAGGAGCACAGTGAATAATAGACCAATAAAGAAGTGTTGCTAAGTTGCTAAAATTCCCCAATATAGTGAGTCACTTCATAATGTCCCTGTGGAAGCGCATGACACGTATGAACTTTTGTTCCGTCACGCTAAAGAACACCTGAGTAGATTTTATCATGACAATACTGTATTGAAGTGCTACAGAGGACCAAACCTAACGGGCTGTATCAAAAATGATTCACTACACCCACATGTTCAGTTACACCACTATTCTTTGATACTTTTCACTATCCTACTTCATCAGCATCATTTATGACTAGGACCCCACAGAGACGACAAACTTACAACATTATAATACAACAGCTTATCTACATCCATGGAGACGAGCACATGACACCAGCAGAAGAATTCAAGCTTTCCAAGGATTTATCTTTAGCAATAAAATTCTGTATTGCATTAAAACAAAGCTATCTTGCATTTAATTACTGTGGATTATCGCAGGCTATAGATGACTTTATGTAATGTATCTTGATATTTATAACAAGATGGCATTTGGATCCGGATAAACCAAACATAATCTACCCAGGACAATTTACAAATGACCATCCATACGTGTCATTCACCCCAGCGTTCACCCCAGTTTTAACCCTTGACACATCAAATCACAGGATAGGGCCATCTGGGACTACTTACAGCCACCTGGTCGTCCGAAATGAGCCCTATATTTACCGCGGTGTGGTTCAGCAGAGGATCCGTGACGCGCATATTTGTTAATTATTTTTAAAAAAACAACAGGATTAGCAGATTAGCGCGCGGTGATATGATGAGCAGTGTGCACAAATCTCTTATCTACAGAGCCAGGAGGGGAGAGAGAGGGGCAGAGTTTGGACAGCAGTGGTCATCTGTCCTCTACTGGGTATATTCCAAACGCACAAGGCAACACATTATAGCAGAAAATAAAATATGGTGTATATAACTGCACCATAGACTGTATAAAGAAGTGAATAAACGGAATGTTACGTCACCCACAGTGTTCGCCTCCAGTCAAATGAAGCTCATCGAGGTTAGAGCAGTTATAGGGGCGGATTTGAGGCAGAGTTCCATATTAGGAATTCCGATTGAGAGTGTCATAGCAACCAAAGTGCCAATCCAGAGCAAGGCTGTTGCTTTACGGACACAATAGCGAAATAAAAATACCAGGATCACGTAGAGCGGCTTAATACGAACGTTGTAAGACCAAAGTGACGATCCTGACAGCAGCAGTTACACAGAGAGGGGCGACAGTTTTTCAATATAAAGTGGATTGGAGCCAGAGTCGACGGAGCGGGAAGTGCGTCCATGATCACTTCCTGTTTGGAATGTGGTGGCTAGCAGGTTAGCTATGTGCATTTATGGTTTCCACACACATTCTTTTTAAATTTGCAACATAACTGGGTGTTACCTGGTTACGGGAGTTGCTGTCTTCTTACTCGTGACACCGCTAATCCTCCAGAGGGCGCACAGTGCACATTCTGATTGGTTCGGCTTGACCAGAGACGCACTTTCTGTTAATTAACCATTTGCTGCTCACATTTATGTTGTGTCCAAATGTTTGCTGGTACTTTAAACTGTAATAATGCTATAGATTTGTTTTACCACCAAGGTAAAGCATTCTACCTCAATCTTTGCCAAAGTACTGCACTGTAACACTGGACAAACATAAACTTTCCCCGAGTTACTCTACTAATGAAGATGTGTCTCTGGGTGCGTTATTATTTGGCCAACATCATTTGTTTTTGGCCTGGACTTAAAGTGTTGTGCGGTACAATGATGTTTCGCTGTGCTTCTCTGGAGGATTTTGGGCAAACACAAGCATGCTGGGATTATTTTGGCTTTGATCATCACCTGTGCCTGGGACCGTGTCTGGTCCAGTGCAGGTAGGCTGTAGTCCAACGGTCACGTGGGTTTTTATATTTGATTCGTGAGTTTATGCGGCTAAATGCGTTCTACTTTCCACTTTCCAGAAAGCACTTTAACTGTTATGAGCTTAAGTCAAAATCCACCTGAAGCGTTTCCACCTCCCGTTACTTATGCAACTCTTCAAAATGCGCATTAAAAATAAGGTGATGGAAAAGCAACTTATAAGTAAAATGATTCCAACCAAAATGGGTCACCTGACTTTACCTAAAACGCCAGTCTGACATGAGAATATCCCTTTATTGTGTTGAACTATTCCAACTATGCCGCTCCTGTTCTCAGATTCTAAACCTCTGATGCCAAGTCCTCTCCCGGTGCGCACAGGGCCGGGGTACTTTGCAGTTGTATAAGTTCTGTAATTTCCAAACTTTTGAGTTATTGGTCTTTTCTGAGTGTTAAGCTCGCAGGCACAAGAGTGGAGGAGAGAAAGAGAGAGAAAGAGGAGGAGAGGGGAAAGGAGGAGGAGGAGGAGAGAGGAAATGAAGCAGTCCTAATCCAATCTACAGCCTCATCATATTTCACTCCTCCAATCATTTCTCACATCAAAAGAGTCGTGAGGCCGCTAGGAAGCACCTGTGATGGAGGAACACGTGGGAGGGAGGGACGGAGGGAGAGAAGGAGGGAGAGAGAGAGGAGAAGGAGAGAAGGGAGGGAGAGTATAGGGGAAAGAGAGCAGAGGGAGAGAAGGGGGAGAGAGTAGAGGAGAGAGGAGGGAAGAGAGAGTAGAGGGGAGAGAGGAGGGAAGAGAGAGTAGAGGGGAGAGAGGAAGGAAGAGAGAGCAGAGGGGAGAGAGAAGGGAGAGAGCAGAGGGAGAGAAGGGAGAGAGAGTAGAGGGGAGAGAGAAGGGAGAGTAGAGGGGAGAGAGAAGGGAGAGAGAGCAGAGGGAGAGAAGGGAGAGAGAGTAGGAAGGAGAGTAGAGAGGAGAGAAGGGATGGGTATAGGGGAAAGAGAGCAGAGGGAGAGAAGGGAGAGAGAGTAGAGGAGAGAGGAGGGAAGAGAGAGTAGAGGGGAGAGAGGAGGAGGAGGGAGAGGGGAGAGAGGAGGAGGAGGGAAGAGAGAGCAGAGGGGAGAGAGGAGGGAAGAGAGAGCAGAGGGGAGAGAGAAGGGAGAGAGAGCAGAGGGAGAGAAGGGAGAGAGAGCAGAGGGAGAGAAGGGAGAGAGAGTAGAGGGGAGAGAGAAGGGAGAGAGAGCAGAGGGAGAGAAGGGAGAGAGAGTAGGAAGGAGAGTAGAGAGGAGAGAAGGGATGGGTATAGGGGAGAGAGTAGAGGGAGAGAAGGGAGAGAAGGGAGGGAGAGTAGAAGGGAGGGGTAGAGGGGAGAGAGAGCAGGGAGCGAAAGTAGAGGGGAGAGAGAAGGGAGGGGTAGAGGGGAGAGAGAGTAGAGGGAGAGAAGGGAGAGAGTAGAGAGACAGTAGAGGGAGAGTAGAAGGGAGGGGTAGAGGGAGAGTAGAAGGGAGGGGTAGAGGGGAGAGAGAAGGGAGAGAGAGTAGAGGGGAGAGTAAGGGATGAGAGTAAAGGGGAGAATGGGAGGGGGTAGGGAGGGAGAGATGAAAAGGAGTCATGGTAGGGAGAGTAGGGAAAGAGTGATGGAAGGGAGAGAGGGTGGGATGAATGGAGAGGGAATGGGGAGTAGAGAGCGGAGAGAGGGTGAGGGAGAGAGAGGAGAGATTGGGAGAGTAAGGAAGTGAAAAATGGAGGGAGTGATGGAAAGAGATAAAGATGGAAGGACAGAGGGGATGGAGCGTGACATGGAAGGAGGCAAAGATGGATAGATGGATGACAGAGAGGAAGCCAGACAGGCAGGGAGAGAGAGAGATATGGAGGAATGGCAAGAGAGGGTGAGAGATAGAGAGAGAGGTCCAGATGGAGAGGATTTGGTGTACTACGCTGTGTTGGTGTGAAAAGAGGTGGAGCCTGCTCCCTGTCACGACTGCTGATGTTGTAGCGGGCCTGGGCACGATGACAGGAGCGCGCCTGTCGGGAGCGATATCAAAGCGAGCTGAAAACAAATCCAACGAGAGAATAAACCCAACTCCAGTGGCAATGAGGGCTGGGGTAGTGACTTAAAAATAATAGAAATAAAACAAAAAGGAGCACTATGTGATGTTTTTTCGTTGTGTCGTTGGGCAAGACACTTAACCCACCTCGCCTCCAGTGTCTGTGCACACAGGTTTATGAATGGATGAGTGTATCTTGTATCTTATTACAAGAAAAAATACCACAAATCTCCCCATTTTTGTGAGGAAATTGTAAATGTGGTAAATACAAATCCACCAAAATATATTCTTCTAGCTTTCATGTGTTGAACAATAACTTTTATTTAGCATTTATTTAGCAGGGAGCAGGCAATTAGCAATGCTGTCAATCAAACCTGTTGCTAACCTTAACAGGAGCGACCTCAGGGAAATGATGGGCCTGATTTGTCTGTTGTTAATGTTCATATCTTGATTTACAGACACAATAGCGAAATAAACACACCAGGATCATGTATAGCGGGTTAATACGAACATTTTAAGACCAAAATGACGAGTCTGGCAGTAGCAGTTACAAAGAGAGACGACAGTTTTCCAATGTAAAGTGAATTGGAGCCAGAGTCGATGGAGCCGAAAGTGCACCTATGATCACTTCCTATTTAGCAGGTTAGCTGTGCCCATTTATATATCCAGTCTATGATAGTATGGCTTGAAACTTGTCTATTTCCATGGAGACTGATAATTCTGAGACCGATGATTCGACTTCCACCACACACAACTTCCTCACGCTCTCTCCATGTCGCGCTGTAGGACACAGTTTAAAGCCAGTATACAGTGTGTCTGCTTTTGACCCATCCTTCAATGCCACAGGAGCTTGTCAACACTAACATATCCGGAACATTTGCCTGTATTGCATGTTTGGCAGTGACAGATGAAACTGGAGAGGTTGTGGCGATTGGTTGAGAGTCAGAAGTAGTTATCTGTGATTGGCTGACAGTGACTGACAGGTGGCAGGAAGTAAGAACAAGGGGGATTTTCTTCAGTATTTTTGTTTCATGTTCAGTATATTCATTAATGGATGGCACACATTTTTCATCATTTTCAGTTTTGATTGACTTAAACCTGTCTATTTTAAGTACCTAGTATCGTGACCACACTAATCCCACCAAACCAACTTGATATTGACACTAAAGAAGAGACTCAATGCTCAATACTGTGTCTGACTCTTTATTTAGGCAATAGAATGTAACTCATAGTGATTTCTTTTATTACTATGTGGCTTTAAATCTGTGTAATTGTACTCGCAGTCCCTCTGACAGATAGTTGGCTGTGCTGGCAGTTGGGGGCTGGGTGGGTCGACAGGAGGGGACAGGGCGGAGGTGACACCCCAGATCCGAGCTGCCTTCACCGGGTCGACAGCGGTGTGATGGATGCCTGTCCTCCAGCGTCCTCTCCTTGACATGTCTTCAGCTCTGTAGGCTACGTTTTCATGACATTCTAAAAGGCGTATATGGTTTCAAACTCAGATGGAAGGAGAATTCACGGTTGGTAATAAAATGTAGGTGTTTTGACCTGGGTCTGGAGATTATCATGGGAATTGTGCCTTATAATGTAAGAATTGAGTCGATCAATATGTTTTTTTCCACTGCAGTGCTGACAGGGCTATAGATTATTACAAGCCAGAGCCCCAATGGCAAATTTGTGACAATATTTTGCGCATATTTTACCCATGTAAGGTTTCCCACAATTGCATAATGTGAAAATTTTATGTACACTACCAGTCAGAATTTTGGTCATTCCTTCTCATTCTCTACATTAATGTTTTTTTTTCTTTACACACAAAAAATGCTGAGTTTAAAATAACCCATCTATCCAAAGCAGTCTAAACAGGGACTCCCAGACCTCCCTCACCCCAAACACTTCCTCTAGCTCCCCCCGGGGGCCTCCTCCCGCAACATGCCCTGAACACCTCCCCAGGGAAATAACCCAACCTGTGTAAATAAAATAAAGCACTGGGTAGGACTTTTGTTAAGCTGGAACTGTATTTTTTGGGGTCAGTATTTATCGTGTGTACATTTTCTTTGCACTACTGAGAAATTTCTGTTTAACGTTTAGCAGTGGCATAAATTGTTTTCAGTATTATCAAGTATCATCTATTTTTACTTCAAGTTTTTTACTTCAGTTTTTAGGTTATTATTTTAGCACAACTTTTTGGGTTACATTCTGGGTTATATTTAACACCTCTGATGGGTTAATTCTCCTCAAAAAATAGGTTCATGTTTATGATGACCATCACAGTGCTATTTAAGAAACTATTTATATTAAAAACGCATAAAAAAAAGACTGTCCATTTAGTTTTGTTTGCTCTTGTTGAAGTTACCGAAGCTTGAGTTTTTGAGTTTGTTTATCTCAGATTCTTGAGCTTCAGTCTCAGCAGATTCCACTGTAGGTACAATAATTACAATAATACCTATATCGACTTATTGTTCAGTGTATGAAAGCTGGAAACGTATATTTTAAGGCTCAAAATTTATCGTGTACAATTTCTAAGTAAGATAGAAGTTATTTTTGTTATTGTTGTTGTAATACGAAAAGATTTGAGCCGTGGAGTGTTGAATGAGTAACTTCTGTGGCTAATTATAGGTTTTTTCTGCTATTTGTTGCAGCCGGTACCACTTAGTGAGACTATTTATTTAAAATGGTTCCCTGGGATTATCTTGCATTGTTGTTGTTGTGTCAGTGTCATATAGTTGTTTCGCAGTATGTCTCTAGCGTATATATCGTGCTTCCAAATGTGTTATCGTGACAGGTCTAAGAATAGTGTGGTTAGACGAATGTGGGACCTGAATGTCGTGGATTCATCTGAGAAACATTCAAGTTCAAAATGGAGCTGTGAACAGTTAAAGACTAAATGTTTCTTTAGGGATTTTAACTGACACAGAATCATTAAACCCTACAAAGTTTCAGATAAAATCACACAGCTAAAGTAATAAAACATGTATAATCAGAGGAGGTGGGTAATGGCAGCCAAGGACAGCTGAAGAGTTTGTATTTGACCCATTTTGCTGGGTTGTTTGAGAGGATTTGACCCGCACCGTTGGGTAGACCAGGCGAAAGGTGGTGAAAAGTTTATCATTGTGTTCCATATGCATCTAAAATGTAGAAAGTAGTAAACATAAACCCCCAAATGGTTCAAATGGAAGACATTACATCTGTTAGGCAAGATATGTGGAATTATGTAGCAAAGAAAAAAGTTAAATAACTCCGCTAAATATTGTTAAAATTTTATACTCAAATCCTCAAAATATCCACCCTTTGCTTTGTGAGTGTTGCAAACCCTTGTCTCTTGAAATGGTTTTCACTTAACAGCTGAGCCACGTCAGGGTCAAGAAATGGCAAAAGTGAAAACCAGGGTTCAAATCAAAGAGTAGGTCTATTAAAACGTTTTCACCTAAAACAGCATTGGAGTTATTTTGAGTTTATTTTTTAACTATATTTCCATAGTTTTGATGCCTTCAGTGAGACTCTACAATGTAAATGATCATGGAAATAAATTACCAATCAAAAGTTTGGACACACCTTATTTTTCTTTCGAATTGTAGTTAGTCAATACAATGCACTACTGCTCCACTGAAGTCTACAAGCCTCCGTTTTCCACATTTCAAGACTAGCAAAGTGTTTTGTAAGGTTCTCAGGAAGTTACAAAAATGTCATGTTGCATCTGTGTGTATTAACTGGAGAGCTTTTTGAATTTTGTGCAGTTAATATTCATAAGAACCTGCGCTTTTACCGTTTTAAAGTTACTAAAATCACAACTTAGCCTGTTTTACCAGAGCTTAACCTGCAGATAGACACACATACACGTTTGTCTCATTGTCAGTTTATGGACAGGCCTCATGTGAAAGCTCAGACCAACTGGATTTCAACATTGGAACTGGCAAGAAAACCAAAACACCAAATTATAAGAAACAACTTTGCAGTGTTTTTGTAATTAAGTACAAATGAGCATTAGAGTTGTGATCATTAAACTCTATATTTGATGTTTACCTCATGTCTGGGCACACACTGAAATCAAAATCTTGCATACAGTTCTTTTGAATAATTGTGCAGGATCAGTCCACACACACAGTTCCACATTTGGGGGATGCTTCGGTCGTCTTAGTCAGGTTTAAAGTATTGTTCTAGGCCGTTTGTCTTGTGCTTATCTCAGGAGACTGTGAAATGCAAATGATGATTCTGAAAGTGCAGCCAGAGGCGTTGGGAGTGATTCAGACAGCCTTGTGGAAGCAGACGTGTTTCAAAACAAATAAGAGGTGGAGCTGTATGCAAACCAATGTGTTCAACCAATGCAACAGACAGAGCGTGCAATACTCACAATGGAGTACTTATGGAGCTATTGTAAATCAAATTACAGAGGAGGGTAGTGCTGTTTGAAAAAAAAAAAGAAGAAAAAAAAAGAATAAATCATACTTTTAAAACGCAAGTTCCTCAAGTAAATATAACATTTTTTACTCTTTTTAAAAGTATGCTAATAAAATATTCAAGTAGGATTAAAGGTTGTGGTTCCTCTTCCCACTATGAGTAAATCTACAAGTGACAAAAGCATTATTTTGACAATATGAAATGATTTGAACATGTGTGTTTCTTGCACTGCTCCTTCAGACATGATTTAGTTCCTCATTTTGTGTCTAGCCTTTGAAAACACCAGATTTTGTGCATTATTTCATATTTTTCACATTAACTTCAAATTATAAATCAGATGTTGCATCCAGTTATATGAGAAGTACTTTTTCCAAATGCTCTATTACGCTTGACTAATTTAATTCGTGGACCACTACTTTGTACTTCTATATGAATGATATTATTTTGAAGCAACATTATTTTACTTTAGTACAATTTTTAGCGACTCTACCCCCTCTGTCAAATTATCATCTGAGGGATAACTTTTGGCAACCATTATTCTTTGCAAAGATGTGGACAGTAGCCAGAACTTTACTCTAGTAGCATACTGGTTTATGTACAATATTACTCAGCTATACGTAAAAAAAAACGAAGTAGTGGTTGAAAAAAGTACTCAAATAAAAAGCATCTGGTGAAACTACAATAGTGATGTGGGAGAAGATGCCGAGACGCAACATCTGATTTCTTGAAACAAACATAATTGGAAGGACAAAACATTAAATAATGCACAAAATCTGTCTCATTTTTGTGTCTGTCCTTTGAAAATACCAAACGAAATCACATCTGAAGAAGCGCTACAAGAAACGCAAATGTTCAAAGCATTTCACATTGTCAACAGAAAGCGTTTGTCACTTAAATATCACATTATGCAAAATGTTCCCTCATTAAAAAGATATCTGGGGTTGTATTTAAAGTCATTCACGCTGAGCAGTCACTAAACATGCGGATTACTAAAACCAGAGGGAAAAAAAACTTGGAGGTTTGAAATTTTCTGGGATTGTTGCGTCAGAGGTACAAAGCCTGCGGATACAAAGTCCATAAATCATCACCACTAGACTCGTTCTAAGAATTTGTGCAATAAAATCGTGTTTGTTACTACTGCATGTTTATAATAACTGTCTGGCTAAATCATGAAATCAATTCTAAATCATGAAATGCCAAAGGAAACGTACTCGGGCATGTTTAAAGGACAATATTAGTCACTTTATATCAAGGAACCACTCACACATTCACACAGACATTCACACACCAGTGCACGCAGACACTGGGGACAAGGTGGGTTAAGTGTCTTGCCCGAGGACACAATGGCAGTATTCATTTTTGGAACCTGGAATCTCACTGTCAAACCTATGGGTCAATGGACAAACGCTCTACCAACGTTATTCAGTAATTGTATACGAAAGGATAGTAGCTCGGGTGGTAAACTTAACTTTATCAATCCTTCGTGAGGGAAATTTGTTCTCTGCATTTGACCCATCCTTCATTGCCACGACCACAGTGCAGCGCCTAAGGACCCATCTCCAGGTCTTGAGCCAATCTCGGTCTGAAATACATTAGCTGCAGGATTTGATCTATGTGTGGAGTTTGCATGTTTCTCTCCAGTTTCCTCCGTCCACCCAAAGCATGCACCAAAGTCCCGAGCGCCGTGGGAGTTGAACCCACAACCTTTTTCTTATTTTGTTTTTTCTTTGGTTGCACGACTCACACAATATCTTCCGCAATATCTAGCCAACCATCTTACTCGTATTGTTCACCAGTTTGAAAACCTCCCAAATCTCCCTCATTTGCTAATTACTGGGAAAACTAAGCGAATCCAAAATGCCCCTGGCGAGAATACTGGTCTGATTTGGACAAACATTTAATTAAAGCGTTTTATCAGCTCCCACATGGATAGATTTAAGTGAGGATAAACCAAATAACCACATGTGTGTTTTAAAGGGCCCATTTTAAGACATTTTCTGATTTTCTTTTATGTTGTTTCCTTATCACAAACATCCCTGAAGTTGTGTTTTGTTTCATTCACATGTTTAACACACAAACCCTGCATATTTAGGCTGAGTTCTTCACTCAAACAGAAAACGCTCTGTTCCACCTTGTGATGTCATGTGGTGATACAGGAAGTGCTCCACTGTGTTTTTAAACTCATGCATCTTCACTAGAATCATTTGGATAATTTCAGCCCCGGAATTGCCAATCTCTACTGATAAAAGGTAGAAGCTGGCTGTTAACGTAACCTACTGCTTCATGACATCACAAGGTGGAACAGAGCGTTTTGAGCTTTGGGTATCCCTTTTATTAGTCAGTCTACAACTCCAAACATCTGTGAATGAAACAAAACACAACTCCAGGTATGTTTTTGTCTAGGAACCGGCATTATAAAATGACTTAAAGCTCACAAGAATCAGTTTTTTTGAGCTTTGTACCTTGTTATGTTGTTCTCTCATTAACAACAAGAGATTTTAGATGCCATCCACGCATGCCTCAGTAAGATCAGTACGTTAGCTGTAAGATTCTGTGCAAGGCTCCACCCACAAGCCTACGTCGCCCATGCTCCCACACAACACGATTCTCCATAAATATACAAAAACATGATACAAAACTGTACACAACAACTTCACAAACCTCATGCGATGTGCCGTAGTTTCATTAGCGGGATGCTCGCTGATTGTAATGTGATTGCGCTCTGAAGGGGGAGTGACGCATAAAGAGAGGAGCAACGGGAGAGGAGACTCAGAGCATCAACAATAAAAGTGAAACTTATAAAACATGTCAATATGTTGTTTTCGGCGATTACAGCATTTTCAAAACAATAAAAAGTAACATGGTGATCTAAATATGTTATGTGTTCGGAGTAAAATACCTCCTCTTTAAGATGGAGGAGCCAGGCTGACCTCCTCCTCTCGGTGGTGGCCATGTCTGATGAAGTTATCCAGAGAAGAATAGGCCTCAGTTTATCACAATGCAGCTGCAAAGTTCATTCACTTGAACGCAACAAAACAAAATGTCACAGTGGTTAGATCAGCGGGAAGTGGAGAAAAAGGAGAAATTCGAAGTGGCAGTAGAAGTAGTATTTGCAGTAGCAGTAGTTGTACTCGGAGTAAAAGTTATTAAAACTTCCACAAAAACATGAAAATCACTTTGGAGGGAGAATTATTGAATTGTGTTATCTTAAGATGAGATTTCTTTTCAAAGTACCTCTCTACTCCAACAACAAAGGTTAAAGCCACACCATGCAACATTTTAGCCAAAAACTAGACTGAACTAAAGACAAAAGACAAAAAACGTCCTTGGTGTGATTGGGCTTGCATTTCCACAAACCTGATTCTTATTTTACTCTGTTTCCATGGAAATGTAGTTTCTTTGGCTATAATGTTAAATGGTATAGGATAAAACATATATCTCCATAGAGAATATTCCAATGTATGGTTTCTGTTTCCATAGAAGCATGTAGGTGACGTGCCAACTCCAGAAAGTTGCACAGTGTTGCTTTAAGGAAAGGTACTGATTCTGCTTTTTTTTTTTTTTTTTTTCTTTTTACATTTTTATCTTTTATCATTAGTTACCAATACACGATGCTTTTTCAGTTCTGATACCGATTCTGATACTGTAGCTTACCTAATATCAACGAAACCAGCTCAGAGACTGAAAACATTTATTTCCTTAAAACAAAACAAAAATAAAATAAAACAAAACTGATCCAAATGTGTTTCCAACTACAGAACGGCTTTGTATAAATAAAAATTCAAACATTCTGAGACTTTCTGGACAAACGACGATCAGTAAATCGTCTTATTACATCAGTTTAAATGTCTAACCAGGATATCGGCTGAATCAATATTTGGAAGCCGATATCCGATCCTGCATATTTTTCAGTATCATCGTCGATATCTGATGCTGTGTGGAACATTCCCGGCAAAGCATTAACATTAAGACAAGCATAAACATCGGAAAAATGTAGCATCTTTAAACAGCGTTAGAATTTGGTCAGATTTCAAACAAGAAAGTACGAGTGTGCAGCGTGGTTAACGGCATCATGGTGGTCATCTCTCTCGTGCCATAGCTGGAGAAGATTCGTGGTTCAATTCCCTGGCCATTCTGTGTAATATAATATGCTCATGTTCTGCCTTTATTGGAATTCCTTTGGTTTTCCCCATCAACCCCTCTACCCTCTCCAGCTCTAGGTACTTCTGACCAGTATGGCTCATGGCTCAGAGGTAGTTGGTAGAATTTGATTGTGCTTTCACTGCATTCAACCAGAAAAAAAATTCATTGTTCTAATCTGAGGTTGTAGGGCGTGAGGTTGCCGGTTGAAGGGCAGTTGGCTGAGTGGTGGGAGGAGCAAAGCGGCAGGACAGAAGCATTCTCCCTGTGCACAATCTGTCTGTGTGCTACATGCTGCTATCTGACCTGCCCTAAACAAGCACTCATCTCAATACAAGAGACGTTATGGCTCAGATTATCAGTTTAAAGTGCTGTTAAACTAATTTAATGTAGTTCCCTCATAAAAAAAAACATGATACAAAACATGACAACTTGACAAACGTGATAGTAGCTTCATTAGCGGGACGCACGCTGATGCTGTTGTGATTGCGCTCTCAAGGGGTGTGACTTGGTGTGGAGAGCAAAAGGAGAGAAGATTCACAGCGTCGAAAACAAAAGTGAAACTTGAATAGAAAATCAAAAATACATTGTTTTTGGTGAATTACTGCATTCAAAATAATAAAAACTAACATGGCGATCTAAATATTCTATGTGTTAGCAGTTAATACTAATAATAATAATAGAAGTAAAAAAAAAACCTTCTCTAAACGGATAATTTGAAAACTTAATTAAGTCATTCAGAAATAACCCAAAATGCATTTTATTTTAAAGTGGTCTCCACAGTATTATTTATGACAAATGCATTTCATTTGCAGTGTTCTTCCTTCTTAAATGACATATTATGCAAATTTGAGTCACTAAATTCGACTAATTTGGCTCACCAAGTGATAATAGTGTTCCCTCATCATTACCTGACAAAAAGCTGTATTTACACTAATTCATGCCAGTGCAGAGTTTTGCCGTGACGCTAAAGCTAGCAACCACTAGCATGCTAACACATGCATTTCCTGATTATCAAACAGTAATTTGATACAGACAACAGGCATTAGACTTATTTTAGTCTCAAAAGGTGCTTATACAATATATCTGTACTGGGGCAAGACACATTTTTCTCAAACATATGTAGTTTGGCACGTTTAAAGGTCCTATATTATACAAAATGAATAATGTTGTTACCGCATCAAAAACATACCTGGAGTTGTGTTTTGTTTCATTCACATGTTTGCTTAACCGTTTATTATGAATCTATCTACATCTCCAAAGCTCAAAATGCTCTACTCCACCTTGTGATGTTATGCAGTGGTAGTTTTATTAGCTTTAGTATCTTTATTTCAGTAGAGATGGTCAGTTCAGAGCTAAAATTATCCAAATTATTCTAGTGATTCTAGTGTATGGAGTTAAAAACACAATGGAGCAACAGAGTGGAACAGAGCGTTTTCAGTTTGAGAGGAGAACTCAGCCTAAATATGCAGGATTTGTGTTAAACATGTGTGAATGAAACGAAACACAACCCGAGGTCTGTTTGTGATGAGGAAACATGGAGCAGTAAATGGCGTAACATGAGCCCTTTAATGAAAGATGTGAGATTTAGGCTTAGAGTTCTTCACAAAGCTAGAATCTAATAACTCTGTCTTGAGAAGGAAACTTGGTGTTAGCTGAAGCGAGCCCTTTGTACTGTGGCTGCTGTTTAATCACGAGAGACAGTCACCTGATCGGAGCAGCGGACAATAGCATCATGTGAATGCACTAAGAGGCCAAATGTGACCCCAGCAGCGTGAACGAGCCCACTGAGGAGCAGCATTTCAACACAAACCTATTAAAACTGTACACAGAGGACTAGCTTCCCATTGAAAATACTGTCATTTCTTGCTTGTATCGAGAAGTAGAGCTGTAGACTGGTGGTTTTGGGTGGTCATAACTTTTAATAGGTTACATGTTGTGGTTAATTTGACAGGAATTTTCCTAATAAGCCGTTGTGAAATAAGCCTTTTGTAAACATGTGATGCTTAAAGGCTCCATGTTACGCTATGTTCTGATTTGTCTTAACGTTTCCTTATCACAAACAGACCCAAAGTTGTGTTTTGTTTCATTCACCCATGTTTAACACACAAACTCTGCGTATTTAGTCAGACAGAAAATGTGGTGGTGGTGGTTGGATGGGCCAGTGGTGCAGATTGGCAGCCTTTCTCCAGTCAGTCTGCCCCAGGACGGCTGTGGCTTACCATCACTGTGTGGAGCGTGAATAATAACGGCTGTGTAGCGCTCCGAGAGGCTTTGACGAGCCTGTAAATAGCAGTACAAGTGTAGGGGATTATGGGTATTGACTAAACTATATTTGATTCATTGCTTTTATAGAGCTGTTTATTAATAACACATTTTTATTCTAATGTCTCTGCCTGTATTTGGACTTGTTTATTTGAGTTTGTTGCATTTTTGTGGGTTTGCTAGACATTCGGACTAATATAAATCGGGTTTATGTTTCTTATACGTTGCGTGACTTCAGTACAGAAGCACTGACCCTCGTCTGCAGCACACGGACGCTTTAAAACCCAGTTCAGAGCCGTGTTTTCGATCACACCACACTGCGGCTGCTTTCACCATCACTTTACATAATGATTTTGGAGTGGCGTTTGTGCGTGTCCTCATTACAGCAGCTTAAGAGCAGTTAAAATGAAAAATGAAAGTTGCACCCTCTCCTCCCTCTCTGCATCTCTCCATCCACCTCTCCACTCCTCACGCTCTACTTTCCTCCCCTTCTCTCCCATCGCCTCCTCACTCTCTCCTCTCTCTTACATCTCCTCTTGCTCTCTCCTCCCTCTCCTCTCCTCTCCTCTCCCTCTCCTCCTCTCTTACATCACCTCTTGCTCTCTCCTCCCTCTGCTCTCCTCTCTCTCCTCCTCTTACATCTCCTCTTGCTCTCTCCTCCCTCTCCTCTCCTCTCCCTCTCCTCCTCTCTTACATCACCTCTTGCTCTCTCCTCCCTCTCTTCTCTTACACTTCCTCTTGCTCTCTCCTCCCTCTCTCCTCCTCTCATACGTCTCCTCTTGCTCTCTCCTCTCTCTCCTCCTCTCTTACATCTCCTCTTGCTCTCTCCTCCCTCTGCTCTCTCCTCTCTCCTCCTCTTACATCTCCTCTTGCTCTCTCCTCCCTCTCTCCTCCTCTTAAATCTTCTCTTGCTCTCTCCTCCCTCTCTCCTACTCTTATGTCTCCTCTCGCTCTCTCCTCCCTCTTCTCTCCTGCTCTTACATCTCCTTTTGCTCTCTCCTTCGTCTGCTCTCTTCCTCTTACATCTCTTCTTGCTTTCTCCTCCCTCTCTCCTCTTCTTGTACATCTCTTCTTGCTCTCTCCTCCCTCCTTCTCTCCTCCTCTTACATCTCCTCTCGCTCTCTCCTCCCTCTGCTCTCCTCCACTCCTCTCCTCCTCTCTTACATCTCCTCTTGCTCTCTCCTTCGTCTGCTCTCTTCCTCTCTTCTTGCTTTCTCCTCTCTCCTCCTCTTGTACATCTCTTCTTGCTCTCTCCTCCCTCCCTCTCTCCTCCTCTTGTACATCTCCTCTCGCTCTCTCCTCCCTCTGCTCTCCTTCACTCCTCTCCTCCCCTCTCCCTCTCTCCAAGCCCCCCGCATAAAGACATAAGAGCGGCCTTTCAGTTGCGTTGCCATGGCGCACAGCAGCTCAAAGCGGCGCAGACCTGATTCAAACTTTTTTAACGGGATTAAAAGGCCTCACCTCTGTTAGCGTAGCATGTGCTGTTTGAATGACTCCACACAACATGCTAAATGAGACTTGTGCCAAATAATTTCTATGCCCGTTTCTATTGGAGCAAACGAACACTCCTCTGGCAAACGTGACTTGACTTCTGATTATGAATAATGTTGACTTTGATTTAGCCCAACACATTCCCGAATATTCACCATCGGAGGAAAAACGAACGCCGCAGTTGCCAGTAGAATAGCAGTGGAAGATCTTTGCCGTACTGATGCACTGAGGCGCCGAGCGGTTCAAATGAGGCAAAGACAATAGCTGCTCGCTTCAGAGTCGAAATCAATGAGACGTCGCTTGATACGATTTTGCAGAAGGAACTTTAGAATGTGGCGAAAAGCTCAAAATGGAAGTCAGATTGTATTACAAAGAAAAAACTGAAAGGAAGCTGGTCTTAAAATCTGTCTAGTTACTGCTTGCCTCTCACAAACCCGTGGGCATATTGCTACTATTCACGTGCATGAGTTTTAGAACGGCTTTTTCTGACTGTGAAATGGGGAGGATGTGATACTTAATCCTGTCACGATACTACATAAGCTTATTGTTCAGTATTTGAAAGCTGGGACAGTATTTTTTGGGGTCCTCAATACATATATGTACATTTTCTCTGCGCTAGTGGGAATTTTTTGTAGTATTATTAAACTGGAGCAGTTGAGGGTCAAACGTGTAACTTCTAAAACTCATTATAGACATACAAATTGGTGTTTCCTTACTCTTTACTGCTGCTCGTGTTGTGTGTTTTTTTTTATATATATATAAATTTTACATTTATAGTATTTTCTTTTTGAATAATTCTGCTTTAGTGTTTGTTTTGGCAAAAATTTGTTTGAATATTATCATTTATCGTCTATATTTTCTTCAGCAAGATATCACATTTCAAAGTGTGTTATGTTGACAGGCCTAGGTGTGTATCACATGTTTTATATACCGGTAGTGTCTTGTATGTGTGTGTTTTATGTACAGCACAGTGTGAGTGTGAGAATGATGATGCATTAACTATTGGAGATGGGGTTGTCAAAATATCGAAAATTGATACTAAAACTAGTATCAAAACTAGATCATTCGATTTATTTATTTTTATGTATTTATTATTATTTTTTTAATTTTTATTTTTTCATTTGAGCAGGTATTGATACAAAGAAAAAATCATATAGCTGGATAAATGTTGTATTTTTTTATTGTGATATTAGAAACAATACAAACAATAAAACACATTAGACATTTAGGGAGCGAAAAAGGATATATACATGACGTGTAAGAATGGTATCTGTTCTTATATCGGTGTGTGTGTATAGGAAGTAAGTAGCTGTATAAAATTTGACATGATGTAATAAACAATTGTTACACTGTTGTCTAAAAAAAGAGCTTTAATGGTTTAATGATGGTTTGGGTATCAAAGTCGGTAGTGAGTCTATTTCTTGGTGTCACAATAGTTTGAAATTATTGTATCATGACAAAACTAATATGGGACGTCTGTGTAATCTCATATGTAAGTACTTTGGGAGAATAATATACACATTACCTTCCATAGTCAACCAGTTCTCATCCCGAAGCCTCATATAAAGGTGCCAACAGTTTACTTGTGAATTGGTGGTCTTTGAACTGCTTTTGTGATATACTACGTTATATATAAGAAAGTTGTTGTGTACTGCCCTCTACATTGACTAACCTGTCGTTCCCCGTGTCTGTCCTGCAGGTCACAGCATGGTGATGGTGGAGGAGGGGGACTCGGAGGTGGAGCGCTGGGGCAGGCGGCTGATGGCGTCTACGCTGGAGAACGACACCATGCCCAAGAACTGCTCCCAACCAGGTCTGTAATGTGCAAATGTTTCCACAAGCTGCAGTCCGTCCGTTAGGCCAATATCGATACAGGGTCTTTGATATCGGTACCAGCTTATATTGATACTCAATACAAATATTCTATATGTTTTTGGCCGGTGTGTCCCATTCTCCTTTTTGAACATGCTGAGTCAAAATGAAAATGGTAGAGTGTTATACGGCTGTAGGTTTACGCAGAAAAGTTTTATTGGTGATCTTTACTTCAATTTAAGTAAAATTTATGGAAGCCAAATATCAGTATCTGCGATTATCGTTTATCAGCCACAGCAACAAGCCAAATATCACATATCAGTATCGACTCAATCAATCTATATCTGCCCATCTCTACTGTCCATGTTTTCTGTTATAATACAAGGCAAAGCTAGCGTTTCAACAAGGAGACACACTAATTCTGTTTTTTTTTTTTTTATACTTTGGAAACTGGAGCTGACAGTTGCATCATTAAGTATATTTTTAAGTATATTAAGTATATTTAAGTATATTTTTTTCTCATCTAGAGTTTTTTAAAAAGTGCTTTCTTCTAAATTGGACCTGATAACCTGGAAAGCCGCCTCTATCTCTATCCATTCTATTCTTTTTATAATTTTTTCCCCACTAAGTCCTTAAAGAAAAATGAAACATGTGCATATACACTAGTGAGGAAGAGGAGAGGCTGAAAGGCTGATGGTTCTGCTGCTGCGGTGGAGCTGGTTAATGGTGGGAAGACGGAGGGGGTAGAGTGCGTTTATATGAATGGGTTGAGAGGCAAATGCAGCTGCCTGTGAACACAAAATGACCTCCATTGCAGTACTTCTGAGAAAAAAAGCCCTGAATGAATTTGTACTCAAACTAAAAGTACAGTTACATGGCTAAAAATGCACTTTACTACTAAGACAAGTACTGCTACAAAATGCGTACTTAAAAGTATAAAGTATGCATGGAACTCAAAGTACTACTACTGCTACTCGAAGTACTTCTTACTAGTTGTGATTTTAGTGGCATTTGGGCCGCTTTTATACAAAACTTTATTATTTAAACAGTTTCCAGGTCCAGAGGCGATGCAGCTGTGTACTGGGACGACTGGGACTTGTGCAGTACTCAGTAACTTCTATGATTGTAAATGTGCCTAATTAGAATGAAGTACACGTTTGAAAATCTACTCCAAAAAGCACAAGCACTTCAAAAATGTACTCGATTACAGTAACCTGCTAAAACGAACATGCAGTTTTCACTTTTACATCAATGTTCCTTGGCAGTATTTTGTCCAGATTGTGCTGGTCTGGCTGTATACTGCTGCTCTGTGAAGCTGCGGGGCTCTTGCTGTTCTAAGCAGTGTTGGGGCTATTTAAAGGGTCAGTATTGATTGCGTTGCTGCGTCGCGGTGGTGCGCACACACACACAGCCTCTATCCCAGACAAACGCTGACACCACAGGGCTGGACTGCCTCCATCCTCATAGTGTCATCCTTCAGAACGGGGCACGGGGGATGTGGGAGCGGCGTATGGACACGGGGTGGATAAGTTTGAGTTCTGTATATGCTGCAGGAGGTGGTTAAAATGTTTGTTTTTGTTATAGTAAAAGAAAAGTTCACTCCTACAACTTTTTGTCCAGGTTACAGATTTGAAGACATTTGGCTGCTGATCTAAGCCGCTTCTTCAGTTCTGGTCACATTACTGGTGGACACTGTCTTATTTGACAGATTATAATTTTTCTTTTACTGTGGATCATACCTGGACGACTGATGGATTACACAGATGTTTTTGTGTGTTAGAAAATGTAATTTTTTGGCGTAAATGTGCACTACGTAACTTTTCTGATGGAAGACCTGCCACCTGCTTGTCTCCATGGTGGTTATGGTCTTGCCTGGAATGTTCCACAGTAGGGCATTAAAACTATGTCCATGAGTATAGAAGTAGGGCTGTAGATGATTACTCGGTTAATTGTGTCTTATTCAAGTTTGTACTAGTCTAATAATAATAATAATAACAATAATAATGATAATAACATTAATAATTATGATAATAATAGTAATAATAATTAATAATAATCTAATTTAGATTTATAAGGATTTCTGTGGGACAACAGTAATTTTCTGAAGATTTGGTATTACATTAGTATTATATGTAAAAAGGCTGATTAAACTTTATATATATATATACACGATGTTGTAGTATATTGTTACTTTTGAAAGGGTGAACCAGTTGCACTCAGGCTTACTGCTGTTAAGTTGCTTAGCTGTGCGATGAAGGAACATTAAGCACCAAAATGATCGTCGCCTCTCCACAGATCTGCCTGATGAGCCTGATCATAACTGATAGTCTATCTACAACATTATTGACACATTTTTATTTAACGCTTTTCCACTTTCAAGACACTCAAAACATTTTACATCAAGGAACCACTCAGCCGTTCACACACACTCGAGCAATTATCCAAATGATTCTAGTGAAGGTGTGTGGAGTTTAAAATCACAGTGGAGCACTTGCTGTGTTATCTCATGACATCACAAGGTGGAGTGTTTTTTGTCAGAGAAGAACTCAGCCTAAACATGCAGAGTTTGTGTTTTAAACATGTGTGAATGAAACAAAACACAACTCCAGGTCTGTTTGTGATGAGGAAACATACCATCGATCAGAAAATGACGTAATATGGGACTTTTAAACCTCAAACGAGACCTTTACAGACAAAATCGTGTTAATGGCTTGTACTGTTTATTTTTGACAAACAGGATCAGACCAGGGCTCGCAGTGTGTGGGAGGTGCTTTCAAGTGTTAGTTCGTGATCATAGTGTGAAGAAAAGCTCCAAATTAAACCTGCTTTTGTGCACGTTACATTAAGCGTTTAAACCAAAGTTCAAACCCCAAGTCTATAGTTTTGTTGTGCAGCTAAGCAAGGCACTTTTACCCCATTGTTCACTTTTTAGATCGAAACAAACATATTCCCCATGTTTCTTTTGTTTCGTCAACTTTTCAATCTTTAACACGACAACAAAAAAGTGTCATCTGAAATATATAAATTGTTGTTTTGAAGATATAAGGAGTTGGGAGTAGGAGTGTATTCCTTAGTTTCGAAATTGAGTTTGAAATATTATCGTGAGAGCACTAGTATGTACAGTTATGACCTCACCAGGATTACTTAAACACGCGTGACAAATATTAAAATCTCTTGGTGTGTTTTGGAGGTGCAAACACTCTACCGTGTGGTCAAAAGCTGTGGACTAGATTTAGCAGACTTATGTGGCCTGTTAAGTGCTAATGGAAGGAATGCCAAATGAGAGGCTTAGGTGCTGGAAGTTGTGCCCTAATCCCAAAGATTAAAGTATTCTTCTGGATCTTTCCGACATCTCCACGGAAGCAGCGGCGCGGACATGGCTCTGTCAGGCACTCCGAGGAACGGCTGGTCATGTGACTGCTCTTACGAGGTTGTCACATGACTCGGGCTGTAGGATGTTTAGTCGATTGAACAGTTGGCGTCTTAGTCGACTAAAAAGAAGGGATGGAGTGAGCGAGTTGAAGATTTAGGAGTGAATGATGAGTTTAATTTGACTTTAATACTGTTTTCAAGTTATTTTCTGTATTGTATTGGGCGAAAGTAGCTTAGTTGCTAGTGTTTGCCCACTGATCCGAAGGTCGACGGTTCGAATCCCGCTCTCGACATAAAGACTATTAGCTGAATGGTCAAATCCATTTACTCACAGCTTGGTGGCGCAATTCCAGCTCCCACAGATAAATACCTTGCCCCCAGTGAGTGGTTCCCTGATGTAAAACTAATGTCTTGAAGGTGGAAAACAGCTATATAAAAATGTGACCCTTGAACACTGTTTTTGCATAGACTCCTGTGCAGGGGTAGTCTTCTTGGCACATTTTGGTCTGATCATGTAGATGTTCTGCAAACGTTTGCCACGCCCCCTTTAGGGTCAACCAGTCGATTGGTAGGACATGTCTTTAGTCGAGTACAGCCCTACACGTGACCCCACAACATTCTAAAGAACCAGTAGTTTAACATTGCCATGAAGGGAAAGTAGTTAGTAGTTTTTACACCATACTTATAATCTTACATTTGACAGAGTAACAGGACAGAGGTTTATTTGAGTAAAGGTTTTGGTTACTCACCGTCACTAAATCCACAAGTGGCAAAAGCTTTATGTTGACAATATTATCACATATTAAGCTTGTTGAGCTTTTAACCACCTGTCTTGTTTCACTAATCCTGTCCATGTGATCCTTTGCCATTGAGCCTTAAAAACACTCCATTTGAATTTTCTCAGGATTGTGACGTCATAAGTAGAAACCCTGTGCCGTTTTAAAGTCCATGCATTATATTGGTATGTTTGGGCATGTCGCTTATTTCCAACTCGATTTCTAAGGAATAGACTTAATAAAACACTCTTTAGACAATATAAGGTGATTTTCAACATTAAATTGTAGTACTTTCTATGTGGTCTTATATCTGTGCAATTCCAGAGTCATCCAGGTAGGTTCCACAGTGGTCCGTGGGTGTATACTAGTCTATGTGTCTTATACTTGTGAAAGATACAGCTCAAGATCATTCTAAAGCGATTCGGGAAAGATTAATTTCTGTCTTGTAAATGTGACTCTTTTATTACCGACACTTGCTCAAATGAGTATCTAGGTTGTTTCATTTATGCCATACGTTGTCAAAAAAATAGTACTGATATGTTATTGATGGAAAAAAATGACAAATTGCTGAAAAAGCTACAAGTTTAATGTTATATAAGACCCTTTAGATCCAATAGAACAGAAAAGGCTGAGCAGTTGTTAAAGCAGATACTGTAAATCCACGGACATACAGTAGTAGTGGTTACTTCACAGGCAGCATCTTGCAGTACTTATCAAAGCCTGACCCAATACTGCCATGGTACCCCTACCCCTCCATCTCCCCCCTGGGTATAGCCCCTCACTGTGCCTGTATGCAGCACCGCTCTGATGTGGAGCGATGGAGGCCCTTCTATGGAGATTTATGCTTATTGTGTAAAAAACATGTGTGCAATCCGGCTTTTAATTAGTCTCATGTTTATGGGGGGCACTGGGTACAGAGTGATGCTATGGTAAAGTAGGGCTAGGAGGAGGAGGTGCTGTTGAAGTAAGTAGTAGTAGTTGCTGGGGTATTTGGCATAGAGGGTGTTGCTCTGTCGATTGTAGTTTGCAGTGAAAAGTTAAAGAGATTGTCCAGCTGGTTTAGTTTTGTACTAGTAATTGGATTGGTGGTGATTTTGCAACAGAAGCAGAAGTGTTGATGGCAAGTTATGAATAGTTTGGTAGTTGGTATTTAACTAAGACGCTAAAAACATTTGAAAGCACATTTTTGAAGTGTTTTTAAAGTTGCTGATCAAATTGTCTTTACTCCAAGGACGCCCAGTTGTAGCTGGATGTATTTGGGTGCGCAGGGCAAATGTATATATGTGTATTTGTATTAAGTAGTAAGTTTGAATGGGTGGGCGTCTATATCGTCTATAGCCAGAGGCAGCCCTCGTATCTTACTGCTAGACCTGTCACAGCAAATATGATACATGACTTAATACATGACGGCTAAAACAATATTTTTGGGGTCAATATTTATCTTGCGCACATTTTCTTTGCACTACTGGGAAATTTTTGGTTCATTTTTTTGCTATATGATGCGATTTGAGGCATAGAAGGTTGAATTAATAACTTCTATGACTTATTACTGATATAAACTACTAAAGTGGTCATTTTTTTAAACAAAATTATAGTTTTAGAATGGTGTTTGTGGATTAAATCTGCAGTTGGGTCAATGTGTCAGTGGAATAAATTGGTTTCAGTATTATCATTTATCGTCTATCAATATATCGTTCTCCAAAATGTATTATCGTGACAGGCCTAATTACAGCGATATATTTCTGGGTTGGACTCCTGGGCTGTCCTTTCTGTGTTGAGTTTGTATATTTTTCCCTGTGTCTGGGTGGGTTTTCTCTGGGTTTCTCTTCCAGCCGCACCAGGCTTATCAGCGGCATTGAAGGATGGAGCAAATGCAGAGGACACATTTTCCTACAGGGATAGTGTAGATGGCGTGTACCTTACCCTCGACACTCTGGTTATTTTTATCTTTATACCCTCTTGTAACATAGCTATAACATTTGCCAAACTAAGCTGTCCAAACACATATGCGTGCGTGCACTACCGACTCTTTGAGCATAAATCTCTCCTCTGATTACAATCCCATCTCCCACATGTTTAGCTCCTGAGTCACAGCTATCGCATTGTACCTCCCCCTTGATGAGTGCACCTGCTTCAGCCCGGCGCAAGACTCATTTCTGTTTGATTTTACAGAATTCAAGCATTTATGAGCGACTTCCAGCTGAGCAGAAAATGTGTCCTTTGATTTGCACACGGCCCAGAATACATGGTCCGGGTGCGTTGCTGATTGCGGTGACTGCGGGCCGAGTATGTATAGATCAATAATGGTTGGTTGTGTAAAAATATTCAAATAAAAGAAGTAGTTGGGACTCTTGCCGCAAAACGAGAAGGTTCTAGGTTGGATTTCTGGTCCGTGCAATGATTTCATGTTTGGTGTTTGCATTTTCTGCCTGGGTCTGGGTGTGTTCTTGTTTACGTATTATGCAAAATGGACTTTTAAGAGCTACGTTACTGTTTTCCCCTCTCACCTATTCACTCAAATTAAGTTTAGAGTGATTCCTGCATATTTAAGTAATCCTTCATTAGTTTAGGCTGGATCCCCGTCACATAACGAGAAAGTCCCAGGTTCGATACCCTGACAAGTTGGGGTCTTTATGTTTGGAGTTTGCGTTCATTATACTTGTAGGATTTCTCTGAGTGCTGAGTTTTTACAGAAAGTACTTTGTCCACTTTTGGGCAGGGAGTTGAGGCCTTCCAACGTTTAATTAAACAAGCAGTATTAATTGCTAAGCAGGGGCGGCGCCAGGAAGGGGGCTTAAGGAGCCCTAGCCTCCCCTAGAAAGGCCAATGCACCATAGCTCCCCCAAAGATTTTTGCCCCATTTTCATAGGTTTAAAACAGCGATGCAAACGTGGTATGAGGTAGAGGTACGCTCACTTCCAAAGCATTCAAATTAACATGTTAAGTGTGCACCAAAAACGTCTGCCGCCGCCCTGTTGCTAACACATAACATATTTACATAGATCACCATGTTACCTTTTGTTGTTTTAAAAATGCTATATTCGCCGAAAACAACGTGCTAACATTATGGGTGGGAAAAATAATTGTGTGTCTGTGTCCCGCCCCATCCCTCCCTCCCGTCACTCAGAGCAGCGCTGTAGGAGACCGCCGCAACCTGCATCTCTCATCCCCGTCGTCGGAGCTGTCCCCTGCGCGCAGTGGCCCACGGGAATACCTCTGTTCAGGATATGTCTGAGGCTTTATTTTGTTCACATTTGAGTTTTCAGGAAAAGACGCTGACACGCATCACCAAGAGCTGCGGCGCTCCGTTAGCTTGTAATGTAAACTTTTGAAGATGGAGACTGCTTCATGTTACGCGCTCGAAAGCAGCTTCAGTGCAAAACGCGCAGATGAGCTGTTCTAAACTAACTCCACACTGTGTCCCCGCAGAGGATGGAGGCATGTGGGCTGTAGTTTGTCTCATAAAAGTCTGCACAGAAGCTGACAGATAGCATGAAGCACTGCTAACTCTGTAGTAGGTACGCTGTTATGATGCCAGTATTATTTTCCATCTCCTAAAGTAAATCCCCGTCACAAAAAACAATGCAGTTAGCCATTTAAATAAAGCTTAAGTGTTAAAAAAAAGTGTTTTACTAACAAGGGGTTATGAGAACTGTGTAGTGCAAAGATGACACTGCAAAAAATGTGACCAAAGTGTTCAAATAAAAGTGTGACATATTCTTAAGGCATCTCGTCGACCCAAACAAAACATCATCCTGTGCAATTTAAGCCAACCGATACAACAGTCTCTAGAATCCTTACACACCCATCAATTCCCATGTCAAGTTATCAAGTTTAATAAGTTTCAATTTATTTTTTGATGCTCTGACGCCCTCCCTTTGCTCCCGCGCTAAGGCACTCCCCCTTCAGAGCTCTATTACAACACAATCGGCTTGAATCCAGCTAATTAAACTACTGCACATCACATCAGGTTTGTGAAGTTGTAGCGTATTGTTTGGTATTAGTTTGTCACGTCATATTTCAGTCCTCTATCCAAAGTTAATGCTACTGGACATCTTTAAAATGTGAACTTAAACATAAATCAAGTTGTAATTGCAATGTCTGAAACACGGCAATTAAAGCGTGTAAAAATGATAGCTTTACAGGACAACTACCAGCTATGTCCAATTCGATCTGCATTCACACAGACAATGAGGGTGAAAGTAACAGAATAGAAAACTGACAGACGTTTCTTCTTCAGGGTCACGGCAATACACTAGAGTATTGTAAGTATTGTTATGCTGAACGGGGCATAGCTGTTACGGTTTCGTGGAAAGTGTTGTCGCGTTTACAGGCCTTGTTAGCCGTGACAATCATTGCTTGTATTGTGAGTAGGAGTGTAGCATTGGAGTCTGACGTGAAGTTTGTCTACACTATTTAAGCGTGAAGGACACAGCGGCTCAGAAGTGAAGAGCGGCCTTTAGTGACCTCAACATGTGACCAGTCAGTGTCACCACCAATGTCCAACTGGAACAATGGTTGAACCCCATGTCAGACCATTGAAAATCTGCAGAAGGTCACTTGGTTAATTTAGATTTGTACCTTTTTGGCCAAACAATTCAATGGAACTCACAGTATATTTCTGAGGAAGGTTGTGAATTGTTTTTATTTTATGTTTTACTAAACTTGGACGCTAAGAAAGGAGCTTTTTTTCATGAGATTTTTCATTTTTCAAAGGACACACGAGGCACATAAACGTAATGATGATAGTAAAAGAGATGGTCTAAAACAAAAATAGTAGTAACGGTGATTTAAATGATAATAATAATAAAACACAAAGTCAGCATCATTTATCCAGCTATCAACAGATATTCACAAGAAAATTGTAGATTATTGTCCATATTTCCTAAAACTTGTCACATTTGTTTTTAGTGGAATAGCTTATCTTTTCCAATGCCAGACAGAACATCATTCCTTTCCAACCATTGAGAAGTGGTACAAGGAATATTTGATTTCCGCGATGTGGCTCTACAACGTTTGCTGAGTATTTCTTTTCTGGAAACTAAAGATAGATTTTTTTTTTTTTTTAGATAAGTCTACTAGATAAATGTTCAACACACACATTTTAGGATTAATGGGAACATCCTTACCCGGAATTTTGCTAACAATGTTCAAAACATTACTCCAAAATGACAATATGAGGGGACATTCGCACATACAATCAAATAGGGTGACTTTTTGATCTTTACAAAGTCACCCTATATATTGGGATTAAATTGGTCAGAAAGGAGTTCCACCTCTTGTGTCTCCATGGATATGTTGTTTTCTTCCACAGTACGGTACTAAACTTCTACCTTCATGGAGTCAAGCAGATCACAAATTCCAAGTTTTTCAAGGTTAGCAATAAAATGTAACACAAATGCATACTGTGAAACATTTCAAGAAAAGAAACGACGTCACCATAGAAAAGTGGTGGCTCCCCCTTTCCAGAAAATTTCTAGTGCTCTGCCTTTTGAGCCAGAATACACACTTCAGTACTTAGTAGATTCACTGGAGACTAGATGCTCATCTTCTTAGGGTTCAGATGGGCAGATTTGACAGGTGAGTTGGTCAACCAGAGATCATCTTCTGTAATTTTATACAAACTTTTTCACTGTTGCAGAATGCCAAATAGCCACTTTGCAGTCTTTAGGCATCGCTCTATTATAAGAAGTCTGTGTAATCCCTCAGTCATCCAGCTCTGATCCATAGTAAAAGAAAGATTTGATTGATGAGCTACAAAACGTCTTCAAACTTTTGGACAGATGACAAAGTGGCTTCCTCAGTATTGGTCAGATTACTGGTGGAAACTGCCTTAAATATATATTTGAAGGGAGGAGCAAACTACACTGAAACTTACACACCTGTTTGTTTTACAGTTTGTTTTTTAGGCACAGTTCACACTTAGCTAGGTCTATTGAAGGAGTGATATTTAGGGTCCTCTCACACCTACTGCTATTGTTTTCCTTGTTTTGATTTAGGTCTTTAGGTTATAAATGTAAGTCTAAGTCCCGCATTCCTGTTAAGATTGATTCTTTCCTAACAAAAATTGCTTCTTTAACTCTCCTCTCAAACAATTTCTTTTTTTCTGGCTAAGATCTGTACCTCAGTATTGCCGAAGGAGTGGTTAGTGTCTTTGAGATGTGAATGTACAGCAGACTGGGGTCCTGAGCTGCTCTTGTGATGGTGTTGGTACATTATCTTATGGTGTGGCTGTTTAGTTTATCCCATGTACCGCTCTTTTCACTCTTCACTACACAGATTCGAGTAGACTACATTGCTTTGTTTATGACTGAGTTTTCTTCTTTGGGCAAACCTTTTTTTATCTCAATTATGGCTCAGGCACAGTTTACGCTTGGTGTGTTTAAATAGCTCTAACTAACACACCTGTTGTTTCAGTGTAGTTAGCTCCTCCCAGATGTATATAAGGCAGTGTTTATCAGCAATTTGACCAGAACTGAAGAAGCAGCTTGGATTAAGATGGAGGTGACACATCTTCACTCTAAAATGTTTATTCAATTGACAGAATAATATTTTTCTTAAGCTGTAATAAGAATTCGATAAGTTGTATATACTTCCATAGTTGTAGTGAAAAGTCAGAGCTAGCATGGTTTAGCTTATTGTTGTAGTGAAAAGTCAGAGCTAACGTGGTTTAGCCGGGCTTTGTTCTCAGGCTTAATCTGGCCGTGTGGGATTGTACTCTTTCGGATATGACGCTAATCTCCTCAGACATTTGCACATGTTCTGTTCAAAAGGCTGACGTCAGATTACTGAAGTACTTATATACTACAGTGAGTAACAACTCATTTCTAATTTAGGAAATCTTAAACTATTAAAAGGAGGTTATGCAGAGTTTGTATTTCCCAGTACTTGAGGAATACATGTCCAAATCAACATTAGAATTGCTGAAAGTTATATGTGAATTGTTCTTGTTGGATCGGTTGTCTGATATAATTAACTCTCCGTCTGGTCTCTACCTAAACCCCAGCATCTGCAACCAATCAGTGCTAGTGCAGCCTCTGCAGCTCAGTGAGTGAATTCTGGAGGTTCTGCGCTCTCACGTATTTCAGCTAACTTTGTCATTATTTAAACTCTTGCCAGATGGTTAGATATTTGGCCGATTGTACCGCGCCCAGGTATGAGCCAAACGTGGGCTGTGGAGGACTTAGTTTTCCTGGGGGCACTTGGCGTAGGGCACTTGGCGTAGGGCTCTTGGCGTAGGGCACTTGGCGTAGGGCCCTTGGCGTAGGGCGAGATAAGCCAGGGAGCTCCACACTGGCACACAGCTCAGAGCGGCAGGAGCAGAGCTTTTTTTTGAAGAGAACGACAACAAATGGATTATACTTCAGCGCATTATGGAAACTGACCCGGGCTCCTGCATGCCAACAGTGGAGAGCGGAAGGGGGAGAGCAACCCAAATGAACCCGGGTTACCAGAGCAGATATAGGACACATGCATGTTTTTCTCATTTTCAGTATATGGACAGGCCTCATGTGAAATGATAGGCTGCAAGTGCTGGGGTTTATGTAATGACGATTGAGGGATGTTTTTATTATCAAGAATAAATCAGTCATTACAATTGTTATCACTAAAAGCTATATTTGATTTGAACTTGTTTAACTTGTTTTGTGGGAACACACTTGGTTTATATTTATGAAAATAAAAATTTAAATCTTGCATACAGCTCCGTTAAAAGCTGTCTTAAAAAAACATGAAAAGATCTAGTTCATTTTAAACTGTTTGCAGTCCAAACCTATTTCGGCATCCTAATTATTCACCGCGATGAGTTTATAAGGGCTTTTCACAACTTTCAGTGGTCACGGCAGAGTTTTACCATCACAGTAAAGCTAACAGCGACCGCGCCCCTTCCTACTTCCTGGTTCACAGACAATGAAACCACTTTATAATTTGGGTAAAAATGAGACCACTGTGTGCTGTCTGTATCTAAGTGTTGTATTTACAATAAATCTGAAAAAAATTAAGTTTATCTGCCATTTGAAAATTCTTTGCCAATACCTGGTTACATGCGCTTTTTCAAACCGTTCAACTGCATGTGACTTTTTAATTCGAAAAACACAAAAAATAAACTGATAATCCATGTATCCCAGCATCTGTACAAATGTTTTTACCATTTAGTTTTTTCAAGTAGAATTACAGCCGTTGTCCTTTGCACACATGCTAACCCTTTATGAACCACATTACTGTACATACTGTCTCTTCAGCCGAATGCCTTAAGCCGCTCATGCCACAGCTGTGTTCACTTTTAAATCGCTCAACCAGGAACCTGTGCACATCACAGACATGTAAAGCAACCCTCTGGGACATTATCGCTCTGAACGCGGCCCGTGGCATGCCTGTACGCGAGGCTGATCATGCAGGTAAAGAGTTGGAGGCTAGCATGTGTAAGCGTGTGTTAGCGCGTGTTAGCATCCGTGTGATATGCATGTGAGCACAGATAGGGTATGTTAAGTCCTGGAATAAGCTGACCTGACCCATAACTCCTGCTTTAAGAGTTGAATGTGCTTGAGGGCGCGTGATTTTCCATGCAAAACAAATAGCTTGGATTCCTGCAGGTGCTTTCTCTTTTCATATGATTAACTCCTAGACTTTGGTGATGTCATAATTTCAGATGGAGAGCAGGGGTCTACATAACTCTACATGACCTATTTTTGAAGTATCCAAACATATGATCCACAAATGTTGAACTTTATCATTGACAGGAATTAACTCCACAAACTCATATTAATCTTAAGGTTTAAAATCCTTTCTACTGATAACAATCACGCCTTTGGGGATGGATCACACACCACTTTCTGAAGCTGTGATGATAACAATTTCTCTTTTATTTATACTGACAGAGAAGATGGTAAATTTTGTGCCAGGTTTAGTTTCATGTGGATTGGCCAGGTGATTTCAGAGATATTAACATAAACCAGGGCAACAAATCTGTTTAAAAAAATCTAACCAGCCAGAACCACATGCTTTGCCCAAACTTTACAAGTGAGTCTGGAACTGTAGTCTGTAAATAGTAAATGGTAAATGGTCACATGGACACGGCGCTATTCCACCTTCAAGTCACTCAAAGCACTTTACATCAAGGACCCACTCACACATTCACACACACATTCATACACACAGCGTACGCAGACACTGGGGTTAAGGTGAGTTAAGTGTCTTGCCGAAGGACACAATGACAGCATTCATCTGTCAGAGCTGGAATTGCACTGCCAACCTGTGGGTCAGTGGATCTTACTGCTCTGCCAATGATGTTTATGTCCAGAGTGGAATTTGAGCTTCCAACCTTTGGATCAGTGGACAAACACTCCAAACTACTCTCTCTCCCTGATTCCAGACAAGTGGCAAGTCCCAGCGCCCTGACAAGTGGATTAACCAATCAGAGAGACGCATGCTTTGTTTGTGGCGGCTGAGAAACGGCGTGGGTTTCTGCAGAATCAACAACTGAAGCACTAAACTTGTATTTTTCTCAGATGGAAGAAGTTATATGTTTTGTTCTGAATAAGACGACATACAAGAGATTTTTGAGACGTGTTCCATATTTGAGAAACGTGATACAAATTCGCAGCTGTGGTTGGACCTTCCCATGTCAGAACAGAGGTTTGATTAAATCTACATGTCACTGAGAGCATGATGGAGGCTGACCAAGAGGTTAGAATCGATTAAATGAAAGTATGATCCCTCAATGAAACAAAAGAAAAGAAACATAACATAAAAAAATTGCGTAATATTGACCCTTTTAATGGTGATACAATATGAAATGTGCACTGTGGTGGTCACCTACTTGTCTCCATGGAGATGAATAGGTTTTATGCCATATTGTGAAACATTTCTGGCAGAATAATCTCAAGGGAGACAAAGATTTTGGACCCCCTCAGGAAAATTTACCAAGGGCACCCTCTAAGTATTCGTCACAAATTCTCTCCATAATTAAAATCTAATCAATAAACGATGAATTGTAGGTTTAAATATACCTGTGCGTGATGCGTCCGTTGGGCCCTCTCATGATATCGCCGCCCTGTTTACCACTTGCTCATCGGTCACGCTGCCTGACCCTGTCCACTGAAGCACGCTAATGCTAGTGCTAACAGAGTGATAATGACCCAGTGGAATACGGTACTCCTGTATCAGAGCCGTTCCCGCGCAGAGAACGAGGGCCACTTGTTTTGGGTTAATGGGCTGGCAGCTCGTGGGGCAGTGACGAGAGGTACAACCAGGAACGCAGCCAAAATACAACACAACCATCATCGTAATATGGGCCAGTGAAATGTGATCACGTTGCAATGTAATGTAATGGAACTGCGTTAGATTGATGAGTGGTTTTGGAGTGGTCAATGAAATATGGTTGGGTACATCAAAGGAACTGTACAATGTTATATTATAAAAATCAAAACTCTATTTTAATACTAACTAATAGACTTGATATTCAATACAGATTCCGATACCACGGTGATAATAAACACTTTCTATAGGCAATAGAATGTGATTTTCAGCTTTAAATAGTACTTTTTTATATTCCCATGTGGCCTTATATCTGTGTAATCCCTCAGTCGTCCAGTAGGTTCATAGTGGCCCATGGGTGTGTCTTATACCTGTTCTGATACAGCTCACTCATCCATCCATCCGTTTTCTTCCACTTATCCGGGTCTGGGTCGCGAGGGCAGCAGTCTAAGCAGGGACTCCCAGACTTCCCTCACCCCGGACACGTCCTTCAGCTCCTCCGGTGGGACCCCAAGGCGTTCCCAGGCCAGCCGAGAGACATAGTCCCTCCAGCGTGTCCTGGATCTGTCCCTGCAGTGACGTGCGGTGAGGTTCATGGCTGGTGAGGCACTGACGTCATCACAATAAGATTTACAAACATATAAACCAGGTGTCAGCGAGTAAATTTACTTACCACTTACCACACAGCCAGCCTTTTCCTCTGTACTACTCTGTTTGAAAAGAGCGAGTCTTTCGTCCCTTAGTCTGTAGCAAACCCTCTAGCTCCGGCGTTATTCTTCTTTTAATTATAACCTCCTGACCGAAAGTCCAGTTTAGAAAACTGCTTGAGCTTTAATATGTAATCTTCCTCCATTTAAAAGGTAGGGCCAGACAAGAAGAAAAACGTGAACAGATTGCTAAACTTCACTTTCTAACTCTGAATTGTAGCTTGCTGTCACTATTCTGCTGCCCCAGGAGATGCAAGAATCCCTGGGCTCATGAGCGCCCCCTACCATGAGGCCAGGTGACTACGTGCCTCACCCGGCCTTTCACAGCCGCTTAAAGCACTAGCTGTCGCTGCTTAGCGGACAGCAGTCAATCCATGGTGAGGCACGAACGGCTGGTGCCTCTCTGCACGTCTCCTCTCAGTATTTGAATGGTAAAAGTAAATAGAAAATAACTTTATAGTACAAATCATTGGATAAATATAACAATTTATTTAATTTTTTCTCTGTGATGACAGGTGAAGCACGGCCTCTCCTGACTGCACGTCACTGCTTCCCTGGTACCACTTGTACTTGTGATCTTACCAAATTACCCAATATCATTACCCAAAGCTCATGACCACAGGTGACTGAAATCGAGAGCTTTGCCTTTCGACTCAGCTCCTTTTTTACCACAACAGCCCGATACAGCAATTGCATCACTGCAGATGCTGCACCGATCTGCCTGTCAATCTCAGGCTTCATCCTTCCCTCACTCATGAACAAGACCCCGAGATACTTGAACTCCTCCACTTGAGGCAAACTCAAGATCATTCTATAGCTATTTAGGAAAGGTTCATTTCTGTCCAGTGAATGTGACCTTTAGTAACAATATTTGTTCAAATGAGGATCTAGTTTCAATACTAGTTTTAGTACCGATTAGTATCAGATTTTCAATACTTCTGACAACTCTAAATCAGTAACATGACCTGTGTCCCCCAGATCAGGTATGTTCAGTATCAGCTATATTTGATTTGAACTATTGGAATTGTGATTTATTCTTAATTGGATTGGATGCGATGACTAAGTTTTTTGGATAATCGTCTTGACAATGAAAACATCAAATTATAACAATCAAAACGCAGAATGAGCCTCACATGAGTCTCTCATTTGTGTTGCCAGTTTCAATGTTAACATCCAGTTGAGTTAAACTTGGTGACACACTCTGATCTAAATGGTCACTGCCTAAACCCCAGCACCTGCAGCCAATCATGAATCAGTGCTAGTGCAGCCTCTGCATCTCAGTGAGTCAATTCTGGAGGTTCTGAACTTTCACATGAGGCCTGTCCATAAACTGAGAATGAGACAAACCTCTCAGTGTACAGAAGGTTACAGCAGGTTAAGGCGTTGGCAACCCAGGTTCAGACAACATATAGCTCCTTGTGTCCAACTGTCTCTGCCATCTTCTCTACATGGAGGTGTTGCTCTCTGCAAAATGTTCCACGTATGGCACTGAACGCCCATCTCTTTGAAAACTTGTAGTTGGCGCTTCCATATAAAGTTACAGGTTAGATCTGCAGAGAGGCGACCCCGCTCACTTTAAATGCAAAGGACTAATTCCCTATAGAGAATTGCTTCTCCTCAGCCCTGCCTGTGTAAGTGCACGTGCTTGTGCTAGTCCTCTCTCTGGGACAACAGACGGAGCTAACACTGAGCCGCATTATGTAATACACCATTATGTCGGCCATATTATGAGATTATCATGTAGTAACTGTATAAAGTACATGATATGAGAGTCATTAATAGGGTTTCTACTATTGAACTGAGGACTTGGTGGCCAATTACTACATAAGTACTCAGTCCAAGTATGAGGAGCAGTCAGGCACAAACCTATACATAGTGGTGGTGGTGGTGGTCAACCTGTCACAGTGCTGCCCCTGGGGACCCATCTCCAGATCCTAAGATAGGTTCATGCTCAGGAGTACCATCTTCATTGCCTGGCAAGTCCAGAATGATCAGGGTTGCCAAACTTCAGTGATCCAACCCACGCAAGAGTGTCTGGGAAAATACAGCAGCGCTGCAGGTTTGAGATGTTTTTTCAGCGTATTTATGAAAGTAGTGCTCTTCCAGTGACACAGACCTGCCCCCTCCCCTTTCTCTCGCACAAATAGAAGTTCCACAGAGCGCTGAAGGCTTTCTTTGAATGTGAAGATTTGTCACCGAAACTCAGGACTTTATAAGATTATTCTAAAATCGACACGTTTAACATGGAAAATGGCTCTTGCCAAACCTGCGGACAATATTTTCACCCTCAGGAACTTTTAAAAAGCCACTCAATTTCACGGGAAAACCACATATCTGGAAACACTGAGAATATCTCTTTTTTAATACAGAGGGATATCAGTCTGGCCACTGCTCACAGTCGTGCCTTGTTTTTTATGGATGCATGTGAAACGAAGGAGCTCATTAGTCACCCATCATTTCGGAGTTTAGTGCTTCGCTCATTGATTCTGCAGAAGTCAGCTATTTTGTTCAGTCCCCTGTGATATTTTTGTTCTTTCTTTTTTGTCAATCAGGCCATCTGAACTCCAGGAGATTCACCGGTGATCAGTATTCGAGAAGTGTATATTCAGGTCCCAGGCAACCGAGATGGAGGATTATTGTGCTTTTTTTTTTTTTATCATAGATGGTTATCTTGACCCCAATCAAAGTACTTGATATCTTCTTAAAGGGGACTTTTAGGAGCTTTTATGTCATATTCTCAAGGTTTACCCTTATCTCGAACTCACTCACAGCTGTATTTTGAGTGATTCATGCACACTTGCTACTGTAGGAATCCACACGCAACGCCATCTGCATATGGTACTTGATTATGGTGACGTTCAGAATGCTGCAGTGTAAAGGGATGTGGAAGTTTCAATTTAATTTCATTGTCGTCATAGGCAAATTTGTTCTGTATTTGACCCATCCTTCAAATATCGTTGGAGCAACCTGGAGCAGTGTAGTGTGTGAGAATTGATCTCCTGGTCTTGCGCTAAACTTGGTCAGGACTACCTTTTTAGTAGATTTTTTACATACTAGACAAAGTGTGGAATCTTTTTTTTTTTTTTTTTTTTTTTTTTTTTTTTTTTACTAGACTTGTCTTGTTTTTATTAAATGGCTTTTATTACCCTATTTTCTGATCCATGTTATAATGATCCTCATCACAAACATACCTGAGTTCCTGAGTTCTTCTCTCAAACAGAAAACACTCTGATCCATCGTGTAATGTCATGTGATAATACAGGAAGTGCTACACTGTGTTTTTAAACTCCATACGCCTTCACTAGCATCATTTGGATCATTTTTTGGATCAATCAACAGTATTATTATTATTATATTTTATTTATATAGTGCTTTTCAAGACACTCAGACACTTTACATAGAAGAACAATTTAAAAAAGTACAAAGATACAAACATTTAAAATCAATACTCATAATAATTAAAGATTAAAAGCAGCTTTAAACAGGTGAGTCTTTAGGTGTTTTTTGAAAATGGTGAGGTCAGTGCAGTCTCGGAGTTGTTGTGGTAGAGTGTTCCAGAGGGTGGGGGCAGCGATGGAGAAGGCTCTCTCTCCCCAGGTTTGGAGCTTGGTCCTACAGGGGAGGGAGAGGAGGAGGTAACTGTTAACTTGAACTTCTACCAATATCACAAGGTGGAACAGAGCATTTTGAGCTTGGGAGATGTAGGCAGACTAATAATAAAGGATGTGTGAATGAAACAAAACACAAGTTTGGGTATTTTTTGAGGAGATAACAACATTATAACATGTCTAAAAGAGTCCATTTTGTGCAATATAGGACCTTTAAGTAATTTTCATAGCAGTATTGTAGTTTACAGTGAGCACAATTTACACGATAATCCACACGTTTAACAGATTATAACTAAATACCTGAAACTTTTGTTGTGTTGCCATGCAGTAATGTTTACAATGGAATAGTTAAGAGTTCGACACTAGAATAAAATCACAACTCAAGGTAAGTCAATACATCATGTTATCAAAAAAAAAAAATGTTGTATGTAAAATGTGTTTGGGATGAAAGCTGAACTACTGACATCAACATCCCATTTGCACACATTGGCTCTGGTTGTATATATAGCCTGAATAGGTCCATCATGTGAGTGGCAGTAAAGCCCTCTTCTGTGGGCTGTGGAGAGCCGGTGCACCGTGGCTTGATTGGCATCTGTGGCATAAGAGCCAGAAATGTATACAGCCATTTTGTACGGTCAACTTTAACTACAGCAGTTATAATCAAAGCAGCACTCGATAAAGCTGTTTATGTGCCAAGACTGGTCTGTTATTGCACTCAAGATAAAGTACATAAAATAAAGTTGCACTGTCTAACTTTTCTGGTGGACGATATTGCCCGTAGACTGTATAAAGAAGTGGATCGATGGAGTGTGACGTCACCCATAGGTTTCGGCTAAGGTCAAATGAAGTTCATCGAGGTTAACAGTTATAAGGGCCAATTTGGAGCCGAGTTCGATATTAGGAATCCTGACTGCGAGTATCATAGCAACCAAAGAGCCAATCTGGAGCGAGGCTGTAGAAGTAAATGCCTCTTCCAGCCCACACCGCTAACGCTAGCTTGAGTGACCTTGCGGAAAGAATTTGCCTGGTTTGTCTGTTGTTAACGTTCAAATCTTGATTTAGGGACAAAATGGCAAAAGACCAAAATGACGAGTCTGACAGCAGCAGTTATAGATAAAGGGACGACAGTTTTTCAATGTTAAGTGAATTGGAGCCAGAGTTGATGGAGCTGGAAGTGCGCCCATGCTCAATTTCTATTTGGAAGACGACACTTAGCAGGTTAGCTATGTCCATTTATATATACAGTCTGTGATATCACCTTCTACTTGTCTATTACGAAGGTCATCTTAAATGCCAATGTGTAGAACGTTCCACATTATGGCATTAAAGGTGTACTGCTTGCATTTTCTGGCAAAGGATTTCACTACTTGTTTGTCTCTTAAGATGTTATTGCTTTGTCCACAATGTGTCACAGAAATGCATTAAACTTCTCTATCTCCATGGAGAGACAAACAAATTGCATCCTAAGGCCAGGTTACAGGGCAGATCTGTGTAGAGGCGACCACACCTCTTGAAAACAAATGCTTAGTGTTTAGCAAGAGAACCACCTGTGATTGAACAGCGATAACCAGGTAGCTCAGAGTTATAAGTTAGATCTGTGGAGAGGAAAGTCCGCTTGCATGCATGTTTTTTTTTTTTAGCAATTTAAATACCCTCAGTTGAATAAATGGAAGATGGCTAAGTATAATGCCATACAGATGTACAACTACGTGGACGTAAAGGTGTATTATGTAACTTTTCTGCCACCTTAAGATTGCGTTTACCTAATTATTTCCAGCTGTAAATCATAGAAGCAAAAATCTCTAAAATGCAAACATAATATAGCCTCATTGAACTGGTATAAACTGTGTAATAACTGTAGCTACAGCCGCTCACTGCTCTGTATTAAAATCCAGCATTCTTCTTGTCAATCTGCCAAGCTATAATTTAGACCCGGGACAAGAGCGGACCTTTGTGACCGCAATTTGAGCTATCGTAACCTTTTTAAATCGACATTATGGGCTGCGGAAAACACTTCTTTAGAAATTCTGAATACGTGGGGACTCTCTGAGGAGAAGGGCGGAGAGGGACAGATGAACTGAGCGCTGCCAGTAAACAACGCCGTGTTCAGGTGCCCAAACAAAAATCCAGGTTTTATAATATTTTTGGAAGGATCGCTCGCGTTGTGTGCCAGTTTGGGCGCTTCGAAGTCGGGAGGTAAATGAAGCAACAGCAGGGTGAATACAATTAGATACAGAATTGCAAAGTTGTGCAGGCTTTGGTTCAGAATATGTGCTGTGGAATGTGCCTAGACTTTGTATGGCAGGTATGTGAGCGCAAGAAGGTTAAAAGGTTCGACTAGGGATGGACAATGTATCGGTTCGAGTATCGATGCAGATTCTTCTATAACGCTATCGGCCGATGTTGATACCTATTCACTGTGTTCCCTTTTTGAACAGACTCATGAGGAACAAGTTACATAGAAGAACATTATCTGACACAAACATGTAACAAATTATTTCTATTCCCGATAGCAAAAGTCAAAATTATATCTGTCAAATGGACAAATTGTTGTAGGAGTTAAGACGTTTTGCTGCTCATCCAAGCCACTTCTTCAGTTCTGGTCATATTACTGCTGGACACTGCCTTACATCTATCTGAAGGGAGGGGCTAACTACACTGAAACTGTGAACAGCTATTGTCTCCAGTTTCAGCCTTAACGACCCTATTCAACTTGTAATTGCCACCTATTGTTCTCTTTGTTTCCTGTTTGTTTGGGTCTGAGGATAGAGTTGTACAACTGTATCCTCAGGTTGAATAGGGTTGGTAAGGATGAAACTGGAGACTAATATAGTTTCAGTGTAGTTAGTTCCTCCTTTTAGATAGATAAAAGGCAGTGTCCACCAGTAATCTGACCAGAACTGAAGAAGTGGCTTGTATGAGCAGTGAAACATCTTCACTCCTTCAATGATTTGTCCAGTTGACAGATTTAATTTAGTCTTTTGCTATAGATCAGACCTGGTTGAGGGATTACACAGATATATCCCCGAAAAATATTTTTTTTTTAGTATTTTTGCAAAAGTGAAAAGTTAATTGGTGAGCTTTAAGTCAAATTACGATACATTTGTGGGACTTACTGTGGATTTTAAATGCTAAACATCGGTATCTGCAAATACTGGTTATCGGCCTCAGCAGCTGACCAACCATAGGATATCAGTATCAGATAAAAACATTTAAAAATCTATACCGGCCCATGCCTAGATTAAACCCTTTCTGTGGCTCCGGGTCAAATCCTCCAGCTAAGGTAGTCCTGACCAAGACTAGCTCAAGATCTGGAGATGAGTAACTGGACCCATCTCCAATCCATGAGCTAGTCTTGGTCAGGACTACTTCTAAATTTTTCTCAGGGACAATTAAGTCTACCTTAACTTTAACCCAACATTTCTGCAGGCGAGTTGCAGTTGAGTTTTTTGTGCAAGGAAATGGCATACACTGGAGCCGAGACTGATAAACTTGATGGTTCAATCACCTAAACAGCGTTCACCTCATCCACTGTCAACACTAGTATTCGAAGTAATTCCATTTGTAGTGGTAGTAGTGGTGATTTTATTGGTTTAGTGAAAGAAGTGTTCTGCCAAAGAGCACAACAACACATGTAGCCCTAAAATCAAGTCTTAAACAACTTGCTACCTCATAGATTTGGCAGATGGAGGTGGCGCTGTACCTGATTTTTACGTGTTCAAAACTGAAAAATGAACTTTAAGCCGTTTGCAGTGCTCTGAAGTTATTCCTCGCGTACTTTATGCATTCCGAGCATCCTAATTATTCACCATGATGACTTTATAAGTGCTTTTCACAACTTTTCGCAGTCACAGTAATGCAAACAACTAGCATGCTAACAGTGCAACAGCCTTACTTCCTGGTTCGTGGTTGATTAAAAGCTCTTTATAATCAGACAGCACTGATCGCTCTCATTTTGATCCTAAGTACTGATTCGCAATATATCTGTACAGAGGGAAATTTTATTTTACTACATGAGGAAAAAATCTTGTAACGTCCCTTTAAGTCCTTTATCGAGGTATTTAACAGAGTAAGACCTCCCTGTCCCAAATAGCAGTATCCTGTAGACTCCTGGCTCTTCTTACCAGACTGTTGGCAGCACATAACCACAGTCCTGGAGAGGTGTGGTACAAAAGTAGGCCAAACTGCATGGCAACAGGACTGTAGGTGGACAAAAACAGGGGGATCTGCGCAGCCTCTGGGTCCCCTGGGTGCTCTGGTTTAGCCCGTCAAACTAAAATATGCTCCAGAAACTGACTCAGTGTTTCCTAATGGCACTGGGTTAAGGACTGGTCCAATGAAGTGAATGAATTTGAACATTAAAGCCCCTGTTCCGGTCTTAAAAAATGTGAAAAACGAAAGTAATTAGCTTTGCTCCACTGCAAACTGTTTAAAATGATTTCTCACTTACTTTCTGAACATTCTGAATATCCAAATTATTCCCCTACGATGACTTTAAGTGCTCTCACGACTTTCAGAGACCAGTGCGGAGTTTCGCATTGACGGTTAAGCTAATGACAACTAACATGCTAATGTGCACTTCCTGTTATCTGATTACAGAAAGCTACATGTACAATATGTCTGTACTGGGACAAATTTTGCTCAAATACATGGGGGAAAAAAATCGAGTACAGGACCTTTTTAATGGGTAAAGTTAAGACACGCATTTACTTTTTTTGCATTTGAGCCAATATCAGTAGAAATTTATACATTTTGAAATGAATTTTGGGCTGCAAGTTGTACAAAATCTTACTACTCCTGTGTTGTTTTTGAAGTCCATACCTTGAACAAATGTGAAAGATCAGAACCTCTAGAATTCAATCTGATTAATGATTGGCCGCTGGGGTTTAGGTAGTGACCATTCAGATCACGAGTACCTTTGACATCGTGTCCAGTGTTTTTGTAATTGAGAGCGAATCTGCATTAGCATGTTTACCTTGTATCTGAACAGACGCACAGAAGCTCACGCTGATGAAATTTTAACAATCAAATCTACATATCCTCCAGGTTACCAGCGGAGGGCATCAGACTCTACTCCAAACGCTCCAGCAGAAAGGAAAAGCACTGCAGTGACACATGCCATAAGTTATATAATGTAACACAAAATACCAATCCAAACATGTCAAAAGTATTCTCAAAAAGCTACCTCCAATCCTGCTGTTTCCCCCTTTTAAAACTGCCATTTAAACCGATCTCCTTCTCCCTGAATAAAGTCATCTGGCTCCACGCTGCGTTACATAACAAACCGCCGTGTACCTTCGCCCCCCCGCGCCTCCTCCGTCTGCTCCTCGTCTTCCCCCCCTCCTCTTGTGAGTATATGTACAGGGCAGACCCATTGGGGGCTCGTCCTCTCCGACCTCCGCAGCCTCCCCGGAGCACTCCCAGCTGTCTACCCCCGGTTATCCCAGTCGCGAATCACCTCTCCCGGCTATGGCCCACCTCCGCCCGACGCCCTCCACGGCACCTTGAGGTATTTTTAACCCCGGGATCGGTCGTATACAGTGGCAGCAGGGGCTCACACTCGCACAGATGGCCGCGGTGTTTAAATATTGATTAGCGGCTGCAGGTTGAAGAAGAGGAGAGAGGGGACGAAGAGCCGGTTCAGAGGAGCAACAGGGAATTTAAAACGGAAGGATCGCGGTTGAAAGGTTGCCGCGTGCAAAGCATTCACAAGGCTCTATGTTACTCGAGGTTGTGGACACTTCGACTGTGATGTTCCTATTGTGAATAATACATGATAAAGAATGAATGTCAATAGAAAACTGGACCATTTCACCAAGGATTCACATAAAAAGGTGCCAGAAGGTGCAAGAACTCAAAGGATTGAAGCCTTTTTAGAGATTCACTGTGTAACCTTCTGGAAGTGTCTCATCACCTGCACAAATACATGGAAATCAAAAGTTAAAACATATTCTGGAACATTCTCCATGTCATACTGTACAATATTATAGACAAAGCAACAGTTCCATAGCCATTCTCCAGGCCAAATATGAGTCAGGTTTGTGGAGATGCAAGCTTGCTCAGCGCACACTGATGTTCGTCAATTCAATTGTGCAATTCACCTTGTTCCAGAAGTTGCCGTGGGAGCCGCCATTGTCATTGGGGTTGTGTTATTTTTCAGGGGTCTGCAGATGTTACTTTAGGAGCGTTTAGAGACAATAATGGCTGGAGATGAGGTCAATAAAGATAACAAAAAAAAAAAAAGCTTTCTTTTAGTTTAGTTTTTGGCTAAAATGTACCTGCTATTGCTTTAAAGGAGACATAGACCATCCTTTGCTCCATTTCAGTGCAGAGTAGATGAAGAAATAACAGTTATTAAGTACCGTATTTTCAGAACTATAACTCACACTTTTTTTCATAGTTTGGCCATGGGTGCGACTTATACTCACATGCGAATTATATATGAAATACGTTTTTTTCTTCATTATTATGCATTTTTTGGTTGGTGCGACTTATACTCTGGAAAATACGGTACTTTTAAAACGTAACTATTTTAAAACGACAGGACCAACGCGTTTTGAAGGGATTTTAAAAGGAAAAAAGTTACATGTTCACAATTTTGTTATCCTACCTTCAAAATATCGTAATATATATCGTACAGTGAGAGTTCGATATCGTTACATCCTAAATAGTGAAGCAATAAACACACTATGCACCGATAACACTTTTTCTCAAAACGGACACTTGTACCTGTACTTCCTTCTGAGTACTTGCGATATTGAGTGCCGATACTTGGCATTATTTTTACAGGAGTTCTAAATCTCATTCATTTCTTTAGATTTTTGTAGTATATTCTCTTTTTTAACTTCATTCCGAGTTGTGCATGTTCTCTTCAGCCTGCGTATAACTGATGGTGTTTTATCTGAGGGCAGTAGTCTGAGATGTCATTCACTGCGGGCGTAAACCTGTCAGGAGCTGATGAGCTAATGCCACTCCGCCGTGCCAATGTCACCCACACGTACACCAGTCTCATTATGTGCAAGGCGCCGGCCGCATCCACATTCTGACGTACGCCGCTCCTCCGATCGCCGTAATGAGGTCACGGAGTCACAGAGGGCAAGTATCGACGGTGTGGTGAATCTTAACAAGGTCAGACCCAAAGACAACGCAGAGGGACAATTACTGAAGTACTTAGACAGCTATTGACGAGAAACCCAAACGTTGCCAGTGTGATACCTGCTGTTCAGAGCTGTTGTGGCAGTAGTGTTGCCAAATTTTTAAGCTTCATTTCGAGGAATGGATTAAATAGTTGATACCGATACTGTGATGATGATAAAAAACACTCTTTAGACAATAGAATGTGATTTTCAGCATTCCATTGTATACCTTCTTTTCTATTCCCTGTGTAATCCCTCAGTCGTCCAGTAGGTTCATAGTGGTCCATGGGTGTGTACTAGTCTATGTGTCTTATACTTGTTCTGATGCAGCTCAAGATCATTCTAAAGATATTCAGGAAAGATTAATTTCTGTCCTGTGTTTGTGACTTGATTTGAGAGGCTGTGGAAATTTTATTCTACCTAATGTTTGAACCACTCGTAAAAGTTTTTGTGTACTGGATTTAAGACAAAAGCAATGCCAAAGTATTCATAAACTTAAGTTTTTATATATAACGATATGGTTTGGTCTGAATACAGAGAGAGCCCAGTCTTATTGTCATGAATTGAATGAGATCGAATGTGTATGTATGTGTGTGTATGTGTATGTATATGTATCTGTATCTCCTTTTTTTTCCTTCAACTGAATTGGAAGCATAGACAAAGTATTTGATTTGTGTCCTGTTGGGAGATAGAGGTGGGACTTGACAAGTTTTTCTTCTTCCCACTCCTTTTCGAGCTTGTATAAGAGCAGATTGTGAGATGTGATTTAGGTGTGCTCGAAATCAATAAATAAATAAAAATGACTTATTTGACCAAGTATTAATGCTAAAAAGTATCTAGTCTCAATTCTAGTTCTTAGTATTGTTTAGTATCTGATTTTCGATACTTTTGACAACCATCTGAGTGTTCTAAATGTCTATAAATACGCTACACAAAACAAATGCATGAAGATGTGTAATGGTCTGCAAATCTTTAGTTTGTAGAGTACATTCCATCAGGGTCGACGGGGGTCTCTGAAAAGTGGGGATGGGACTTAAGCTTTTCCAGATTAGTTCGGCTGCACGCCTTTAGTCAGTGGCTATATTCACACGCATGCCAGAAATCTGATCATTATTTGATTACTGGACTTTTAAGATAATTTAAATCGCACGCAAACTGTAGAATGACCAGAAACTAGAGGAGTTTGTCGTTTTACATGTGATTTTAATGGTCTTAACTGAAGAAAAAGCTGTTATAAGCAGATTTTGAGCTTGTAACTGATGCACGAGGCAGGTCTTTTGTTTGCCAAGAATTAACACACGCTTAGATATGACACTTGGCGATGGATTTTTTGAGCCGATACCGATATCTGATATTTGTCCTGCAGATGTGGTTTGATAATTTGACGATACAGCTGTTACAATTTTAAAGCAGACCTATTCTACGAAATCATCTTTTAACCACGTTCTAGTCATTTTCTCCTAATTTACCTTCTTGTTGTTTCTGAGTGATTTGTGCATCTTTGAGTAATCTTTAATCGCTTATTTTCAAGATGCCATTTTGCCGATCAACCTCTGTTTTCCCCGCCACCCGTACACGTCCACTGTGACGTACGTACTTCATTCTCCAATAAGTAATTAAAGATTAGTCAAACATGAATCACTCCAAATACAACTTCGAGGGAGTAAATAAGAAGAAAACAACTATAACATGGTAAAAAGCTCTGAAAAGCCCATATATGAATAAATGAATTGAAATAAGATGAACACTGAATGATGCTTAGATAATGTTTATTGGTTGTTCAGGTGAGGAGCCTAATGCCTGGTCCTCCTCAGAGCAGAGAGGAAGTGGGACCAGGCTGACTTTTTTGTCAGGCTGAGTTTTGAAAGGCCCTGAGCTCCATGTTCAGACATTTAACAACATTCTCTTCAAACTCTGCATGGTCAGGGGTACACGCTGCCTCCAGGAGATTGGCACATGATCCATACTTCATACGTTTCATGTCGCTGATGCTGGCTTCTCGCGCCACGATAAGTTGGTTTTGGATCTTTTTGTCCAGTCTGTTAGCGATGTCGTGACACGTATCCCGGCTGTAGATCTTGTTCTTTTTAAATATTTTTTTGACCAGGGTGCGAGTGAGACTGCAGGACACGGTAGGCCCAAACTGAAGCACAGGTGAACTGCTGCTGTCAGTTGAGAAGGCCTCGTTTGTCTCTGGTTGTGTTTGTGGTTTTCCTTCTTTGACGATGCTTGTTTCAATAGGACAAGAGACCGGTTCTTGTGGTATATGGTCGATAATGGAGTGTTCTACCGCAGGAACATCTGGTGACTCCAACACGGGAAGATCTGGTACCAGCATTGTTTCCAACTCTGGAAGCTCTGGAACAGACGGTGCTTCCACCTCGGGAACATATGTCACCTCTTGTGTCTCAGTCTCAGGAACTTCAGGGCTGTCATGGATTTCAGGTGCGGGTTCCTGGATAACTGAATCCACAGGTTCTTGTTGTGGGAGTGGGCACACTGGTGCTGACTCTGATAGGGTTGTTTTTTCTTCTGGCTGCTTCAGACTCTGCAACACTGCCATTGCAGCCAACATTGGGAGGACTTCTTGTGGTATTAGGTTGATAATAGAGTGTTCTACCTCAGGAACATCTGGTACCAGCGATGACTCCACCACGGGAAGATCTGGTACCAGCATTGTCTCCAACTCAGGACGATCTGGAACAGACAGCGCTTCCACCTCGGAAACATCTGCCACCTCTTGTGTCTCAGTCTCAGGAACCTCAGGCCTATCATGATTTTCAGGTGCGGGTTCCTGGATAACTGAATCCACAGGTTCTTGCTGTGGCAGTGGGCACACCGGTGCTGACTCTGATGGGGTTGTTTTTTCTTCTGGCTCCTTCAGACTCTCCAAAACACCCATTGCAGCCAACATTGGTAAGAGTTCGGGTGGTACATAGTCAATAATGGAGTGTTTCAGGGTGGACGTGTCATCTGTGCACTCAACCTGAGTGACATTTAAAATCTTCTCTACACTTCCATTAGTGCCTTCTGCTGGTAGAGCCTGAGAGTCCACTGAGGAGGACTGGGCTTGGGTCCTGGATTCGTCACTCGAGCCTTCCTGAGTGACTGAAGGTGCATCTTTTGTTTCAGTAGAGATGCTCATAACCTGAGGTTCATCCACTTTAAAACTGTACCCAAACCCGTTTAGGATGAGGGCTGCAGTGTTCTTTTTAGCGTCCTTGGCATTGAAACCTCTGGCAGTCACTGTCTTGTCTCCAAATGTTAATTGCACGTGGTAAATGTGTGTCTCTGTGGTCCTGTCCACGTCCACCACAGTGTACACAGGAGGTCTTGCTCCCTTTGCAAACACCAGCTCATTAAGACAACTTATTGGGTTATCATCCTTGTTGAAAACAGATGCGTCCTTGCAGAGAGCCTGGCCTTTCTTTTTTACTTTCTGTGGCTTCTGGACGTTCTCTGGGACAGGCAGGTGCCGCAGATCAGGCAGCACCTGTTCAGCTGCCAGTTTTTTGGCCAAAGGTATTGACCGTCCCTCACCTACTCCAGTGAAATCTCCCACAGTGACTTTGAAGGAGAATGTGGCGTTGTGGAGAGGGCCTTCTCTTTTTAACTTGGTAAACTCAACTGGCAACCGAAGTTTATACCCAAGTTCATAAACTTCAGAAACGACGTTTTTGAAGTTGACGTACAGCTTGTTGATCAAAGCCGCACTGTGTTGTGTGTCTTCCATTTTGGCTCGTATCTGACAGTGGATGGGTTTGTTTGCTGCAGTGAAAGAAATGCTCTCAGTTGCTACTTTTGCTCTCAGTGAAATGCGACTTGTCTCTCCAGAGTCCAGTGAACTAATGAAGAACCGTCGTGTGAGGGTTTGATATTACACCTCTTATAGTGTGTGATGTCGGAGCATTACATCAGAGGTGTTGCCGTCGTTATGATCCAGTAGAATGTTCCAATAGAATTGTATTGATTTAAATTATTTAGTTTTAGTAGGTCACAAACATTTAAATAAGTTTAGTTCAAATTAGTTATTTATTGCTTGAGTTAACGCAGTTTAAATTGAGTAATAAATATAACAGTGCTACTGAACCCCACCAGTTTCATACGCATATTTACCGAACTTTATTGAAAAATTAAATATTATTTTTTTCAAATTCAAGACATATGTATGTTTTACTGGTGCACAAAATGAACCGTGCATTAACATCACTGTGTTCAAAGAATAAAACCAATACAATGCATAAAACAATGCACAACAAATTTCATACATACCTTTTTACAAAGACATGACCTTTTACTGAAATGATTTCAATTTTTAACCTTATGTATTCCAATAATGAACTTATTGTATTTGTGGTATTTATAATTTTTAACATTTTAACACACACCCATCACCTAATTTCCACCAGGCTAGAATAATAATGAATATTTACTGCAAATCAGTGTGACTTCTGTTGCCTTTCAGAGACCAGTTCAGAAATGCGTGGCTTCACCTTGGCCAATCTGATTTTCACAGCAAAGTCTGTTCCTTTTCTTCGTTTTTATGTTGTTTTATGTTTTTATGCCGTTCGTATGGCTCCTTTAAGTCGGGTGGATTCTTCGATAGACACATCAAAGGGTGCATTTGTCGAATTGGGACACGGCCAGCGTCTGGAGACGTTCGCAGTCAGCGAATCATATGAGTCAGGTGTATGTCTTGACCTCCACCGAACCTCTGAGAATGACTCACCGAACCCCTAGGGTTTGATCAAACCCAGGTTAAGAACCACTGGTCTAAGGACAGGGGATGTTCTGGGACAGTTCTCCATTTGCTTGTTTTCTGTTGATTAATTTGCATGTCTGTTTCTCTTTTATTGTTGATTTTCTAAGTTTCTGTTGGTTAAATTCATTCTCATGTTCATCCATAAGAGGAAACTGCTGTTGTGATTTTGGACTTTACAAAAATAAATTGAATAGAATATATTGGCCATCTGACGATGTCTGTGAAAACCATCCCATATCACCACCTCGGGGGCTGATGTATTGCCCATCCCTAATTTAAAATATATAGATTTGCTTTAAACACAGCACACTAGACTAGATTAGTTCTTGGATGCCTAAACTACATCTGTTCTTCTTCTCTCTGGTCATACAGGTTAGGACAAGCAACCTCTGAATGACACTTAATTTTTGCCAACATGGCCGCCAATCTGTTCCTGTCATCACCACACCTATTGTTCTACCCCCACACACGCGAACTCCACGTACTTACTTTTGCCCTTGATGTCATTTAAATTGATTAACCCCACATTTCTATACCCTCCACCCCTCTCCAGCCCGTACTGAAGCCTCACGCATCGCCACATAACAATAGACGTATAGATTGGGCACACGTCTGGAGCTCGGCGCAACCTTTTTATGTCATGTAATTGCATTAGCTACTCCACACATGACGGAACGGGGCCCGGATTACACAGTACTGTAGCGTAATGTTTGCGTTTAGTCATGTGGGCGAATTGTATATGGTGTATTTGTGGGAAAGGTAAAGGACAGATGCAGCCAGAGTCTCAGCTGTGAGTCTATAGGTGACAGAAATACTACTAAAAGTACTACTACTCTGTTGCACTGTTGGATACTGTGCATGTTTTGTTGTTTTTATTTGACTGACCTGTATTTATGGTTTTAAACAGTAGTGGATGAAGTACCTTACTTTTACTTGAGTAACTTTGTACTTCTGTATCTGAATTTTCTTACGTAAAATTAAAAGCATCACATGAAACTTAAGTATTTAAGTGCCTGTTTAAAAATATACTTAAATGATAAAAAGTAAAAGTATTTCACACAAGTGTTCATTTGTTAAAGCGTAAATGTAGTGATCTGGATTAAAAATGAGACATATTTTGTTCAACAGCAATAATACGAATCCATTTCTTTGTTTTTCTTATGAATATGGTGTATTTATTTAGTTTGCTCAAAGCTGAACCTTGAACTCAAACTTTAGTCAGAATGTTTCCACGAACATGGTAAAAATAACCCCTCATATCATATGAAATGTACTTTTTACTTTTCAGTCCTGTTCACTACATTTGAGAGCAGGTATCGGTACTTTCTACTACACTACATTTTTTAATTGAAAGTAAAAAGTATCCACAGTAAAATTAACTTAAGAAAAGTACAGATGCAATTAAATGCAGTATTTTACTATTTTGTTACTTTACACCACTGGTTTTAAAGCACGAGTTTGTTGGCAGAGTTGTGAATTTTGGCGTGATTGCTGCAAGGTGAGAGGCTGAGTTTTTGACCGCACCATTTTCAGTCTCCCTGGCAAGTCCAGAATGATTTTTGATGTTTGTTTTTTTTATACAGATGGATATAGGGTTGTCAAAAGTATCAACTCAGATACTAATCAATACTAAAACTAGTAAATAGCTGTTATTTTGTATTGAAAATTACAATACTGTCTAAAAAAGAGCTTTTAAACTGATCATTTAGGTATCAAAATCACTATCAAGTATAAAAATTGGGTGTGAAATTTTAGTATCATGACAACACAAGGCTTCTGTTGCACCTTGAACCAAAACCAAGTTATTTTGATTTATTTTTATTAAATATGAAGCGAAGAACCTTACTGCTTCGCTCATTGATTCTGGAGTAGTCTGCCATGTTTTTCAGTCTTTTCTTTTATATTCCCATGTGGCCTTATATCTGTGTAATCCCTCAGTCGTCATGAATATCTAGTTTGGCTACTCAGGTAAGTACCAAAAATCAGATACTACTTAACTACTAGGGAAGTAGTAGGTTGCAAAAGTAGCTGTTTTTGTCATAGTTGTAGTAGTATTAACAGTTGAAGTAATACTGGCAGCTGTAGTAGTGGATGTAGTAGTGGTTAGTAGTCATAAGCACCTCAATATCCCCTTCAGAACTTGTTGGTTGCAGTTTTTTTTTTCTTTACTACAGTAGCATTGATAGTGATGGTAGTAGTTGCTAGTAGTACTTGCAGTTAGAACACACCGTCCTTTGTTTAGGCTGGTAGCAAAGTTGTGTTCCAAGGTGAAACGGTACACGGGGTCACTCGCTGCTCCAGATGCCCTCCCTTGTACTCCAGGTGTGCTCTGCTGTTGTCCCGGGGCAGTTCCGTATGGTTTGGGGCTGCGTTCTCTTGGAGGTCGGACGTGATGGATGTGGAGTCCTGGCGTGGCGTCTGTTTTGAGCAGAGCGGTGTTAGATTTCACTGTGTGGTGGCTCTAAATATAGAAGATGGATTTTAAAATAGTATCTGAAGTTTTACACAAAAGCTCATTGTTGTTTTTTTGTGAAGGGTGGAGTCTGTGGTTACTTTTGCTGTTAAAAATTAAATGATTAAATAAGGAAATATCACTGAGGTGTCTTGCTCATGGACACAAAGCTGATGAGCATCTTTTGTTTTACTCATGATTTTAGTTGACTTCAGACTTTTTAATGCAGTTGTGCACCAATTACTGCTACTATTACTGTGAATGAATACTGCTACTACTGCAGTTGTGAGTGAATGCTACTACTAATGCAGTTGTGAATACTACTTCTGCTACTATTACTCCTACTATGACTACTATTATGATTGCGAGTAAATACTGCTTCTGCAACTATAGCAAAAATAAAGTACTAGTCTAATTATTACTGCAGCCACTATGCCAACACTGCTACTACTATTGCTACTACCACTATGGCTACTTCTGCTACTTCAGTTATTACTGTGCTTATTCTAATGCTACATTTACAAGTGAATACACCTTCTACACTACTATGACCATCTCAAGTACTGTGACTATTACTATAGCCACCGCTACTACTATGATTGCAAGTGAATACTTCTTCAACAAAAATAAAGTACTACTACTATTACTTCTACACCCAATATACCATCACTGCTACTAGTGCACCAAATTCTACTACCACTACAACCACCACTTTCATTACTACCACTACTACTACTTCCATCACTACTGCCAGTACCACTCTGACAACTACTACAATTGCATGTGAATACTGCTTCTGCAACTACTACAGTATCAATCTCAAGTACAATCACGTATCAATCTTGAGTACAGTCGCAAGTACTACTACTACATTTTTCTCCAGGATGGTGTTTCTTTGCTGGTTAAACCTGTGTAATTTAAACAGGTGTGTGGCAGATCAGTTTGTGTGATGTTTCCCAAACAGCATATGGTCCGCTCGACTACAGCACGCCAGAAACCATCATCTCTCTCCAGATTAAAGGAGATTAATTATGCCAACTTGTTATTTTTCTTCACAAAACTCTTCCTTTGTCACAACACCTGGAATCATCCACCATTTTGAGGAAAGATGTATTCTCTGCTACTTGCCTTTCAGCAAAATCACCCTTTTCATTCACTTTGCTCTCATTCATTCATCTGTCTTTCTTTATAGCACCACTTAAATGCACTGTAGTTGTTTAAAAACATGTAAAACAGATGTAGTTCATTTCAGATGGTTTGCAGTGGTCCAAATGTATTCCTCACTTACAGTATGCATTCTGAGCATGCTAATTATTCACCATGATGAGTTTATAAGCACACAGCTCTGAGGCCAGAGCGGGGTTTGGCATCATGGTCATACAGTGGACTTTCTCTTTTTCATTTCCTTTATCTTTATTTATGCAGGGAGAGGTCCAATGAGAGTACTAGAGTGTTTCATGACAGCCATGTTAAAATACTTGTCTGGCAAATCTGGACTGATATCTCTGTATTTTTTATACATTCTGGTCCCCAAACCCTTCGTTATGTCTCAAGCCAGCCCAAATGCGATCAGGCAGTCAGATCCAATTCTTTTATTTTTGCCCATTGATTCTGCAGAAAGCTGTGATATTTTTCAGCCCCCTGACTCTATTATTTTATATATATATTAAAATCCTTAAAGTAGGTACCCTTTGCTTTGTCGAGTTTCTTTACTAGATAATTTAATTTATCTTCCTTCATATATTTGATGTCTTCTGTATGTATCTAAAAGGTGGAAAATGGTAAAAATAAAAAAAAGAAAACAATGAGAGAATTAAGAATTAACTTTCGACTGGTAGTGTATCTTGAGAAAAGTTACATGGCGCTACCAGCTTGTCTCCATGGAAACACCATTGCTTTGCCTCAAAGTGTAAAGTGTCTAACTAATGTGTCTCCAACATCAGCAGGCAACGCAACCAGCTCAAGTTACAGGTCACATCTGTGGACAGGCGACCTTGCTCTAAGAATGCATGTATTGATACTTTGCAGCTAATGTAATGCTAACTGTAGGCACTGCTCTGTCTGAGGCTTTGGTAGACTTTAATCTGAGCATTATTTTAGCAAAATCTGACCATAGAGAAAGGACTTAAACTACACCAGGTGAGCTGATTCGTGCTGTTAAACAAGTCCCTTTCAAATAACATTACAGTCACAAGCTAACTAGCATTAGCCAACAGTTTTTCAGTTCGTCACTCTCACTTTTTTGTTGAAAAGCAAACACCTAAACAGAACCATAAATGTTTGTATTAATCACAGGCTCCTGAAAATGTGTTGTTTAAATCCATTTTGAGTTTTCTTTTTTTTTTTTTTCAGACAATCTTAAGACTTATTTGGCAGTGTTTGTTTATGTGTATATTGTATTACTATGGTAACTTCTGAACAGTCCGCCATAAACATACATGTAGCACACCCCCAGCATCACTGCAAAGCATCAATTTCAAGGTATTTTGAGCTATAAAAACACTTGAATTTGAACAAGATGGGATAAATTTAATGCTATATTGTGCAACATTCCAGGACAAAATTTTTATCTCCAGACAGGTGATGGACTCCCAACCAGAAAGGTTACACAGTGGACCTTTAAGTTCTATGGAAGAAAAATACACATATTTTAAAAAGGCCATTTCTCTGTGGTTGACCAAACCTGTCAATCAGTGTCCAACAGAGTCCAAGGCCCTACTTTTCCCTTATTGTGTTCTTTTGTCGTAGTTCTTGTGTATTCTTCATGATGATGACCATTTGACCTTTGACCTGTGTGTGTTTCAGCCATTCATGAGTTCCCAGAGGACTTCTTCACCAACGACGAGAGGAAGACTGGGGCCGTCCTGCTGCACATTGTGGCTGTGAGTACACTCCTATCCACACCTTGTTTCTTCTACTGTTTTTCTTTTCTTTTTCCTCCGATTCTTCCCCATTTTTCTTGTCTTTATTTTTATTTTATTTTAAAGGGACCCGTATTGAGCCATTTTGTGATCTATGTTATGTTTCCTCATCACAAACTTACCTGTTGTGTTTCGTTTCATTCACACATGTTTAACACACAAACCCTGAATATTTAGGCTGAGTTCTTCTCTCAAATGGACAACACTCTGTTCCACCTTGTGATGTCATGTGGTTATAGAGGAGGTGCTCTGTGTTTTTAAACTCCATACACCAGGGTTGTCCAAATCGATTGTGGTTTACTGGCAGAACACAAAGGTAGTGTGGGTAGATCGCATGTCATTAAAAAAGTAGACGTCAGCCTGTGCACATCGGGCGAATACTGACTGAGACCTCTCTGAGCTGTTGTGGCACACTGATGTGAAATGGCTTAGTCAAGGGAGATTCCTGCAAAGATTTCGAGAGCTCTGTCCGGAGATAAAGGAGTTTTTCCATGTAGCTAAACATGCAGAATACAACCAACTAAATGATGATCAGTGGCTGCTAGATTTGGCATTTTTAACTGATCTGACCGACATATCGAATTACTCTAATCTAGAACTGCAAGGAAAAGACAAAACCATGATAAGTATGATCATCTTAGTTAATGCTTTCTAACGAAAAATGCAACTTCTCTCCTCAAAGTTCCATTGCCATGATTTGGCAAACTCCCAGAACCTTGCGTCAGAACTGGAGATGCAAAGGGAAGTCATGCATTGCACTGTTTGACCTGAACTCTTCTGGAGTGGAAGATGAGATTTTGACAGTACAAGTCGACATTGAGCTGAAGTCCAGAGCTCATGGACAGTTCTGGGACTTACTCACAGAGAAAAAGCACTCCAACATGAGGAAATGTGCTCCCTCCTCGACTGCATTATTTGGCTCTTATTTATGTGAATCAGCCATTTCCCACATGAAGATCATTAAGTCCAAGTACCGTTTCACCATGAGTGATGATCATTTGGAAGTGTGTTTGAGGCTGGCTAGCAACAGCTACTGTCTGGACTACGTGTCCCTGAATAATTCCATTCAAGTCAAGTGCAAGTCCTCAGAGTGAGAGTAAGGGTAATGTCCTCAGAGTAAGAGTACTGTCCTGGGAGTAAGAGTATTATACAATATGGGTTCATACAGTTATCCAAGGTACACCAACAGATACTGTACATATACAGAATTCTCAGTACATAAATATAGTAAGTGGTTAATCATTTTGAGTTAGTCATTTTATAAGTAGCTCGCAAGCTCAAAAAGTGTGGGCACCCTGCCATACACTTTCACTAGAATCATTTGAATAACTCCAGCTCTGGACTTGCCAATCTTTACTGAACTAAAGGTAAAAGGTGACATCACAAGGTGGAGCAAAGCATTTTGAGCTTTGGCGATGTTACAGACTAATAATAAAGAGTTACTCAAACATGTGTGAATGAAACAAAACACAAGTCCATGTATGTTTTTGGTGAGATAACAGCATTATCACGACTTACTGCTCTCAAGAGTTCATTTTGCGTAATATAGGACCTTTAAGAGACAAGGGAGCAGCAATACAAATAACCGTACAGAAAAACATTTATCGTTTTTTCTTATTTATCTTCCTCTTTTTCCCCATCCGATCTTCTTTCTCCTCCTCTTGTCCATATCCTCTTTTTCTATGCTTTTTCTTCTCCTCTTTTTCCCTCCTTGCTCTTTTCTATTCATTCCTCCATTTCCCCTTCCTTTTTTTCATCCTCTTTTCTCCATCTTTCCTTTCTCCAATCCATCTTTTTCTCTTCTGTTGTTTTTATGCCTCATCTTTTCCCCCTTTTTTTTCTTGTCTTCCATCTCTCCTTTCCATACTCTTTGCCCGTCCTCACTTCACCATTTTATCAGTTTCTCGTTGATACATTCTCCTCCTTTTCTACCCTCTCCTTTTTTCTTCTCCTTTTTCTCTCCTTTCTTTATTTATCCCTCCTCTTTTCTCTGCTTTTTTTCTTTTTGTGCACCCCGTTCTCTTCATTTATCTCCTCTTCTTTCCCATCCTGTCTTATTGCTTTCCCTTAACCCCATCTTTATCTTTCCTCCCTTCTTTCTCTGTAGACTTTTCCTTTTATCTGTCCTCCTCATCCTCTCCTGTGAGTCACGTACCTGAACCTCCGCTAGAGCAGGTGGGTCCAGGGGAAGGTTACTGCTCCAGATTGTGCTGATTCTGATTTTTAAATGAGCCAAGGAAGTCTGTAATGAACCGCGTGAACTCCACCGCTGCTCTCCAGATGAGAGCAGATGAGCCGAGGGTGAAAAGAGGGAGAACCTCCAGAATTGACTCACTGAGCTCCAGAGGCTGCACTAGCGCCGAGTCATGATTGGCTGCACGTGATTGGCAGGTGCTGGGGTTTAGGTAGTGACCATTCAGATCAGAGAGAGATATTTTAGCTTTAAACCATAGACTGGACATGGCTAACCTGCTAGCAGCGGCGTTACAAAGCTGCACTTCTGGCTCCAATTCACTTTATATTGAAAAACTGTTGCCCCTCTCTCTGTAACTGCTACTGTCAGACTCGTCATTTTGGTCTTAAAATGTTTGTATTAACCCGCTCAACATCATCCTGGTATTTGTATTTCGCCATTTTCTTCATCAATCTGATATAAATATTAATAACAGACACGTCTTTCCCCAAGGTCACTCCCGCTAGCGTTAACAGGTTTGATTGACACTGTTGCTAAGCGCCCACTCCGTACTAATCTAGCGGTGTGGGCGGGAAGGGGCGTTACCTTCAACAGCCTCACTCCTGATTGGCTCTTTGGTTGCTAAGACACTCGAAATATTTTAGCTAAATTAGTCTTGCCCCAGATATATTGTAAAAAATATTGTAAAAGCAGCAGGTCGTGGTTTTCAGTCAATAAAAAAAACACTTTATAATCACACAACAGAAGTAAAGCTTGTGTTCTGTTAGCATGCTAGTTGTTGTTAGTATTACCGTCACTGCTAAACCCGCTCCGGTCTCTGAGAGTTGAGAAAAAGAGCTTATAAACTGCTTGTGCTGAATAATTAGGATGCTCTGTATGCATGAACAGCTGTTTCTTCACTTTCATTTCAGGACCGCATAAACGACGTGTGCGACGCTTTTTTTAAATGGCATTTGTGTGGTTTTGCCTCTGAATTCCGTTCGCGTTTATATTGCTAGCTCTACGCACAATGTCATATCAAGGTCACGGACAGTTTGCATCTAATTGTGTAAAAGAGCAGCGTCCTCCCGGTAGAAGGCCCTGTTATGTAACACGTGTGCTACCTGACACAATGGGCTGGTGGGCGTGTGGACCTCAGCCAATCACAGCTCACCGTCAACAATTGTTTTGTTTACCAATACAGAGCTGAAAATCGACTTCATTTAGCCAAAGTGAGTGTTTTCAGATCAACGTGTGAGATTTCAATCCATTTAAAGCAATATACCTATTTAGTGTTTTTTCTAATAGATATATTTTTGCATTTTTACGGGATACATCATAAATTTTTTCATACATTTTCAAATATGCATCTATGGGTTTCAGAATGATGAAACAATTTGACCCGTTTCCATAGCGATTACCATTTTAAAACCAAATGTATGAAGGCATTACATAATTATTCAATATTTTATGATGCGTTTTTTTCATTTTACATTTAAAGTCGCAGTACTTGATTTTTTTTTTACTGTCTTACAAACATGAAAAAGAGTTTGCAGTGGTCCAAAGTTATTCCTCAATCACCTTATGCATTCAGAACACCCTAATTATTCACCATGATGAGTTTATAAGCAGAGACCAGAGCGGCATTTTCCATATAATACAATAAAAGACTCACTAAATGTGCAAAGTACACAGCATGTACGTGGGAATGCATCGGGTACAGGGTTTTGAAGTGACTGTACTATGTTCAAACACTGCTTTATATTCCAGGGAGAGCTTAATGAGGTTTGAGCTAATAAAGTGGTTGCCCTTGGAGACATGTGCCAATAAATATGGATTATATAAGATGATACTGAATGATTATAGCAGTGGAGAGTGTGTTCTAACTAGGACCGTGTAGTAATGCATTCATATTCAGATTACTGCTGTGTGCTCTGCTCTTGTGCTATGGTGCTACACTGCCCCCTGTGGACAGCATAGAGCCTCACACCCCCCCACTCACTGTATCACACTCCAGTCTGTAGTCTCTATAGTCTATGGAGTTGATTCAATGCTGTTTCTTCATATTTGCAGGGAAAATATAGAGTCAAATTTTTTTTTTTAGCTCGACTGAAGTGAAAGTATATGAAGAATTATTAGAATAAGAGTTAGTAATTTTGTTGTACAGCAATCTCCCAACTGACGTTTTCATTCAGAAGTACATCATTGTGTCGTTCCATGAGTGTCACCCTGACCCTTAATAAATAAATAAATAAATACATTAATAATAAAATAAATATAATTGAAAACCTTAAATCATTTTGAAAACCTTTAATAAAAATTATAGAATAAAAAAATACAACTGAAAAAAACAAAACAAAAACAAAACACTAGAATTAAAACCATAATCAAAAAAATTAAAATAAAATAAAAATTGGAAAAAAAAAAAAAGGAATTGAATTCGAAGTCAATTTAATTGTATCACGTCACGTAAACTGGGTCCAACTATAACAGAACATCTAAAATGCAACATTGTCCAACATGCTCCAAGTAATACTGTCATGGTTTAATTCTACAGTCGAACACCTCTCCCTCCTCTCTCCCTCACCTCCCCCTCCTCTCTCCCTCCTCCTCCTCTCTTCTGTTTCTCCTCTCTCCCTCCTCTGCTCCTCTCCTCTCTCCCTCCTCCCTCCTCTCTCCTCCTCTCTCTCCTCCTCTCTGTGCGGCCCTGTACATTCCCTCATAGTCTCAGGCTGTAGTCAAAGTGCTCCTCATCTTATGCATCTGACATTTGAACCAGACGTGTCCCATGTTTTAATTAGCCCCTCTCTGTACGCACTATACTCTGCATATGTTAGTGCTCTACATTGAGCCTCTGTTCCTGTACACTGCTGATGACTGTCCTAGAGCATAATTATCATTTTGATCTGAGGCTGGTATGTGTGTTGTTATATTGGAGGGTGCATGGAGGATGTCTTTGCATAAAACGTATACAGCCAAAATACGGTTAAAATAAATTTGAAGTCTACCTACCAGATGAGTTTTCAAAGCTTGGTTTTCATATGCACATGTCCATTTGGCTGCTGTTCAGAGTGTGTGACTAACAGTGTGCTCTCTCCCTCAGACTCTGTACATGTTCCTGGCTCTGGCCATCACCTGTGACGAGTACTTTGTGACGTCTCTGGAGAAGATCTGTGAGGTATGACTCTGCAGGATTTATATGGACTACACATGCATTCAATTTCTGTCAAAAGTTATACAAATATTTCAGTGTATTTTTGGTGTATAAAATGTGTCTTTTGGCATGAGGCCTGTTTTCCTGACATGTTTAACTTGGATCAGAGCTGTGATGTGGTTCATTTGTTCATCCTAGCTCTTGTTCACAGTTGTATTCTGTGTGTTCTGTTGTAGAAACTGGACCTGAGTGAGGACGTAGCAGGAGCCACCTTCATGGCAGCGGGCAGCTCTGCTCCAGAGCTCTTTGCGTCGGTCATCGGTACGTGCACATTCGACTCATACATGTGCACATTAATCTATACATATGCAGTATAAATATGAACATGTACATACCATTTTTTAATAGATTCTTTTTCCAGACCAAGGTTTAGTTTGTTTATTGGATTATTGGACGTGTATATACCAGTCAGTACACATGCAGATGGTACCAGATGGCCGGTGTCACTCCTGTCTTTGTAACTGTAGTAGTCGAGGTAGCAGTGGCTCAGATATATTGTAAGTTGAATGACAGTAATTATCAGTATGAAGCAGCATGTGTCCAATTAGAATATACGAGTAAAATGCTAAAAAGTGTACTTGACTACTGTTAATTTAATGTTGCTAAAGATGTCTTCCCCACATGGCCCCTTTCCTATCGATGGACTCTCCTCACTTTGTCCAATCTTCCCTGTCTCTGATTGGCTGTCTCCTGTCTCCCCTGCCTCTGATTGGCTGTCTCCTCACATTATCCCCACTTTTCTTGCTCTGACTGACTTTCTCCTTGCATTGCCCGTGTCCTCACAGCCTCCGATGGCCTTTCCTCTGTCCTCCCTGCCCCATATTAGCTATCACCTCCTATGGCGCCGTCCTCCTTACCTCTGATTGGCTGTCTCCTGTCCTCTCCTGTCTTGGCTCTCTACTCTCCTTACCCCCTTCTCTCTGCTTCTTATTGGTTATCTCCTTACGCCTTAAGTCTTCTATTCTCCCTGCCTCTCATTTTTGTTCTAGTCCCTCTTTCCTCTGATTCTCTAATTGTCCCTCCCCTACTTTTGTCCCCACTTCCCTGCTCCTGGTTGCGGTGAGGACAAGAACGTTGTAAAGGAACCCGCTTCTGATTGGCCATTTCCTCTCATGTTCCCATCTCCCTTGCCTCTGATTGGCTGTCTCCTGACTTTGCTCCTGTCCTCTCCGTCTCCTCAGGCGTCTTCATCACCCATGGCGACGTGGGGGTGGGAACCATCGTGGGCTCGGCGGTCTTCAACATCCTGTGCATCATCGGCGTGTGTGGGATCTTCGCCGGACAGGTGCGCTCCTGTCTCCACTGTCTCCTCTGTCTCACCTGTCTCTGTGTCCACAGCAGGTGTCTGATGGCACATGTGGTCTACTGTAGTCCACTGAAGGAGAACCAAACCATCTGCTCATTTTGGCTCCACACAAACAATAGGCAGGATTTCAGAACAAGGTTGTAATTAGCAACGCTGATAAAAATTTATGAGGATGTAGTTAAACTGACCATTAAACGGACTGTACCATTTTTTTTTTTTCCATAAAGTAAAATGTATTGCAGATCTATTGTATGTGTTAGGAAAGGGTTACCTCAGTATTGTATTAGCAGCTCTTAAGGGCAAAATAAATCTGCTGCTTGCTGTCTGACAATAAAACACTTTAAAATTAGATGCAGAGTATCAGGAAGAGCAGGTTAGTATGCTAGTTGGTCCTCCGTTATGGCAGGTTTATAGGCTTCCGTTTGCTCAATTCACTTCATCCACAGCTGTCTTGTAAACGGAGCAGCTTAATATTTCTAGTTCCAATATTTTAATTAGCGCAGTTAGTTTGTCTTGTCTTAAAGGGACTGTACCCCAATTTTTTCCCCCAAAATAAATCTGTAGTGCACTGTCTGTATATAAATGTTTTTATCATCCAAGAAACAGTAAGGGCACTTTTATAATGCTAGTTGTTGTTCACTTTTTGCAACTTTCAGAGACCAATTTTGCACGATAAAGGTCTAAACTCATCATGCAGAATAATTTAACGACTGCAAACCGTTTAAATTGAACTAGTTCTAGAACTAATAAAAACTGTACAGTACAAATTAAATTCTGGTACAGCGCATTGTACAATTTTATGCAAAATTGACCCCTATGTTGTTACCTCCTCAAAAACATACCTGGAGTTGTTTTTTTTTCGTTCACACACATTTGAGTAATCCTTTATTATTGTCTACATCTTCAAAATGCTCTGTTCCACCTTGTCACGGGCTACCTTTTACCTTTTATTCAGTAAAGATTGACAATTCCAGGGCTGTAATCACCCAAATGAATCTACTGAAGGTGGAGTTTAAAAACACAGTGGAGCACTTCTTGTATTTTCTGCTTTGAGAGAGGAACACGGTCTAAATATGCAGGGTTTGTTAGTTAAACATGTGTGAATGAAACAAAATACCACTCCAGTTATGATGAGGGAGCAGCATTAACTAAAATCAGAATACCTTAATATGGGCCCTTTAAGCAGTTTGTTGGGTGAGAACCATGCAGAAACAACTGCCATGGAACATTGGGATGGGCCACAATTAAATAGAAAATTTTAGTTTTAATGCATCAAGCACTAGAAACTGAAGCTGGAGATTAGATATTGATTTGTATAACTTGTTGCCAAATGTAACAAAACAATCTTTACTGTCATTAAAGATTATGCAAAATCGACTTTTCAGAGCTTTTTACCATGTTATAACGTTGTTCCCTCATCAAAAACACGTCTGAAGAGGTTTTGTATGTCATCCATGCATGTTTGAGTAATCGATGTGCAGAAGAGTGATGGAGGGAAGAGGGACTCGGTGTCAAAAATGAAACTTGGGAAACATGTTAACATGTTTTCGGGGAATATAGCATTTTCAAAACAATAAAAGGTAACATAGTGATCTAAACATGTTATATGTTAGCAGTTAATACCCCATAGAAGTAAAACACCCCCTCTTTAAATGAATAGTATAGAACATTTACATCAGTACTCGTCTCTGTGCGAAGTAATTCTGAACACGTCGCCCCTGAACAGGTCTATTCTCCACAACAACCATTATACTGAATTGAAAACAGTTTAACGATAAATCTTTGTGCGTTTAATTGACAGGTGGTGATGTTGACCTTCTGGGCTGTGTTCAGGGACTCCTCCTACTACATCCTCTCCGTCATCGCTCTGATCGCAGTAAGTTGAGTTTATTTAGGAAAAAAAAGGCTCCTAAAATGACAGCATATAAATAAAACTAAATGTGCCATTGTCCCTCTGCAGTTCATCTATGACGAGAAGATTGTCTGGTGAGTTCAAAGTCATTTCCCTTGGGTTATTATAATATATGAATTCTTGTATGCTGGAATGTATTTGATGGGACTGTGTTTTCATCTGCAGGTGGGAGAGTGTGGTGCTAGTGGTCATGTACGCAGGATACATCTTGATCATGAAGTAAGTCTAACACAGCTGTTGTAGTGCGCAAGTGAATGAACGTTTTGGATTTCCACCACTATAGCTAAAGATGTCTTCCCCACATGGCCCCTTTTGTCCCTATCGATGGACTCTCCTCATTGTCCAATCTCCCCTGCCTCTGCTTGACTATATCCTGTTTCCTGCCTCTAATTGGCCGTCTCCTCATGTTTTCCCCATTTTCTTGCCTCTGATTGGCTGCCTCATTTCTTCCCTGCCTCTGATTGGCTGTCTCCTGTCTCCCCTGCCTCTGATTGGCTGTCTCCTGTCTCCCTTGCCTCTGATTGGCTGTCTCCTGTCTCCCTTGCCTCTGATTGGCTGTCTCCTTTCTTCCCTGCCTCTGATTGGCTGTCTCCTGTCTCCCTTGCCTCTGATTGGCTGTCTCCTTTCTTCCCTGCCTCTGATTGGCTGTCTCCTGTCTCACCTGCCTCTGATTGGCTGTCTCCTGTCTCCCTTGCCTCTGATTGGCTGTATCCTGTCTCCCCTGCCTCTGATTGGCTGTCTCCTACCTTCCCTGCCTCTGATTGGCTGTCTCATTTCTCCCCTGCCTCTGATTGGCTGTCTCCTGTCTCTCCTGCCTCTGATTGGCTGTCTCCTACCTCCTCTGCCTCTGATTGGCTGTCTCCTGTCTCCCCTGCCTCTGATTGGCTGTCTCATTTCTCCCCTGCCTCTGATTGGCTCTCTCATTTCTCCCCTGCCTCTGATTGGCTGTCTCATTTCTCCCCTGCCTCTGATTGGCTCTCTCATTTCTCCCCTGCTTCTGATTGGCTGTCTTCTGTCTCTTCTACCTCTGATTGGCTGTCTCCTGTCTCCCCTGCCTCTGATTGGCTCTCTCATTTCTCCCCTGCTTCTGATTGGCTGTCTTCTGTCTCTTCTACCTCTGATTGGCTGTCTCCTGTCTCCCCTGCCTCTGATTGGCTGTCTCATTTCTCCCCTGCCTCTGATTGGCTCTCTCATTTCTCCCCTGCCTCTGATTGGCTGTCTCATTTCTCCCCTGCCTCTGATTGGCTCTCTCATTTCTCCCCTGCTTCTGATTGGCTGTCTTCTGTCTCTTCTACCTCTGATTGGCTGTCTCCTGTCTTCCCTGACTTTGATTGGCTGTCTCCTTTCTCCTCTGCCTCTGATTGGCTGTATCATGTCTCTTCTAGCTCTGATTGGCTGTATCCTGTCTCCCCTGCCTCTACTCTCCTTGTCCCCTTCTCTTTGCTTCTGATTGGTTATCTCCTTACTCATAGTGGTCATGCATGTATATTATAGTGCGCAAGTGAATGAACATTTTGGATTTCCACCACTATAAAAAAAAATGACAAAAAAAATGTGTTTTCTTCAAATAGAGGCAGCTACCTGTCCATAGTCTGAGTCCTGTTTGTGACCTTGGATTGTTTTAATCATCATTGGACAGGACGCATGACTTTTCTGGTGGACGATACACCATCAGATTCTCATTTCCTTAATCTTTATTCATATATATTTCTAACTTTAGAGATATTCGGGCAGTTTATCATTGTAGTTCCTTATAAATCCATTTCATACAGTGTTGTTCTCTTCTGACAGACAGCGATGCCCAATACACTTTTTCATAGAGCACACTGATGGGTTTTGTGGAACATTTCAGGCAAAACAATTACATTTCCACAGCTTTAATTACTTAAATTATATGAGGACTGTGGGAGTACAGGAATCCACAATGAGATTTGAAGATACTATTACTATTCTGTACAGTACCAGTCAGGTTTTGGGCATGTTTTTTTCTTTATATTTACTACTTTCTAAATATTAGGTTAAAGACATCAAAACTGAGAAGCAGGGTGTATGGAATTGTGTAGCAAAGAAAAAAATATATATATATACTCAACAAATTTATTTCAAATCCTCAGAGTAACCATACTGTATTTGTCCTGCATAGTTGTGATGCCTTCAGTGAGAGTCAACAACATCACGGAAATAAAGAACAATAACTACATGAAAAAGTGTGTCCAAACTTTTGACTTGTAGTGTATGTATTATTACAATAATCTGACAACTCAAAATTAGATCATGATCAGATTTTTAGTGTGTGCGCAAATATAATAATAGCAACTAGTAACTTAAATATTGTGTACATGGTTTCATTTGATTTCTTTCTGATTTCTTTTATTGATTTTAACTGAGACTATGACCCTATATAGTATATCATGCTGAAGGGGTTGGTAGAGCGTGTGTCCGCTGAGTCAAAGGTTTGGTGGTTCGAATCCCGCTCTCGACATAAATATCAGCGGTCGAGTGGTCAGATCCACCGACCCACAGGTTGGCAGTTCGATTCCAATGTCTGGGTGAGCGGTTTCTTGATGTAAAGTGCTTTGAGTGCCTTGAAAGTGGAGAAGCGCCATATAAAAATGGAACCCTGTGTGTAAATATCCTCTGCTTTTGACCCATCCTTCAGTGCTGCTGGGATAACCTGTCAGGAGTACCTAGCTGGAGGATTAGAATATGGTGCACTCCTACCACAATAAAGCCCTCTCTTCTAAGCGCCGTCTGTCACCTGAAATTCTCCTAAACCAAGAACATTTTTGCCGGAATAGAATACGGCTCCACTTTTCTGCCAATCATGCCCTCTCCTCCATTGTGCCCCCTCCCTCTTCCCCACTGTAATCTGGCTCTCTTTCCCCAGCAGCAGCCTCCTCTCTGGGCAGAGACAGGCTAATCTTCCCCTGCCCCGTGGATAAGAACCAGAGCTAAAGCCGATCACCGTCTTCTGCTCATTTAGTGGGAGAAAATCTGGCTTCAGTGTGTCATATCCACTTGCCCGCTGCAGTAGTCCATTCTGGGTCTGAATGAGTATTTTAATTGGAGTAAGTGGAACGTCGACAGATGACAGATGGCTCTAATTAAGGACATTGCGGCAGGTGTAATTACTTTTGTTAATATGCAGATTTTGGGGGACTTTTTGAACCGCGTCGCTAACAGAAATGATTAGATACTGCCATGTTCCTTTTTGATGATTGTTATGGAAATGCGCGCTCCGTTCAGGGCGGTGTCCAGATGTTTTTCCGCTGCACTGCTCTATGGGCTATAAATATGTTAGGGTTGTCAGAAGTTCACAGGACAGAAATGAACCTTTCCTGAATATATTTAGAATGATCTTGAGCTGTATCAGAACAAATATAACACACATAGACTAGTATACATCCCAAGACTAAAATTTCAGTCCATAAGTATCATGGAAAAGGAGGTGTTTCTGCATTTTGTGGCAGTTTTAAGAGGCTGGACCTTTCTTTTGTGCAAGTTGAGAAAAGTTAGTTTTGCCCCAGTATGAATATATATTGTAAAACTTTGTAGAAATGAGGCTTCTGTGTGCTGTCTGTATCTACAACAACTGTTTCTTCGAACCCTAAATTGCAGCTTTCATCTCATGCTTTCACACTTTGAGAGAACTTGGAACAAAATAACAAATAACATAAAAATACAAATTGCACATTAGAGTAGAAAAAAACACTGTAGAGGTGTAATTTCATCAGAAAGCAGCACTTTGTTGCATCATTCTAAGTCTAATGAATATTCATCTGTATTCATACTGGTAGTTCTTTTTCTGATCCTGGGAGGGCATCCTGTTCTTTCCAGGACTGTACGGTGCATCTCAACTGTTGTCGTTGAGTCCCCTGTTTCCCCCCGTTTCACTGCAGCACACGAAAAAACGAAACAAAACCCAGTGTAATGGGTCTGAGCCGAGCTCTGCGCTCCGCTCTGAACTCACACTATTGTTCTCAGATCACACAGAGAAGGGACCTGCTGAAACAAAATGGTAATAAGGAGTCTGCTGATGAAAGAATAGAATATTTAAATTTTAACGTTTTGGGAAATAGAAGAAATGTCTAATACGAATGTAGTTTACTCCACATATGACAATAGAAAGTTAAAACTGGACTTTAGAACATTTTCCATGGAGTTAAGTTTTATGTCACACTGTGGATGTTGTAGCCAAAGGAGCTACATGTTCAAGCAGGAGCAGGCCAAATAAGAGTCAGGTTTGTGGAGATGCAAGCCCACTCACTGTAAGAATGCACCCTTTTCACTGCAAAAAACCTGCTTTTATTATAGCAAGTTTTTTGACTTCCTAAAAAAATACACCTGTGTCTTTAACTAGTCAAGTATTAAAAGTCAGTATTATTTGACTATATTTATTTATTATTAAAATTAGCTTGAAGCAGTATGCAGATAGGCTAGAAGAATCTAGAAACAAATTAGACAAATTTTTAGAAAAAAAGCAACTGAGCAACTTTCTTTGATTTTGGTATTTGAGAAAAGTTGCTTAAGTTGTTCAAACACTGAGCTTGTCCCCACCTGAGGCCAGTGAATCATTCAGGCGTGTTTAATTTTCCTTTAAAATATTCAAAAATTAAAATTAACGTTGAAGCTTGTCATTATTATTAATAATTAGATCCATTACGCTGCTGTATTTATTCAACCATGACGCACAAATCTGCAGATTAACAATGGGTCTGACTCCTGACACTGAAAACAGCTACAACTTTTATAAAAGAATTTTCAAAACAATTCGGAATGACTATATTAACATTTATGAGTTATATTGATATGTTTTTGTTTTGTTTTTTTTACTTGCAGTGAACTTTTGCTTAAGGGGAAATCTGCTAAATTGTATTAAAAAAACCCTCTATCTGACTTTTTTCTCCATGTATTTGAGCCAAATCTGTCCAGCCTCAGTACAGATATATTGCATAAGCAGCTGTTGAGGTCAAACTAGGTCATCTGTTTACTCTCTGCATCTGTCAGAATCAGGAAGTGCGCTGTTGGCATTACCTTGAGGGCAAAACTTCACCCTGGTCTGATCTTCCTAATTACCATTCCTTATTAGTTTATAAATGATTTTCTAAAGTGAGGAGTAACTTTGGATCACTGCAAACTGTTTAAACCGTGAAAAACGGTACTAGTTCATTTTAAAGCCATAAAAAGGTACAGTTACAACGCCTTTAAGTAATTTTAGGTCAATATCGTGTTTGAAAATGTCCAAAATGCAACATAATGATCCACGGGCATCACTGATTTTAACTATAAAGCCAACACAAGCACAATATGTTCTCTTTAAACTTTTTGGTCTTTGTCTGCAGTTTAGCCGGAGCAGTTTTTCATAAGTAGGACGTCTCTGTGTCTCCTATAGAAGCCAGTTGTTTGTCTCTAATGAACGTACAGCGCACAGCCTTTCATCTGCCCATGTGCTAATATGTAGGACACGTATAGCTGCTGCGTCTTTGGTACAACTTCTTCTGTACTCCAAGTTCTGACAGCGGTGATGAGGCCAACAAAAGGGAAAAGAAACGCAAATGATCTTCAAAATGGAGGTTGTGCGCTTAAATGGTTTTGTAGAGTTATCTGAAATGTACAGGAGCTTCACTGTGAGGGGGAAAAGCAGCTAATGACGAAGACGACTACAAAACATTAGTGCATGCAATCGGAAAATGAAAAGGCAAAAGGGTATTTTTTCTGAATGAATGACATTTGACCTTATTTTACAGTAAGTCGACGTTAAAGGAGGAGGAGGAAGAGGGAGGAGGAAGAGGAAGAGTGAGGAGGAAGAGGACAAGGCAAAATAGGAGGAGGAGGAGTAAGCAAGGGAGAACAGAGAGAAAGAGTAAGAGGAGGAGTAAGATGAAAAATAAGAGGAGGAGGAAGAGTAAGGAGTAGGAGGAAGAAGAAGAGTAAGAGAAGAAGTAATGCTAAGAGGAGGAAGAGGAGTAAAAGGGGGAAGAGGAGAAGGAAGAGTAGGAGGAGGTGTAAGGAGAAGGAGTAAGACCTGCCCTGGGGCTAGAAGAGACGTTGCTGTTGTGTGTCCAGAGTTCACCTGGCTCCCCCTAGACATTGCTGTAATGGTAGAGGACACAGAGGACACAGAGGACACAGAGGACACAGAGGACACAGAGGGCACAGAGGGCACAGAGGGCACAGAGGACACAGAGGACACAGAGGACACAGAGGGCACAGAGGGCACAGAGGGCACAGAGGGCACAGAGGGCACAGAGGGCACAGAGGGCACAGAGGGCACAGAGGGCACAGAGGGCACAGAGGACACAGAGGGCACTTTTGTTCTGAGGGCTGTCACTCTCCTCAAACTACCTTGACACAGGATCTGATGACATGACCTGTTGGGACTTCTGCTTGAGCTATTCTATTATTATTGTATTTTAATTGTCCTGAGGTGCAATTTAAGCCGATTAAGCAGTAAAGTGATTTTGATTAATTGATTTGATTGATTGATTCACTGAAACAAACAGGTGGAAAACCCTGTAGTGCACTTTTAAAGAGTAAGAAGAGCAGTTCTGGTGCCAAGAAATACTGTTGTATCTGTAGGTGTGACAGTGTCAGAAATTGTACTTGTTTTTCTGCTATATTTTTACTCTTTGTGAGCATCTTTTCCTATTTTGTCTTGGCCAGGTTCAACTCGAGCATGCAGAGGTTCTTCACGAGGAAGCCCAAGAAGAACGTCGCCAACGGCAACGCGGCGGTGACGAGCAGCGAACTGGAGGATGGTAGTATGACCACTGAGTTTGTGTGGGACGATGACCCCACCTGCCCCCTCCTCTCCCCAGGTGAGGTTAACCAGACAGGCCCAACAAGGAAGGAATAACTACATAGTTCAAGCACTAATCCCAAATATGGCTTTTGCTAAATCTTTTCTGCTAAAAAATGTATAGTGCTAATTTCTTCTATTTACTCACTTAAATTACAGTACTGTGCAAAGGTTTTTGTTGTTGTTTTTTTTAATGAAGGCTCAAGTTGTGTGTTCAGGAATTAAAAGGTACAAAATGTGATGTAGGATTGTGAAAAGTATCAAAAATCTGACACTAATCAATACTAAAGTCCCATTCACAGGGCAAAAATGAACCTTTTCTGAATATCTTTAGAATGATGTTGAGCTGTATCAGAACAAGGATAAGACACAGACTAGTGTACACCCATGAAGAAAGTACTACCATTTAATGTTGAAGATCATATTGTATTGTCATTATGGCATCAGAATCAGTATTGAGTTGTTTTTTTTTTTTTGCTGATGTGACAGTGACAGACGACCGTAGCTATAAACAGGAAGTGCAGTATTCCTGGTTAACATGCAGCATATGTATATATTTAAACTTTTGCATAGTACTGTAAATACTTTCCAGTCTTGTCTTTTAGAACTGCCTCACCAAAGACTCGTATCCCCTCCAAAAGTTTGGCATATCCATGTTACATTTGCCTTATTGATAATTGTCTACAAATCCATACATTGGATGAAGTATCTTGCCCAAGGACAGAACAGTACACAATTGGACATGGGATTGAACTAACAACTTTCTAGTTTGTGGGCAAGCGCTCTACTACTGAGCCACGTATAAAACATTTGGTGATGCAGTTTATTCTCTTAGGATTGTTTTCTTGGGTTATAACCAGAGGTGGAAAGAAACTAGATTGTTGTTTGTAGTAGTAGCAGTAGCAGTAGTAGTAGTAGCAGTAGTAGCAGAATGACAACTGTACTGTGCACCATGCAGAATTAAAATATCTTAAGTGGCAAAACGTTTCGTCGGAGTACTAGTAGCAGGAATGATGACATTGTTAGTATTGGTGGTTGCATTATAATTTAAAGATTGCAGTATCGCAGTAGAAAAAGTATTGTCTAAAGCAGTAGCACAGAGAAGTAGTATCCAGTGTGAAAGAAGTAGTAGTAGTTGTAGAAGTAGCTTTAGTGGTAGTAATTGGTAGTAAAAGTAGACACAGTAGTATTAGTAGTGGTAGTAGTAGTAGGTAATGGTAGTAGTGATGGGTAGTAGGTAGTGTTAGTAGTCATAGTAGTGGTAGAGGTTGTAGTAGTTGCTGTACATATAGTAATTAGTAGTGGTAGATAGGAGAAGTTGGTAGTAAGTGATGGTTGTTGTGGTAGCAGTAGTTGTTGTAGTTGTAGTAATTACTAGTAGTTAGCAGTGGTAGTAGTAGTAGTGTTGGTAGTTGTAGTAGTTGTAGATATAGTAATTAGTAGTAGTTAGTATTGGTTGTAGAAGTTGGTAATAAGTGATGGTTGTAGTAGTAGTTGTGGAAGCAGTAGTTGTTGTAGATATAGTATTTACTAGTAGAAGTAGTTGTAGTGGGTAGGTAGTAGTAGAAATTAGTAGTAAGTGATGCTTGTAATTGTTGTGGTAGATGTAGTAATTACTAGTAGTAGTTAGAAGTGGCCGTAGTGGTAGGTGGTAGTAGTAGAAGTTAGCAGTAAGTCGTGGTAGTAAGAGGAAGTAGGTAGTAAATGGAGATAGTAGAAGTTGTAAGAAGTAGGTAGTAGTAGCAGTAGACAGTATTATATCTGAAGTACTCTTTCTTCCACCTCTGCCATAACCCACTCTCCAGTTGTGCTGTACAGTAGATCTGTGTGTGCTTCAGCCTGTGCGGAGCTCCCTAACACGCCTGTCTGTTTAGCCTTACTAAACCTCCTCTGCCTTTAGTCTGTCTCCAGGGAGCAGCTAGCGTTCGGCTGCCCCCTGCCCCGTCGCCGCCGCCTCCTCCTGGGCACGCTCGCTCACTCTCGCCCCTCCCTCCGGTGGTAATGAGGTTCACTACAGGGAATGTTTATCCGCCTATGTTTACATTCTTAATTAAAGCGCGCTCTTGCGTGCATAAAACTTCAAATTACACGAGGATATAAGGTAAATATACAGACTTTGGTTAATCCATACAGAGCTTGAAGGAGACGTGTTATGCTAAACCTGATGAGATCTTGAAATATTGTTTTTTAAATGTATATGGTGGTGTGTTTTGGTAAAGGTGCTGTATCTGATTTTTACTGCCCGAAAAACTGAGCTAGTTCATTTTTTTGGCATAATAACTAAACTATATTCAAACATAAACATAACAGGTCCAGGACAAAAAATAAAGTAAACATAATAAAAGGATTTGTGCATCCACTTTCAATTTAGACTTAGATAAATTTTGATAACAATATGACACTCAATTGGCTGTTTTATAAATCATTTTACACATTTTACAGTTGTACAAAGTTATTCCTAATTTTCCAAACATGTTCTTTTCATCCTAAATATTCAGTGATGAGTTTATAAATGCTTTTCACAACTTTCAGAGTCCAGAGTAGACGTTTTTACCATCACAGTAATGCTAACCGCACCTAGCATGCTAAAAGTGCGCCACAAATGTACTTCCTGTTTCATATATTTCGCCCCTCTTTTAATTCTTTAAATTCTATTATGATATAGCTGGATGTTTCTAGTTCCTGAAATTCCACACTGGTTTGATTTTGAAACAGAATGAAAAATTTGAAACATAATTTTAGAAAGTTTTGCAAAGGTATAAAGAAAAAAAAGTTTAGGCAGAAATCATTCAGATCAGAGAGAGGCATTTTAGCTTTAAAACAACTGGATTTCAGTTCTAAAAGCTCATTTAGACCAACTTATAACAAAATGTTCCACCATGTTCAGTGTTAATTATAATTGTAATTAAGAATAAATCAATACTAAAGTTAAAAGCTATAGTTGATTTTAACACGCTAGCTCAAATATGGCCATGGATAGGAGCTACATTTATAGGATTTAAACCAAAAATGACATAACTTCCTTTTTTAAAACTCTGACTATATTGCAAATAATCCCCAAACCCCAAATGTATATTAAAAAGTAAATATTTCATTGGTGAGGTGATGGCAGGTCACAGAGCAGTCCCTTTCGCCTATCTCCCGCGCACGCTGCTGTCACAGAATTGCAAATCAATCTTTGGTCAGGGCAGGGCATACATATTCACAGGGACTTCAAAGCTGCACCAGGCGATTCGGGCGCACTATTTCAAGCTCCGACTTCTGCGGTGGCACAGCAGAGGTCCCAGACGCTGTGGGCCAAATCAAGGCAAAACATCCAAAATGGCCGCCATCAGAAACGAAGGCTTTTTGGAGTTTGTAGCTCATTTTACTTTTTTAAATGAAACTGCAAAACGTAGCAGAGTAATTCAGCTTACAAAATGGGGACATATGTTTAAAATGAAAGTGTTTATAGTTTGTGTTTGCACATGTTAAATTGGGCTGTACTTTTTTTTTGGTCCCAGTACAGATATATTGTAAAAACAGCTCTTAGGGTCCAAATGAGACTGCTGTGTGCTGTATGCATCTGATTCTAAAGTGTTTTTAATATTGTCCATGAACCAGCAAGTAAGTCTGGTGTGGAGTTAGCATGCTAGTTATTGTTAGCAGTACAGTGATGACAAAAGTCCACTCTGGCCTCTAAAAGTGGTGAATAATGAGGATCCTAGTTATGCAATCACAGTTGGAAATAACTTTGGATCACGTTTCTGAGATCTTGTCGAGCTAGCTTTCATTTGTTTTGTCATGTAGCTAATTAGCCGTGCTGCTTTTTGCCTTTTTCAACATGGTTCACTCCTCTCTGTTACCTGCAGAGGGTGCCCGGTACTGTTCACCTTATTCTGAAAGTTATTTTTGCATGGGGCCACAAAGCCGTTTTAAAGCCTCCAGAGAATCAAACTTCTTTATATCAGATTTTAGCCAATTCTCCGCTGATAGATTTGTGGTTGTGGACTTTCCATTACCATAACTACACAACCAATTGTGCTCTCACGTAAATTCAAACGGCGTCTCAAAGCAGAGGCATGGAGATCTTTAAATATGTTACTGTCATTACAGTAATGTGCTTACGATGTGCTCGGATTGGTCATTTTTGAGGGACATGTGCCGGGATTTTCAGTCTCCCAGTTATCTGATGCGTCAAAGGAAAAATAAGGATGGATATGTAAAATAGAGGTAGTCGTGTGAATAAAGGCAAAAGTACATGCTGGTACTTCCTTTAACGTGATTTTTTATGGCTAAAAAAAAAGAATAAAAGCCTAGTCGAGCTACAATGATCTATAACGTGCTCAGTCCTTAAAGGGTTAAACAGCACGGTTTAGTAGTATTTAGAGACAAAAATGGGCGGGGCCGAATAAGGTCAAAAAAGCCGTTCAAAAGTGTCCAAAAATGTTTTAAGCTAAAATAAAGCATAACACGTCTCCTTTGAACAGAAAATGGTATTAGCTTGTAAAACTATAATGTAAGAATGTTGTGTGTAGTGTGACATGTCAAACCTTTTACCAACATTGTACCTTTTTAAATTAGTGTTTGTCAAACTGTGGTTCAGATTGGGTTGCCACAAATGCAACACTTAATATTATTCCAATAAAAATTCAGTTTTACTCATAGCTGCTATTTCTCGACATTAGATAAATGTTGTGGAAATAAAGTTGTTGTAAACTTTTTGACAAAGTAGGCCCAGTGTAGGCTGCGGGCACATTAATATTACTAAAGTGTTCTGTCACAACATGCGCTCTGTGAGGTATTGTTCTCAAAGATAAATTACTCTACTGCCACACCACATTTGTATAAGAGACTTTAGTTCACAAACTTTTCAAATCAAGTTCCGCTCCAGAAGGCGGAAAAACAACATTACAGGTATAACTACGGTTAAGACTAAACAAGGGCTAAAAGACTTAACGAAGGTGGACACAGGACTAAGCCAGGTTTAAGTCAGGTCTAAAACTGGTCTAAACTGGGAGTTTACCTTAAACTAGAAATGGTACTTAACCAGGGACTACTTATTACAGACTGGACTTTGGACTAAATTAGATGTATAGCTGGACTAAGCCTAGTCTAAATCTGATCTATACCTGGTTCAGATGAGACTTTGGGGGCTTGACTTTAGGGGCCTGACATTGGAAACGAGACTGGGGACGAGACCCTGGGGACGAAACTTTGGGGGCCTGACTTTGGGGGCCTGACTTTGGGGGCCTGACTTTGGGGGGCCTGACATTGGGAAGGAGACTGGAGATGAGACTTTGGGGGCCTGACTTTGGGGGCCTGACTTTGGGGGCCTGACTTTGGGGGCCTGACTTTGGGGGCCTGACTTTGGGGGCCTGACTTTGGGGGCCTGACTTTGGGGGCCTGACTTTAGGGGCCTGACATTGAGAAGGAGACTGGAGATGAGACTCTAGGGACAAGACTCTGGGGACGAGACTTTGGGGGCCTGACTTTGGGGGCCTGACTTTGGGGGCCTGACTTTGGGGGCCTGACTTTGGGGGCCTGACTTTGGGGGCCTGACTTTGGGAACAAGACTCTGGGGACGAGATCTAGGTCTGACTAAAATGGTGGCTCTCTGTATTACAAAACTTATGTGAAATTAAGGGTGTGTTCAAACTTGTCCTGGTTTGGTTTGAACCCAGTTTAGTGCTGCAGCCATGTAGATTTGGTTTGGTTTTGTTCTAGTCTTGGTTTAGTCCTGTCTAGTCCAAGTTAAGTCCACGATTTAGTCCCAAACAGCTTACCCCCAATTTGTGAACGCACCAAACATTTACACAATAGGAAATCAAACCTTTTATATTTCATCTTACCAAGTGTCTCTCCCCCTCCCCTCACCCACCCACCCCCTCAGTGAAGCCCAGTAAGGAGTACAGCCGCGGCTCGGTGGTGATGGTGGACGAGATCATCAACGCCAGCCCGTCTAAGTTCCGCTTCCCTGAGGCCGGACTGCGCGTCATGGTAACCAGCCACTTCGGACCCAAGACCCGGCTCAGGATGGCCAGCCGCCTCATCATCACTGAGGTACAGCCTGGAGGTCAAGAGGAGGGTCAGAGAGAGGAAGTGTTTGATGCACTGTGCTAAAAGAAATATGTGTATACTGAAGTTAGTAATGCGTCATAACTACACAGACGTACTTCATAATTAGCAGATCATTTATTAAGAATCTTTCAGACTTAGGAACTACTTAATATTCTAACCATAATTCCTCATTTTAATCTCTTTAATTACTACTCATTCATTCTTAATCATAATTAACAAATAGTTTATTAAGTCTTTCTATAGGCTTAGTTGAGGCTAATTGAGGTGCAAGTATTAAAAAGTACTACAGTACTACTACTCCTACAAAAGTTTTATGCAGAGGTGGGTAGAGTTGCACAAAAAGTTACTCCTCAACTAAGAATATTACTCAAGTAGAAGTAGAAAGTCGCAGTCCATGAAATTACTCAGGAGTACAAAAGTATTTGCGCAAACTATCTCTCAAGTAGGAGTACTTGTAAAAGTCTGGATGTAACATTTGACTTAAATCATATCTGAAGGAGACTCACAGTGGGATGAGTAACCAGTATTGTTATACTTTTAGGCCTGCTTGAGTAATATATTATATTATATACAGTGTGACATCTGACAAGTAGACTGAGAAGTACAATTTTATTAAGATATTACTCAAGTAAATGTACGTGTACTATGACGACTACTACAACAACCCACCTTTTTAATAATTATGTAAAATACAAAAGGACTGGAATAACTTATTAATGCCAGATTTTGCTGTAGTCGTTGTAAACGTTGAAGCTAACTGTCCATGTGAGCTGTAGTAGATTTGTGCCTGGTGTGTACCCTTTGACTCAGTGTGTGTGTTTGTGAAAGCGCCAGAAGTTGGTGCAGACGGCGAACGGCGTGGAGACACAAGTGGTGGATGGGAAAGTGGACCTGGAGAACGGAACTGTGCCCGAGGACAAGAAGCCCGAGACTGAGGAAAGCGACACCATCTCCCCCTTCCACATACCCAGTATGCCACTCAAGCTCTTTACACATTTATACTCTGTCAGCAAGCAAGATAAGTACTCAGATAGTACTGGCCAGTGTTCATTTAGTAGAGTATTTTTATTTTTGTCATAGTTGTCATATTGATAAATCAAATCAATCCCTTTATTCATCTTGTGGGGGCAATTAAAAGGCACGGAGAGTAGCAGAGTTGCACAATAAATGTAAACATAAAATCAATCATAACATCCATACAATAGAGCTTGTGTTAAAGTGCTGAGATGTTGCAGTGCTGTGGAAAGGTCAGAGAAAGAGGTCAGAGTCTGGGAGCTGAACGACCGAAGGAACAAAGGTGTCCTTCCTCCTCAGTGTCCTACGGCCCACACAGCACAGCCTGTGTCCTGACGCAGCCACTCAAACAGCGGCACAAACAAACGCTCTGGATAAAGGCATGGTAAAAGGTCAACATGTTTTTACTGACATCAAATGACCTTCATTTCCTTGAAAAATGTCACCAGAGGCAATATTTTTTAACAGTTTAACAAAAATAGTTTATTAAATATTTATATACTCTTGAACTATCTCCACAGGGTCACGCTGGATGGTAGAAGAGACGGCCTCTGAGCTGTCTCTGCTTGTTTGAAAATGTCACAATGTCCTTTGTTTTGTTTATGTTGACGTCTAAACAGGAGCTCTCACACCATGATGTGGCCCCCTGCAGAGCAGGACCGTGACAAAAAGATGGAGAAGAGACAGAACAATATCATCAGCTTAACCAAATAGTTGTTTGGCTGAGCTGACCTACAGTCATCAGTGTATAAGATATACAGAATGGGAGATAAAACACACCCCCGGGGGCCACCTGCAGAGGTGTGGGCAGTATCTCACTGATCTATTAGTGAGGAAACTGATGATCCATAAAATAAGCTGATGGTTCCGATGGAAGCGTCCATGTAAGGATGTGTGGCTGCACCGTGCTGACAAGCAGAAGAAAAATCAGCTAAAAGGAGCCTAGTGATGGTGTTTTTGGTCTCCAGATGTTTGTGGCTGATGTCTGTAATGAATATTTTGTCATAATCCCACACGCCTACCAGACCTGTAAGCAAACTGCAGAGGGTCCATCCGAGGATCAGCATTTGCAGTAATGTAGCTCTTTACAGTCCTCACCAGGGCGGTCATCAGTAGAGAGGTTAAGGTCATCGGTCTCAGGTCATTTAGAACATGGAGACTGTACATGCCTGGTACTGTGCTGCTGGAAGACTCCTCCCAGCTGCTCAGCCATGTCTCATGTTGTCAGGTCCAGTGGGAGAGCTGATTTTAATCCTCTTCACTGAGGATGAGAGCTGCTCTGCTGGGCACGAGGGAGGAAACAGTTTTTTAGCTGAGGTGTTGTCCATTTCATCTGGTAACTAAAACTATATAAAGGGTAATGCTCATGACTTAAATTATGGCTGAAATTGCATAAAGTTTTTATTTACATGTGCTTTTTGTCAGACAATAAAAAAATAAACATAAATTAATGAAAGGAACAAACTCCCAAACCAGACCACAGACAAACTCAACGTCCTTTGAGTGTATATTTTCTGGTTGACAGACTTTATCTATCAGACCAAATAAGTATGACATTTTCATTGACTAAACCTAGACTGGGATAATTCACACTGTTGTTTCTACATGGTTCTCATCAGCCTCCACACTTTTTTTTTCCCTCACTTTTTGAATTTCCCATTACAGAGACTCAACTTTGTTTTACACAGTGAAATCAATTTGATACTATCCCACAAACAAAAACCAAAAAGGTATAACAATGTATTTATGTGGAATATAAAATGTAAGGCTGTATGTTCACACAAACTCTTCTGTTTCCATTGTTCCTCTGTTCTAAGAGTCTGTTCAAATAGATCTAATGCAGGGACTGACACATGGGCACACAGACTGGGGCAGTATTGAAAAAAATTGGATTGAATATTGATATCGGCCGATACTGAAACTGGAACTGAAGTATCGCTCATCCCCAGAATCTCGTGTCTTGGTCTTGGTCTGTATTAAGTCGTCTATTATAAGTGCAGGAAATTTATCTTAACCAGAAGCAAATACTTGACCTTAAAGTACAGTACATTTCCATCAGTTGGAGTAGCTTTGCTTTTTCTACTCGATTCTCAGTGAATGTATTTGTTTGTTGTTGTTTTTATTTTCCATAGGAGGTTGTGGCAGTAAGATCAAATGGCTGATCTCCTGGCCTCTGCTCCTGCTGCTGTTCCTGACCGTGCCAAACTGTGCCAAACCGCGCTGGGAGAAGTTCTTCATGGTCTCCTTCATCCTGTCCACCGTCTGGATCGCAGTCTTCTCCTACGTCATGGTCTGGATGGTAAGAGCAGTTCTCTTTGGTCACTGGACAATGGGACAGTTGGATTGGATGTCAAATAGTTCATATAGAGACTTTAGCTCACTGACCACATATTAATGAGTGACTAGTAGTAATTGTCAGTTATTGTTATTTATAAAGTATTCAATATATTTTTGTCTATAGCTGTATTTTAAAAGTATTCAGCTGTAAACAATTCTTCTAAAAGGTCCTGTATCTATATATTTTTCATGTATTTGAGGTAAATGTATATTGTATAAGCAGTTCTAAAGCGCTTTATTGTCCGATGATCAGGAAGTGCACGTTAGCATGGTAGACAGTTTTTGCTTTACTCTGATGGCAAACTCCATTCTGGTCTCTGAAAGTCGTGAAAAGTGCTTGGAAACTCAAAGATAAGTTTTTTTTCAGTGCTTAGAAAGGTAATTAGGATGTTCAGAATGGATAAGGTAAGTGAGGAATAACTTTGGACGACTGCAAACCGTTTAAAATGAATTAGTTTAGGTTTTCACGTTTTAAGATAGTAATAATAATCATGAATCCTATTTAAAAACACTGTATCTGATTTATGCCAATACTTTTCTACATAAACTTATAAGCATGAATAAGTTGCTCATTTATCCAAGGAGCAAAAAAGGAGCAAAAACCTGGTGCGATTTCTCAAATGCTAAAGAGACGCGGTGCAATTTCGCTCAAATAACAGAATGAATATGCAAAACGGAGCATTTTTTCCAATAACCAATTATCACTTACTTTTGGGATGTAGTACTTATTACAAAGTGTTACCAAAAGATGCTATGTGTTTGCTTGTATTGTGTGTGCATTGTACAAATATCCTCATATGCAATACAAAAGTTTGAAAAAAACCAAAAAAAACTAAACAAAACATTGATCTTAAATAAGGAAATGTTACATGAATCAAATATTATTATTATTTTTTTCATTTTGATTTACTGCAGATTTTAACACTCACTAATTGAATGTTTTTGTTTTTTGTTTTGTTTTTTTCCTGTTATGCAATTTTTTATTTTTTTTTCCAAGTTTAATTAATTAAAATGACTTTAATATGATTTTAATTAATATGCCTTGTCCCTTGTCTGGTCAAAATATATTCCAGTCAAGTAAAACATTCCAGAAAGTTAAATATATTTAAGATTTCATGTGATTTTTGTCATCAACAGGCTTTTCCTTTTCAAATGCAAATTCATTCTGATTTAGTGATTACCTGATTCATAAAAATCAAATGACAATCAAATTCTAAACTTAATTAAACCACATTGAGCCTCTGCTTTATAAACGGCACAAACTCCTGACTAATCCCAGGCAGATTAAAAGTTTAGTGCAGTCATTATTAAAAAGTTTAGAGGGATCTGCATAGTGAGTGATTCTGTTAGAAAACTACTTATGAAAAGTGAAAAATACATTTATATGCACAGAATGACAAACTCACAAAAGCACAGTCTGGGCTTAAATATTCATTTCTGCTGTGAATGTTATGTAAACGCTGCCTGGTGTGCGCTGTAAAAATGGCATTGTACCTTGCATTAGTTAATTAAGATGTTGAAAGCTGACACTGAACTACTGCCTCCCTCAAGAATGAACAAGAGCGCAGCAGCAGTGGGTTTGATTCCCTGCTGGACACATGAGGTTATTGTGTCGCTGTGGGCAAGGGCACAAGAATCTGACAAGCTTAAAGTAATTACCCCTACTGTTTTTCACTTAAATCAGACCTATGCTGCAAAATGAGCTTTTCAGAGCATTTAATCATGTTATAGTTGTTTCGTCGCACCATTTACTCACCCGAAGTTGTATTTGGAGTGATTTGTGCATGTTTTGGCAATATTTAATCACTTATTTTCAAGACGCCATATTGCCGATCAGTCCCCGTTTTCACCACCAAAGATATACATCCACTGCTCTGTACTTCGTTCTCCAATTTTATTCTCTTAGTCAGTGATATGCGCAGGATTTGGCAGCGGTGCATAGTGAACATAAATAAATAACTAAATTAAAAGGGTTGCTCACTAGCCTGATCTGCAGCTGTGCATAGGAGGTGCCGACTCTTTGCTGTGATGTTTACGGTGAAGTCCACTCCCATTGGACACCGCAGTTTTCTAACGCAGATGTCAGTGGACTTGTTTCTTTTATTAGTTGTTTTTAAAATGTCCACATTCTAACATAATAATGATGATCCACAGGTGTCACAGATTATAGCTATACAGCAGACACGAACACAATCAGTCGTCTTTCTGTTCAAAAATGTTGTAACGTGCTCTTCCAAACCAGGTTATAAGTGATATTTCTGCACTTTAATGTTCACTTTTGATGTTTTGGGAGAATTACAAACCATTTTAGACTTTTTGATGTCATCCCCTCCATGCTAACAGTCTTATTCCATCTCCATATTCGTTGTTTTTGTTCAGGTGACTATTATTGGCTACACATTGGGAATCCCGGACGTCATCATGGGCATCACGTTCCTGGCGGCAGGCACCAGCGTTCCAGACTGCATCGCCAGTCTCATCGTGGCTCGGCAAGGTTCGGCTTTCTCCCAAAATCAATACCAGGCTGCGGAGAGCTGTGGAGTCCTGTTCACGGAGTATTTTTGGAACAGGTTTTAGTTTGGACTGAGCGGTAACCCCATCTGTGCTCCTGGATACAGATCAATACAGTTACTTTTCCACTAATGCAACAGAAATATATCCAAGATTGTTTTTTTACTCTATCGGTTGTTTTTCAGATGGTACAATGCGCTCATGTCTTCTCATATTTGGCAGGAATCTGTGTTTTTGTGTTGGTAAAATTTTTGAAAATAAAAATCCACAAATGTTGTAGCAGCAGGGTCCTTTACTACAACACACAGTCTGAATATTGATTTTAAGTTTGCTGCACTTATATCATTTAAACAGCACAGGACTGTAGAGATATTTTGAAACGCTACACTAAAAAAAACACTTTGCGTTTGATTTTGTGGCATTTTAAAGGTCCTGTATAACACAAAACTGACTCTTGTGAGCTTTAAGCCATGTTATGATGTTACCTCCTCAAACACAGACCTGGAGTTGTGTTTTGTTTCGTTCACACTTTTGTAATCCTGCATTATTAGTCTGTCTATCACCAAAGCTCAAAAGGCGCTGTTCCACCTTGTGATGTCATGAAGTGGTAGTTTTCAAGTTAACGCCTCCTTTTTACCGTTAGTTCAGCATAGATTGGCAATTCCAGGGCTGAAATTATTCAAATGATTCTAGTGAAGGCGTGTGGAGTTTAAAAACACAGTAGAGCTCTTCCCGTATTACCTCATGGCATAATAATAATGATGCCTTACACTTGTAATGTGCTTTACAGTCTTGTCAAAGCCTCTCAAAGCGCTACAATATAGTCATTATTCATTCACTCCACAGTATTGTAGCCACAGCTGCCCTAGGTCAGACTGACAGAAGGGTGGCTGCCAATCTTCTCGGCAATGTGGGTGATGTGTCTTGCCTAAGGACACAATGACAGAATTTGGTCCGAGTGGGAATCGATCCTCTGACTTTTGGTTGGGGGGACCACTGGCGCTGACATCACGTGTGAATGAAACAAAGCACAACTCCAGGTCTGTTTCTTTTTATAAGGAAACAACATAACGAAATATGTATTTATTATTCTTTTTTCAAATATTCTCTTTTGTAATGCAGTCGGGTCACTAATGGTTTAATTTAAATTAGGCAGCAGGATTTGTTGCGCTGTTTGTAACAAGGCTTTAAATATGGTAGAAACTTAAGTAGCTCAGTTGATAGAGTTCCAGGTGCTTTGAGTGGAGAAGTGCTATACAAAAAAAAGTTAATTATCATCAGCCTACTGGAAATTGACCATATTTTTGCATTAGTTTTTATGAACATTAGCTTTTGTGCTATAGGTTTCCACTTATAACTTGCCATGTCAAATAAGCTCAAAGTCCTAACTCAGATGGAAGTCTAAGATGCATGTCCCTAGTTACTACAGGCATAATTCATTTTCTCTTTGGGTGCTTCTGTTCAGATTTTTTAATGAATATATATCATTTGTGTCTGTAATGCAATCTGCTCAGTGGACAGACATCCAAAACAACAAAGAACTGAGGCTTAATGATTTTGGAAAAGTATATTTGCAGTTTTGTTCAGTTTGATTGCATTCTTTGAGGCCTGTAGAGGACGTTATAGTGCATGTGCATGACACTTCTCCCCCGCCCTCACCTCTTCCCCCTCTCTCCCGCAGGCCTCGGTGACATGGCGGTCTCAAACACCATCGGCAGTAACGTGTTTGACATCCTGGTGGGTTTGGGGGTGCCCTGGTTTCTGCAGACTGTGTGCATCAGTTATGGCTCTGAGGTGAGTGCAGCTCAGACCCTGGTTCATTACAGGTGAGATCTCTGGAGGGGAGAGATACAGACAGAAAATGCTAACGGCGCTATCTCTCTCTTCAGGTCATGATAAACAGTCGTGGGTTGGTGTACTCTGTGGTGCTGCTGCTGGGCTCTGTGGCTCTGACGGTGAGTAACCCTGACAAGAAACTCTTCTCTTGTAAACCAAAGGTTCTGTGCTGGGTACATTTGTGTCTGGGTCATGTTCTGGGACATAGCTAACCTGCTAGCTGCTATATTCCAAGTAGGAAGTGAGCAAGAGCATACTTTCGGCTCTATGGATTCAGGCTTCAGTTCACTTTACATAGGAAAACTGTGGCCCCTCTCTCCATAAATGCTGCTGTCAGGCTCATCATTTAGTCTTAAAAATACCAGGATTTTTTAGAGTGGGTCAGTAGGAACATATTGGCACAATATTACGCTAATGTGTCTGTAAATCAAGATATGAACATTAATAACAGACTAATCGGGTACCTTCTTTCACCATGGTCGCTCCAGCTAGCATTAGCCACACTGTCGATCAAACCTGTTGCTAAGCGCTCACTCCATGCTAAACCAGCGCTGTGGACGGGAAGGGACGTTACATTCAACAGCCTCGCCTTGGATTGGCTCTTTGGTTGCTTTGATACTCACAATTGAAATTCCAAATGGAACTCTGCTCCAAACTCACCTCTATAACATTTGGCTGGAGCTAAACACTATGAGTGATGTCACACTCACTCAGTCCACTTCTTTGTACAGTCTATCGTCTGGGTGGATGTGCTCCGGTTTTGTAACCTAGCAAAAGCTAGATGGATATTACAGCACTTATAGGGTTAACTGAATAATATCTGGTATAGCATGTGTTGATATTGTTAAGGAAGAGGAGGGACTTTTTAGTCACTGCTTTAGTGACAGCAGCCATTTGACATTCTTTGATAATAAAACAATATAATTTTAGCTAAATGAATGTGTAGTATCATATCCGCTGTTTCTTATGCTTAGCACCTTGTTATCAATTATGAATTAAATGTTTTTGTTTGAGAAATGTAGCCTGTGCTTTCTGTTCCACACAAAATGAAATGTGACCTCAGATCAGCTGTGAGTTGTACAAGATGGATTCTTGAGAGTTAAAAAACATGAAAAATAGAACTAGTTCATTTAAAACGATTTGCAGTGGTACAATGTTATTCCTCACTCACTTATGCATTCTGAGCATCCTAATTATCCACCATGATGAGTTTATAAGCACTTTTTTGCAGCTCTGAACATAGTAGTTGCTGTTACAGTCGTGACAAAACTGTATTGGTCTAAGATGCACTTCCTGGTTATCAGATATCATTGTTGTATTGATTATTATTTTATTGTATCAGCAGCTCTTGAGGTCAAAATATCTGAATAAAATGAGTCTTGGCCCAGGACAAACACATACAATACTTCTCCCGTAGCTTAAATGCTCTGTACACGATTGTTTCCAGTTCTACAGCTTGGCAAATTTACCAGTCGTGACCTAGAATCTGCCTCTCATCTCATGCCTCCATCTTTTGTTGATTCTGTTGGAAGTCTGCACTGTTATTATATTAGTCATAAACAAATGAGGCTATTAATTAGACACAGATGAAATGACTCACCGGTGTGTAATAAGTTAATACAAATGTATAAAGAGAGGCACTAATGAGCTGAACAGATGAGAGGAACAAAAACACAATATGACGAAGGAAATACTGTCACAGCATTAACTTCACTGTTGTGGGGAGGGTATAGTAGGAATGAATGTGTGACTTTATTTATACAGACAAACAATTAAGATATTATGTCCTCCTTAAGATGTGGATTAGTGCTGAAAGATGAATCACAATCGAAATGGATGCAATTAACAAATCACAAAAGCTGCAAAATTTGAAGTACCATAATTTCTTCCACAAACAACAAAATCTATTGTCTTAGTCTGCAAAAAAACTGCAAACCCTGAAGTTTAGATCTGAAACATCATTCTTATATTAGTTTGAACAAAATCCTATATCAAAAGTGTCCAGACGAACTGACAAAAAGACTGAAATATGAACTGACAAAGTAATTTTAAAATGTAAGACATAAATCGTAAATCAAATCTAACGTTTGTCAGAAAAATCGCAGTAAGATTTTTTTTTTTTACAATTGGATTTGGTTCCCTCTGGATTTAGGCAGAGGTGCTTTACGTGGCCAAAAATGTACTCAAGTAAAAGTAACGTTCATTTAAAACAATATTACTCAAGTAGAAGTACAAACTAGTGGTCCAAAAAATTACTTAAGAGTGAAAAAATATTTGGAAAAACTACTAAAGTAAGAGTAATGTTTAATGGTAATTGTTGGGAGGTCATATATAATTAAAAAATTGCACAAAATCTGATATTTTAAGGATAAACACAAAAATGAGATAAAGTAATATCATATCTAAAGGAGAAGAAACACAAAAGTTCACATACTTTAATTGTCGACGTAAAGCTTTTCTTACTTGTAGACTTACTCACAGTGCAAAGAGGAGCCACAGCTTTTACTTGAGTAATATATTGTACAGTGTGGCAGTAGTGTAAAAGTATGCTGCTAGAAATGTACTCTAAAAAGTAGTTTCTCAAGTTTCTCAAGTACTACCCCCCTAATGCGTACAGTCATGCTCATTGTCTTCCCGTGCGATAATCTTGCCGTCTCTTCCTCAGGTGCTGGGGATCCACCTGAACAAATGGCGTCTCGACTTCAAACTGGGCGTGTACGTGCTGATCCTGTACGCCATCTTCCTCTGCTTCTCCATCCTCATCGAGTTCAACGTCTTCACCTTCGTCAACCTGCCCATGTGCACGGAGCCCTGACCGCGAGCCCCGCACACCCCACTCCACGCCATTGGCCGATTTCTCAGCTCAGTAATAACGGACCTATCAATGAACTGCTTTCTCCTTCCTTCCGCACTTTTTTGTGATCCGAAATCCAAAATTTTGTTCCCGAATTCGACCAATTCTCTGTTGAGGCATTCCAGTTTCAGTTTTATCATGACGACGTTAATTCCGTTGGTTTTGGCTGCTAACTTCTACCCGGCTAGCATGCTTTTAGATACGGGGGACTTCGGAATCGGAATTTCGACAGCGCCCCCGTTGCTCTTGGACATTGTAAATTTTTTTCCATGTTTATCCCAAAGCCAGATCTTGAACCAAAATTTTGACCATTCCTTTCAACCAAAACACTCCAACTCCCAAGTATTCATTCCTACGTAAAATGCCAAAATCATCTGTCAACATGTGCCGTGTTGTTGAAAGAGCGGGGCGTGTCCTTGCGAAGTGGGTGTGTCCTCAAGAGTGCGTGTCTCTGGAAGCTCCTCCCCCTTCCGTTTTTGGACCTGTCTCTGCATGGCCTCTTTCCGTCTCCGCTTTATGATCCCCGCTCTCCGAATTTCGGTTTGAATCCTTCACCTCGTAACGCGATGTCCACGTTCCTACTGACTGTAATGGTGTTATGCATACGCAACACTGCACAATGTAAACTTGTATTTATGTTAATTATTTTGTATTTATTGTTTTTCAAGATCAATATTTTGTGTCTGAATTATCGAGGAGAGTCGCAAATACTATAGGATGTTGCCTGTTTGTTTTTTTTTCACTGATACAAATTGCACATAACTGCTTTTCTCGCTTTGTGCTGTAAGGAGATTTGACCACTAGGTGGAGCTGGCACTGGGACGCTCCACTAACATTGTATCTTTCAACAGCCGTGATGGTTACTCAACTTAACCCCGCCTCCTTCTCCGCACAACTACAACTGAACGAAAAACTGCATTCAGGAAAACAATAATGCAAGCGATACAACTCAACACTTCCACCCTTTGGTCAACAGGGGGTGCCATCACAGCCTGTCGGTTATCAGGGAAAATCTCTCCAGGAGGTGGCGCCGGTGGTCTGTCCATGTAGATATTGCACTTTAAAACAGCCGTCCTCTCTCATCCGAATCAGATAGTGCTTCCTTCTCCGTGAGTGCGTAATCGACGTGTTTCCGTGCGTGCGTGTGGGACATTTTAGGCGCGCTTGGTTTTTCCTCCCCCCCATCTCCCCCCCCTTCCCCCGAAAAACAACGACTCCAAATCATCACGAGCGCACACTTTTCCTCCCTGTGTCTGCAGTGCATGCGGGTACTTTAATTAAATGAAACAAAAAAATGACACAAAGCTCTTTTTTTCGAAACAGCACAGCGAACAACTTTGAAAAAACGGAAAGCCAACTTTTGATCTTTAAGAAGAAAAAAACAAACAAAAAAACACCGGCAGCTACGTGCTACATTGCTAACGCGGACTTTTACGACAACGTGCAAAAACGCCTGTAAGGAGTCTACAAGCGAATGGCAGAGAGACTAAAACAAAAAAAATACGGGGTGTGTTCTAAGTGTTTAAATTTGTAACTGTTTAGCGTCGCTAGGCAGGATCTTGTATATGCAATTTCTATGTAAAGAATCGGATCGTCCGCTGGGAGGTTGCCATATCCAAACTGGAGTGACGTGAGTTTGTCTAGTGACGTGTGAGCTCACAAGTGTGTTATTTTTATTTTTACAGAAGACTCAAAAGCTGACATTTTTTGACCCCGTTTCTGACCCCACACCCCCAGAACCCCACCTGCTGTTTCGTGTACAAGGGCATTAAAACGAATCGCAAACCTCGCTAAAGAGGCGGAGAGATGCATGACGGAATCGATGACTTTAGTATCGGACTTGGGAAATTTGGAAGTTTTCGGAAGGAGCAGAGAGACTCGTAGATCAACCGGACCTATTTTCTTTGGACTTTTGGCTTTATCTGCGAATGTTTCCAAAAAAAAAGTGTTATATTTTTGTGTATATTGATGCAAGAATCATTTTTGTCCATTTTGTTTGTTACCAGTCACTTTTGGAGGAAAAAATATTGACTACTTTGCCATATTACTTGTTGAAATGGGACTCTGTGTCGATCCTATGTACAGTTAAACGCACACTTTAGGTTGGGACAGAATTTAAGTGAATTTGAAAGAGGAGGATTTGTTTTCAGAAACGCGACCCGATGCACTGTGAGCTCAATGTGACGTGGAAGTTGTTTGTGGAGAATAATAATAATAATGAGTAAATGATTATAAAATATATTTAATGTAAAGTTAGTTACTATTAAAAAAATATTAGGAGGACATCTGTATAACTTATATGAATGTATTGTCTTGCTATACCGGACATATCCAACCAATGCATTTTACTGTAAAGCAATAATGTGAAGAAAAAAATTAAAATGGCGAAATAATTCATGGTTGTGTGTCATAATTTTGTGGGATTTGACAAAAGTTAAGTCTTTAATAGTATATTAATTCCATTTTCTCATCTGTTACATTTCCTCATCACAAACAGACCTGGAGTTGTTTTGTTTCATTCACACATGTTTAACACACAAACCCTGCATATTTAGAGTGAGTTAACTAAGTTCTGTTCCACCTTATGATGTCATGAGGTAATACAGGAAGTGCTCCACTGTGTTTTTAAACTCCATACACCTTCACAAGAGTCATTTGGATGATTTCAGCTCTGAAATTGTCAATCTCAACAGCTACATTTCACCTTTTGTTCAGTAAACTTGAAAACTACCACTTCATGACATAATAAGGTGGAACAGAGCATTTTGAGCTTTGAGTAAACCTTTATTATTAGTCTGTCTACATCTCCAAACATGTGTGAATGAAACAAAACACAGCTCCAGGAATATTTTCGAGGAGGTAAGAACATAATATGGCTTAAAGCTCATAAGGGTTAATTGTGTGTAATACAGGACCTTTATCATGCATTTCTTTAATATCAGTAATATTAGTTCTATATTTTATTGTGACTTTTGTTTATTGACCAACATTCAAACATGGCCTGGTGGTGTCCCCTACTTGTCTCCATCTAGAGGTAGATGAGTTTAATGCCATACAGTGGAACATTCTACCCTTGCATCCATGCACAACACATGGCACACCCTATATATTTTATCTCCACAATGATCAAAAAGATACCCAAATGTTTGCCTGGGATCCAGAACACACACTTAAATACTTTACAAAGATGTGAGTCTGGTCATTGATGAATCTCCCCATTTCCTTGTGTGATTGACAGGTGGATTAGCCAATCAGGGACAAGCATGATCCACCTGCATCATAAATAATAAAGGAAAAAATTATCACATTGGGCTGAAAAACATGGTGAATTTCTGAAGAATCAATGAGCGAAGCGCTAAACTCTGTTGATCTGAGGGGAGAGAAATGTGATTTTATTTGTAAATCACAGGTGACCAATGAGCTTTGTTTCACATGTGTCACTGAAATAAACAAATCTGATTGGACGATCATGTTTGACTGGGGTTGAGACGCAACAGAGGACATGGGGACCAGACTGATATCAAACTGTATTAAAAATAGCTCTATATTCTGTATTTATATAATTTTACCACAAATTTGAACTTCATAGAGGTGCTGTTTAATATATCCAGCCCTGTAGAGACACATTAGATCTAAAAAAAAAATTGGAATTAGAGTCGGGTACATAGAATTTGGTGCAATATTTTTACTCCTGAGAGGACTGGCTGTAAGTTTTCCCCACCTGACCTCCGTGATCGTACAGTTGGACAAAGCTGCACCATCTTTGAGCAGGTCGGTGATGGTATAACACGCAATATGCCTCTGAGAGTTAAAGAATGTATTAACAAGGCTTTAAAATTTGGGTTAAATTAGTCCAATGGTTGATAAATTGGTTGACAAAAATGAAGTCTAAAATTATTTGCCAATTAGAGCTGGGTAGTACTCAGTTACACTCACTACATTACTAGAGTATGAAATTGTACTTTTCAGAGTACTTTTCTAGTAGCATACCTTTTCTCCTACTTGAGTAATACATTGAAGTAACAGTACTCTTACTTGAGTACAATTTTTGGCTACTCCTCCACCTCTGACACTAATCTAGACTCATGTTCTGATTCCAGTTTTCCCTTTTCCCAGTGTCTGATCATTTGTATTCCGGTCGGGGCACACAGTCCTACCGTAATTCCCTCTTTAATTTTTTCCTTTCCTTTCCACCAAAATCCACTTGGTTTTTTAAAATTAAATTCAGCGCACTAGACATCCAATCAAACCAACTGACTCTCAAAGTCACGCCAAGTAATAATACGCAACAATATTTTTAAATTTTGACACCATTTTCTGATCATCGGAGCTAAATCCTGTGTATTTTTCTGAATTGACTTAATGAACAAAGTGGCTCTTATGATGAAGACGCTGTCAACAAACTCAAGCTGAATATGAAGAAGAGCTGGTGCATATTTCCGCACAGCCAATCACAATACTTTTGAATCCTATGATAATGGGAGAGTGGAGAGGTGCTTGAGCTGCTGTTTGAATCTGAGGAATTATACATGTTGAACACCAGCAGGGGGCAATGTTGTAGCAGCAATCAACTATGGCCACTTATGGAGGATTTAGCCTGTGCTAGCTTGAATTTGAACATATCTATATATTTGGAAGCTTGGGGAAGTGTACTTTTAAGTTTTACCCAACTTTAAAACTTATAGGAATTGAGATTTTTAAAAAAGTAATGCACAAATTCTGGAGACACTAAACGTAACAGTTTATGCATGCACAATGAGACGGGTAATAGTGAAATAAAATGAATGATACTGTCATTTTCATACTATGTGGTGGGTGGCAGAGTGGTTAGCAGTCCTGAAGGTCCCAGGTTTAAATTCTGTACAGTGTGGAGTTGCATGTTCTACCTGTGTCTTTGTGACTTCATTCAGAATAGATAAATTCTTCCAGTGAGGTGCTCCTCCTGACCAAGAAACAATGGAAGTAGTGATTACCGTATCATATCATGTTCATATAATGGTAGTAATTTTGTTCTGTACAAATGATACAAGTTAAATGTCTTGTGCTACAATATGTCCTGCTCTCCACAACTGTCCCTTTAAACTACCACCTCTGCAGTAACTGAGGCTAGTGTCCGCCTTAAAATCAATAAAAACTATCACTTTGACCATTAAAAAATGAACTTGTTTTATGTTGTACAGGTGGTGGGAATTGTGTACGCTCCAGTAAATTTAGATCTTGACATTTTGGACAATTTTCAATGTATTTTTGAAGGAATTTATGTAGCCTGAACTCTTACTGTTTTAAAAGGTACTGCAATCACAACTGAGCCCGTGTTGTTCGTAATTAAGAATAAACCAGCATTACAATATTTATTAGAAAAAGTTATAGTATACAGTTGAAAAAATGTGTTTCTAAATATTTTTATTTTATCTTTTCAAAGCATTTAGAACTATCCTTCTAACATTAATATGAGCAAATACAGCACCGAGGAACAAACCCTCATTGTACAGTGGTACTTTGAGTCACATGGGTCAAATTCACAAACCCAGAGGTGTCACGTCGACATTTTCATACCAGAGATGCCCCGAGTGTAAATGCTATTAAAGGAATATTAAATCATTTTCAAAGACAGGGGGCAGTATGTGATCTCCACAGACCTGACTAGTCCTGATTTCTTCCTGTGGGGCGATCTTAAAGAAAAGGTGTTTGTGAATAAACCTCAGACAATAAACGACTTAAAACGTAATATCGAGGGTCAAATAAGAGACATAAGCCCGGAAATGCTTTCAAATGTTCTGCAAAGTGTGTTGGATCAGACTATTCAGACCAAAACCCAAAATGGTGGACACTTAAAAAACATTATTTTTTTAAATTAGGTCATTTTTACTTCCCCTAGTTTAAGTAGTGATAAGTTCAAGTGTAAATGAACAATTATAACCATATGAAGTGCCAAACATCTGGGAAGGTTCAGTTTACCTACTACTAAAATTTGGTGAGTATACACTGGGTTACAAAAAAAACATTTTTGAAAGTTGTCAGTGTTTTTTCAACTGGACCATTTAGCACCGCTGAATCCAAAAATGATATCAATTTTTCTCAGTCAGGTCAGGTTTTTATGCTAATTTGATTTTGAAAAATCCGATCTTCTGACTAAATTGATTACAATTTTGTGACATTATCAGTTGATTTTCTTTAATATTTCTCATCCAAAAAATGTTTTAGGAGATAAAAAATAGTTTTCTAACAGAATGTATTAATTAAATGTTATGTTATGTTAATTGATAAAGGTAAATACATGTAAATTGGAACGTTACGTTATCATTGTGCAAAATTCAGGACATGAACTTCTGTTTCTATGAACCCCTTGAATGCTCAGCAGCAGGGATGTCTCTCTTCAGAGTCCAACAGTAATCAGCCATCATGACTGCATCCCAGCGTCCCTGATACCTGGTCTCCATCTTTTTTATGTCCTGATGGAATCTCTCCACCTGCTCATCACTCAGTGATCCCAGATTCTCAGGAAACCTGAACATTTAGCTCCTTTTGGGAAAAAGGATGTGGAGCATCATCATTAAAACCACACTGGAGGAATCTTTGTCACTGATGTCAGGAACTTCTACAAAGACAGGTACTGGAATTTCATCACAGTGAGCTACAGGACGACGTGCTGATTCACGGTCAGGATACTTGACGCTGCTTCGGTTCTTTCTGTTGATCCCAGTCACATCAATAGCCCAGAAGTAGCTATTGATGTCGGCTCCCTCCAAACCATGGGAATTCCAAACTTCAGACAACTCTTCTTGCCTTTAGTCCATTGACGCAGATACTCGGTGCATGACTTGCATGCCATGTGTGGCGCCCAAGCTTCATCTTGGTCACCAAGTTTAATACCAAAATAAGCATGATAAGCACGCTTTATGAAACTTGTGACTTGATTCCTGTTAGAAACATTGGTGTATTCACTGCAGATGTAGCAGAATATGTCAGGCTTATTTTTGCAAGATCTTCTAGTCGAAGCCATTTCATTCACTTGTAATATATATAAAAAAAAAACAACAATTAGTCATAATTTGGCACATGCAAAATCTTCAGAATTTTAACAGAATTTTGCATCATATGACGTGAAAATACTCATACATGTAAACAAAATCGTTCAAAAACAAATATGTAGCTTAGTTCAGAACGTTGACCTGATTGAGCAAAACAATGTGATTTTTGGATTGAGCACATCAAAATGATCCTAAATCAGCTAAAAAATCTTAGACAATAAATTTAGTGTTGACCAGTGTAATAGGAGCTGCTGAAGATTTAAAAGTGTCAGTGACTTTTGGTCCACTCTGTATTTGATTTGAACATCTTTACCTCGTACATCTTGAGTCACTTTTGCAAGTTTTTGGTGATTTCAAGATATTTAGGTGAAAAGAATATCCACAGTTGAAGCTTTTTATTGTTGCTCTAATCGGGGTCAAACCACATATTAAAAAGGGCGTCTTTCTTCATATCGTAATTAAAATATTCTAATATTGGACTAACCCGGGTTCAGACTCTTGCACTCCAGCTCCAGAACAACGTAATATTCTTTTTTGCAGAGCTCCTTTTTTGGCTCTAACCCATAAGGCCAGACACAGCCCACACATCCTCCTTCTGCCCTTAGTCGTGTCTGCGCTCGTCGCCGCCTCCTCACTTTAAGTTTGGGAGACATCTTGGGCAGTTGTTTGCGCGTTGCTAGGATACCACGCACAGCTGGTTGTCTCGTCGCCGCGGTGATGGACGCGGGAGAGGTTGGGTGCCTGATAAAGTGTTTTACTTAGGGAGCGGAGTACATTAATTAAAACTGATCGTTCTTCACAGGATACAAAAGTTTGAGGATTGCAAAAAGTTTAAGACCAGTCTGAAAAGAAAAGCTGGTTTGTTCAGAATTAGCTCCAGTTCATGGTGTCATGCTGCTAATGTACAACTTCAACATGCTCAATTCTCTACCATTGCCAGCAGAGGGCATCAGACCTCTGTCTCCATGGAAATGCTATTACTTTGTGAGGAATGTTCCACTGTGTGATTTAAATCTTTATTACATTTTTTCTTTTACAAAAATACAAGCCTTCAAAACATGCATTCTTACTGAGCGGGTGCAGTGTAACAAGGCTTGCCTGCATTTCTCCATGGGGATTTATAAATTTAATGCCATACTGTGGAACATTCCCCATAAATTTAGTAACATTTCCATGGAGACAAGCAAGTGACGTATCCTCAATCTGAAAAGTCACATAGGGCACGTTTAAGGAAGTTATACTGTGGTTTTGTCTGCTGTTTATGACACCCATGGATCATTGTTATAGTTTGGACATTTTAAATCTCAAAAAATCATAAAATTCACGAGTCCCTTTAGGATACTTCACCGTAAACATCATCACAAAAAAGTGCTGCATGTGTATTACTGATTAATAAAATAAAACTCAAGAATGATGTACGTCACAATGGCGAAATTGGGAGTAGATTGGAGCTTTGACGTCTTGAGAATAAAGAGGAGAATAAAGATCACTCAAACATACAGGAATCACTCCAAGTATAACTTCAAAAGGGAAAAGAGAAGGAAACAACAACTATGACAACTATTAAAAGCTCTGAAAAGTCAATTTTGCATGTTTACATCTCCTTTAAAATATGTCAAATTTTAAGGTGCATGCTGCTTCCAAGTGTGATTAAAGCAGACCTATACTGTAAAACGGACTTTTCAGAGCTTTTAATTATGCTGTAGTTGTTTCCTCTCACCATTTACTCACTCAGAGTTGTATTTGGATTCATACATGTTTGAGTAATCTTTAATCGCTTATTTTCAAGACACCATTTTTCTGATCTACTCCCGTTTGCACCACCTCCGGCAAACACACACTGCTTTGTACTTACTTCGTTCTTCTTCTACTTCTTCTTTGTTCATAGGAGGAGCCAACAGCTACACAGCTCTTTGTTGTGATGACGGGCAACATGGATGTCATTGGGCTTGTTTCTTTTACGTTTTAGATGAATATTTCAATTTAAAATGTGCAAATTCTCACATAATGATCCACAGGTGTCATAGATTATAATTATAGAGCAGACAGAAGCACAGTAGGTCTTCTTGAACAAAGCTGGACTAACACATAAATCCAATCTGTAAAACATCAATTACCCATGGAGATATTCTTACCCCACCTCACTGTCTTGACGGGACAAAAACGCTGATTTTGCTAGCTTGTTTAGCTGACCACATTGTGCACAATTACACCTCTTTGCATTTGACCGTCACGTAGACTAAAAGAAGTTTACTCAGTCGATAGTCTATGCTCCTGAGGCCTCTTTAACCAATTCAAATCATTAGTGCTGATGAGCTACCTCTGCACTCTGCATTTGAGCCACAACACCAGCGATTCAATTACTAAAGATTACTGCGCTGTGGAGCTGCACAAGAAGAATAGCTCATGTAAAATGAAAAATATATTAGAAAGTGAAGAATACAAGAGAGTTCAAATTACAAGATCTATATAAAACACAAAAAGAACCAGAAGACAAAATGAGCCTCACATTAGTCTCTCATTTGTTTCAATGCAGATATCCAGTTGGTTTAAAACTAAAATATCTCTCTCTGATCATGAGGCCTGTTCATAAACTGAGAATGAGACAAACTTGTATGTGTCTCTATCTGCAGGTTAAGGCTCTGGCGACACAGGTTTATTTGTGACTGTGATACATGCAGTTCGTTTAAAGATACCCTATGTCACTTTTCTGGTGGGAGATCTGCTACTTGTTTGGTTGGAGATGTCAAAGCTTTACCTAGAATGTTCTTAAGTATAGCATTCAAATGTATCTATGTTGTTTTATTAACCCTTTAAGGACTGAGCACATTATAGACCAGGGGTGTCCAAACTATGGCTCGGGGGCCAAATGCGGCCCTCAGACCAGTTTTTATTGGCCCTCAGATCTCCTGCTGAACCAGCCCAATTGACCATAAGCAGTACTTTTAACAGCAAATCAAACTATTTCTACCACTATATCCTCAAACATCACATTGCAGTGTGATACAGACCTAAAATGAATGTGTTTCAAGCCTTATTAATACACAGCGTCTCTGTCAAAGCTGTGTATAAAGCACCGCACTGCTTTGATCACTGGTCTGTGGCCCTCTGCTTCGAATATGTTTTGAGATGTGGCCCTTGATAAAAAATAAATAAATAAAAAAAATAAAATAAAATAAAGTTTGGACACCTCTGTTATAGACCAGTACAGCTTGCCTCAACTTTTATTCTTTTAACCATAAAAATCATGTTAAAGAAAGTATCAAAATGTACTGCATTTTTTCACACAACTACCTCTATTTTATATCCATCCTTATTTTCCCCTTGACACATTGAATAAGTGACTGGAAAAATCCCTGTGGCACCTGTGCTCTGATTGGTCGTCTTCGAGTGACAACGTAAGCACATTATCGTAATGACAGTAACATATTTAAAGAGCCTCATGCCTCTGCTTTGAGACGCCGTTTGATTTTACATGAGAGCACAATTGGTTGCAGAGTGACGTTAACGGGAAGTCCACAACCGACAATAGCAATCGCCACAATAGGGTTAAATATGTTATTATTGCTCAAAAATTACTTGAAAAACACTATGAGCGTGTTCACCTTCCCACAGATCTGACTAATAACCTGCTTGCTACATACAACATATACGTATCAAGCAGGTCATTAGCCAGATTAATGCCATACTTTTATCTGTCACGTAAACTGCAGCGTAGCCTCATCCAAAGTACATCCGTGGTACCAGATGGACGATGTTCTTTAAAGACACAGTATTTTTGCACTCGTCGTATCCATATAATCACTCTTATTAGCACTTGGGCAATAGAACTGGCTCATAAGTTCCTCCATTCGACACAAAATGGTCGCCAAATGAAATGATGTGTAATAAACGGTTAACTTTACAACAGCCAAGCGATAGCAGCTGTCACAACACAACATTATCAGAGAGATGTTACTGCCGTTTTATTCTGGGTTAAATGACCAGACGAAGTCGATGTGAATTTTTGGACTAAACGGTTCAGATGGTTTAGTCCTGTTTGTAGTCCGACTCCTCGATCCCTATTCTGATACTCGTTGGACTTGCATTGACAAGCCAAAGCTAATGACAAGATTCTAAATATGTATTAATTGAGCAAAAGTGGCTCAGTTGGTAGAGTTTTCGTCCAGTGATCCAAACGTTGGCGGTTTGAGTCCCAGTCTTGACATAAATGCCATTGGTTGAGCGGTCCCACCCACTGACCCACAGGTTGGCGGTGTGATTCTCGCTCCCACAAATCATTACTGCCATTGTATCCTTGGGCAAGACATTTAACCCTCCTCAGCCCTACTTTCTGCATACACCGGTGAGTGCCTTGAAGGTGGAAAAACACGATATCAAAATTGTAGCATTTACCAATTGGATTGCAATTTTATGGGATTATGAATGACTTGAGTTTTGCTAATGAACTAAATCAATCAACAGAATGATGAAAAATTAGGACTGTTGCCATGGCAATTTAAAACTAACGGCGCTGTACTTGATGATTACTGTCTTAAAAATGTGACTACAGAACTGGATCATTTTAAACCATTTTCCGTGATCCAATGAAGTTATTCCTCACTTACCTTATGCATCCCGAGTCTCCTAATTAATCACCATGATGAGTTTAGAAGCTCCTTTCACAATGTTCAGAGCCAAGAGCCATCGTGGTAAAGCTGGCAATAACTAGCATGCTAACGTGCACTTCGTGATTATCGAACAATAAAATGGTTTCTAATTAAATGAAGGCAGACATATTTTGACCTCAAGAGCTGCTTATACGATAGATACTGGGTCAAGACATCTTATGAATAGTGAAAAGTGCTCAAAATGTCACCTATAACAAGAATGGATAGTGTAGGGAATCTTAAAGGTGCGTAACTTGTCTCTATGGCGATGTTATTGCTTTGTCACACTTTCTAACATTCATTGCAGGTGTTTTTACTGCTGACATATACCTTAAAGAGCACAAATTAAGCATTCTTGTGGCTTTAAATCTCTTTTTAACATGCTTTTCGTCACCTTGGGTTAAGTATTTCACATTTTCTGACTTTAAATAATGTCTACATATGGAAAATGCGCTTCACCTTTCCAGTGAGGCCTTAGGCTCGCTCTCCCTCTGCTCTCTGTGTCCTTACAGTCAGTGGTTTTGTCTATAACCTTGAGCAGACCTCCTCTTGTCTTCTTCTCAGTGTGAATCTGAGCTCTTCAGTCACCAGCCTCTGCCCCTGTCTCCATCTGTGAGGTTTAACTGTAGACCAGAGCTGACATGGCCCTGATATAGTCCCGTTCGCTCTTATCACACTCACTAAGGCTGTCCATATGTGCTCCGTATGTCTGCTAAATGAACTGGTTGAAATGAGGAATTATTGCGTCTCTATCTAGTTACATTTTGATTTGAAATTTGGTCATCATGTAAAAGTATGTGAGCTGTGCACACATCACAGGGAGTCACGCATTTCATTGAGTTGCTTTCATTGGGTGCTGGGTAACAAGGCTAACGAGGCTCACTAGCACGCTGAGGTGTTGCCAGGTGTGGTTTGGGAAAAAAAAAACATGATTCAATATTCAGTACAGTTAAATCACATATGCATTATACTGAATCATTTACTCTTTTGGACCATTTTTGGAACATTTGAATCTCAACAATAGATGGAGAAAAATGTTGTATATCTTATTTAGTATCAAAAAACTCCTGTACACTTTGTCAAAATGTTATTAAGCACAAGGCTGTAAGGTTTGGTATATGTAGGTGTTACTTTAAGGGGTGATCCTTATGTCCCTATGGGGGGGAAAAGCAATTCCAGAAAATGGCCTTTGAAGTTACAATGTCCCATATAACTCTATGGCTGCAAGTTGATTACATTAGATATTAAAATAGCTTTCAGTGCAGTGTGGAAAATTTAGTTGTCCCCACACGAAAGCTTCTATGTTAAGAGACCAAACCAAAAAAAAAAAGTGTGCCACAAGTATAGACTGTATGTAGAAATGGACAAATCTTTCGTGCTAGCCACTGCATTCCAAATAGAGTGATCATGTCTGTGCTTCTGGCTGCATCGACTCTGACTCCAATTCACTTTACATTGAAATATTGTCACACCTCCTTCTGTAATTGCTGCAGTGAGCCTCGTCATTTTGGTCTTAAAATATTCGCTTAACCGCTTAATGTTTTATACAATAGAATCAAATGATCTTGTCTATATATAAAATCGTTCTATCAAACTTAAGAGAGGTTTAAAGTTGTGCTTCTTCCTAACTGATAATTACTTCCCCAGATGAAGCTGGTCAAGTCCATGGATGACCAGTCCAAATGTGATCTGGGCACAAGCCGAAGACAAAGCGCCCACACGAAATCACAATTAACATGGCGTCCCTGAAGTTTGAGCAGGAATACAGATCGTTATGTTAGTGAAAAACATGCAGATGGTACGTGCTGTGAGCATTTGTGGAGGGAAAGATGTCTGTGCTTTTCACTCATCTGGATTTCCCGAGTTGTTCCGCTGTTATGTTGCTTCGCCCAATCAGGTTGAAGTATTCGCCTTTTCCAAGTCACTATCAGCGACAGTCATCCCAGATTGGTAATGTTTAGAGCTAAAATAGAAATAACAAGAGCGCTGCACATTTCAATCAACTAGCATGCTGACAGACCATACACAGAAAAGCTACATCGTTTATATACCAATGTGACACCAATGGACATCAGTGGTGACAGATGGAAAATGCAAAATAAACTACTAAACATTCTTACTCTGTTCCATGTAATCCCGTAACTGCACTTGAACAAAAGAACTGGCTCATAAGTCTCTCCATTTGACACAAAATGGCCGCCGAATGAAATGATGTGTAATAAACGGTTAACTTTACAAAGGCCAACTGATAGCAGCTGTCATAACACAACATTATCAGAGAAAAAAAAAAGAAAACAATAGGGCTAGCCAGTATGCTAATAGAGAGTGTGAGAGCAGCCATTAGGGGCCTGGATGGTTACGCTCAGTATGACTCAGGCACAGTTCACACTTCAATAGACCTTGCTAACAAATAGAAACTGTAAACAAATAGGTGTGTTAGTCTTCAGATAGATATAAGTCAGTACCCACCAGCATTTTTTTTTTTTTATCTTATGTATCTTTATTTATACAGGGAGAGCCTAATGAGAGCACCCAGACTGCTTTTAATGGGCACCCTGTTCAAATACAGAAAATACAAACAAATAAAACTGTACATAAGTCCAATTAAAACATTCAAAACAGATGGAGATGCAGAGATGAGTGTAAAAGTTTGTTACCACATTATTAAATTGCATTTGTGGCATTCCAGTTTTGGGAAGCAAAATAACCAAAAGCTTTTTATCCCATTTCAGTTCTGGTGGCCAGAACTGACACCAGTTTTGAAACGTTGACAATCATGAGATCTTGTGTTAAAAGTTCCCGTATCAATGTTTAACAAACAATGAGATATTCAGGCAGTCTATCAAGTAGTTCCTTATAAATACATTTCATACAGTGTTGTCTTATGACAGACAGCGATGCCCAGCGTACTTTTTCATAGTACACTGATGTGTTTTAAATTCATCACCTGTTATGAAACCAGAACTGAAGGAGCCGCTTGAATGAGCAGCCAAACATCTTCATACTAAAACTTTTGTCCAGTGACAGAACTGAATTTTTCTTCTGCTTTTATCAGAGGGTTGTTACTGGGCGCTTTACACTGGGTTAAATAAGCATCAGTCACTTGAAGTTTTTTTGGACATGATATGACATTTAACCCTAATCTGTAAAACTCAAGATTTTCCACTCATGGACGTATTACAAGAGGCAAAATGAGACTACAGCTTAAACACAGATTACACCCAGGGCAGTGACGAGCAGGGCCCATTGCACAGAAAGTTGTTTGGGCAGATCTGCAGAACTGGGCTCTATCGCGCTCATCAAAACTGGGACTAAACTGTGACTAGATTCAAAACCAATCCTGGATTAGACCAGGACTAGAACGGGACCAAACCAACCCTCATGATGTTTGGAATAGTGCAGGAGACTTCTGGATTTTTACATGACGTAACAATCCTGGGAATTTAAAAATCACATTTTTGTGAGGCTCAGGTGGAGTGAACTTACTCAACTGGAATCATCAAACAAAGGGTTAATAAAGAAAATACAAGTCCAGGTATGTTTCTGATGAACATTATTAAAATGTCAATAAGTAAATTTTGCATAACGTGTTCTTTAAATCTTTTGTTTTTTCCTGTTACCGTGTTATTCCAGACCAATAGACCTCTCCAGGAATTACATACAATACAACACCATCTGTACATTTAATTTTAATAGGATAGCAAAATAAAAATACACATTTCTGACATTTGTTAGAATAGCCAATAAGTAACAGTCAATCTCCAGCTCCAGTCTATAAACTTCAGTGATGTAGGCAGGATTTGTGATGCTTTACTGTGAAACTGTATAATGTTAGCTTTAAAAATCATTTACTACACTGTCATTAGCATGTATACTAATTTTGGCGCTAACCAATAATGTTAAAAATCTACGTAAAACAGGGTTTCACGTGGTGACCTTTTCTAATGAAGCTCTGGTTTTACTCAAGTGTCAGTCAATGAAACAGCCCTGTTATTTCATAGTTTGTGATGTTTGGAGGCTAATGCTAACCCTCCCATTGAAAATGCATTGGAGCTAATGTATGAAAGGGTACATGCTTTTACGGGACTTGTCTTCTAATTCTATTTCTTCTATTTCAACACCATGCAGTATACTGTAAAAGCAGCTATTAGAGGAAAAAAAGGTGAAAAATATAATAGTGAATAAAATAATAGAATAAAAATTTTATAAACTCTAAAGCACTGAATGTTTATCTCTAAGAGGCCCCGTAGTGGCGTCAAGCATGTCCATTATTTGAGTTTGACACGGCTCTGGTTCGACTTCGAAAACTTCAGGGACAAAGCAAAACTTTAAGACTTGCTAATTGAGCGCCCCCTGTTGTTCCTATGCATACACATTATGGCCTTTATTCCGACAGCTGACTTTTAAATGTGCCCTCCCTGATTGGACCCCTGCTGCGGCAACTCAACCAATCAGTTTGATGAACAGGGAGTGGGACCCTTCTTTACATTTGCAAAATATAGACATTAGACAGTAGATTTTTCCTAAAGACACTTTTTTGTACATGTATGTTTTAATGTATATATTCACATTTCATTCACATGACATCACAACATGGTAGTTTAACCTGAGCTGAGACAAGACGGAATTCTCAGGTGGAATTTGCTTTTTAACTGTCAGACTGCAGATGTGTTGACATGGTTTATGGTAAAAAAAATTTTTTTTTTTAAAAAGACACAAAATTCAGCATCTTCTGAGTCCGAAAAGTAAAAAAGTTAATTGATTTTTTCACAATAGCTTCAGAAAGTTTAAACCATAAGATTACTATAACAAGTTTGCAGAGCCAGTCCCAAACAATAAATTAAAAGGTTCAACATTTGTAGATCAGAAGTTTGGAGATTTCTTTCAAAAACTGTGGTATAGAGTATCGAGTCCATTCATTATAGTGCTGATATCTAACATTTTGGTGGATTGGATATTATATATTACTTTCAAGATATTGGTTCGGCCGATATCCCATTTTGGTCTATGAATTGGTATAATAAGACGATTTACTGGACATTTGTGTTGGCCCAAAACGTCTCAACAAAGCTGTTCTGTATTTACTTAAAATGATTATTAACAGTTACAAAACACATTTGGATCATTTTTTACCATACACTATTTACGTTATAAATTATATTTCCAGTCTCCACCCTAGTATCGGTCGATATCGGGTGTCAGCAGGTAATTAAAGCCAAAATATCGACATCTGTATTGCAAAAGAAAGGCTTGTCTCAGTGCATCCCTATTCATTAGTATTGAAATCGAGTTTGATTTGTTAGTATTGTGACAACACTAGGGTCTATTAGTGTAACTATCAGGTTAAAAATCAACTTATGAATTCACCTTTTATATATTTCAATTCAAAGTCCAGTATAATCAATATCATGAAACTCTATAATGTGAACTCAACTTATTCCATTGGCCTGGTTTTGTTTTTAGTTTTGTTTTTCATTAGTGCATATTGCTTGGCTCATTTAAACGTTCAGATTGCCTTCACTAAGCAGAAACAACACAGTCAGTGGTTATTTGTCAGTTTTATTATTTTGGCTAATGCTAACCCTTCTATTAATCTTAGCATCTATGGGCTTAATTGGACGTACATAATGAATACAGCCATATTAATTGCAAACAGAATGACTGTATTGGAGCTACCATACTACTTCTAAATATTGGCTAACAATATGTCTTCTTTAAATCACTGCACCCCTGTCAGCCTTATAAAATAGTGATTCTAGTAATTAAGAAGTAAGAACTGTACTCTTCTTCCACTGAGCATGCTCACTGGACTGTCTTTCTCATGAATAACAATCTTGACATTGCTGTATTTTTAGTATTCTGTGAATGTAACCACGTTTCTTATGTGGTCCACTTCATCTTTTTTACACTAAAACCTCCATGTGTCTGAAGACGTAGTATAGCTTTAACTGTTAAGACAATGTGACCTTTAGTTGGTATTTAAAAACTTATAATGAGAATTAAAATAAACCAAGGAGTGAAGAAGAGCGCGGTGGCATTATACTAACCTCAACCTTAGCCCTAGTCTGTTAAAGAGTACTTCATATATTCTAATATATCTTTTTAATTCTTTTGAGCACATTTGCATTGGTGTTTTTGTTACAATTAAAATAATATTGTATCCATGGAAGTAATTAAATATTCACACTGTTGCCATAGAAATAAATAACTAAATATGACTTCTTTTGAATGGTCAATAGTTGATGAGTTACCCAAGAATAGAAGGATTCTGTGCAGCTGTTTGACTTTTCTTTGCTCTTTAATACTTGGATTGACGCCATCTGCTGGCCAGATGGTGTAGTACTGCATTTTTAAATGTCAAAGTAGCAGCATTGCTTATTTTAACTAGCTAAGGAGTAGATGCTCGGTAAAGTAAAAGCGAATGGGAGATGGCAGTAGATCTGAGGCACAGTTGCCAAGTTCACTTCTTTATAGCAACTTCAGGATTTTTTTTTAATTACTTGCAAATTTTAAGTTGTGCGTTATGTTTTTTGGGTTTGCTCCCACTCACTTCCACATCATAAAAGAGGTGATTTTTTGGTCCTTTTTCACTTTTGGCTAATGCTCACCCTTCTTTTCATCTCCTATCTAAATTGCACATACATAATGAATACAGACATATTAAGAGACTCAGTAATGACCACACACAGTCTATGGTAATGGCTCAAATACAAGCAGTTTAAAGCCATTATTGATGTTAAATATTCTCATAAAAGATGCACATCTCATTTGTGGGGGTCGGGTCACTTGTTTTGGGCTTTTTTTCAAAGGCTTGGTCGCTTGTTGATGTCTGAAAATTTGGCAACTCTCCTCAAAGGTAGAGCATTTGCCCATTAACCTCACAGTTGGTAGTTCAATCCCAGCTCAAACCAGGGCATACTGCTTTGGTGTTCTTGGGAAAGATGTGGTAGAAATGGTTTCAAAGGTAGACATCTGGACCCTGTTTTTTGAAATTGAGACGTTTAGACTGCCAACAGGAAGTCATTTTAAATCTGAATTATTAAGAAAAAGCTTATTAAAATTTCATGCTGCGTTCATTCACTCCCAATACTCGGCAGAGATAAACTTATTGCCAGTGGGGATGGGTGCCACAAAATCGTACGAGACAAACTTGCCAAAAGATTGTGCACACATGTGGAAAACTATCTTATTAGATTGGACGAAAGCTTGGATAAAAAAGAGTTAAGTGCTGGTGGGTCTGGTGTGCCTCTAGCAGTGCTACAATGGCAACAAAAATGTGAAATAAGTCTCATATTGTGCAGTCAAATTTGTAAACTGGATCACACAATTTACATATTATAAATTACGTCTTATCTCGTTCTCATGGACCAAATCTCGTGTCTCGTCTCATCTTATGGAAATTGTGTTTCGTCCCACGCCTAATTGCCAAAAAATACCTGGGGCAGACTGTTTGAAGTGTAGCTGTCAATCTATCACTGACACATGTATAGTATATTCATAAGGTGGGTGAAGTGTCTTGCCCAAGGGTCGGTATGAACACTGTATAAAATTACACTTAAAAACTTTGAGTGGCTAGAAAAGTGCGATCAGCTATATCAGCTAAATGCTATCTTTGCCGAAAACAACATATTGACACGTTTATTAAGTTTAATTTCTGTAATTTTTTTCCAATATGCTCAGATTTGTGAAGTTGTAGTGTATTGTAATGTATCACGCTTTTGTATATCTATGGAAAACTGTTGCACGGGAGCATGTGTGACGTAAGATTCTGGGATGAGACTTGGATTGGATTGTACTGCTAACTGTAAGTATGGTTCAAATATTGCATGGGAGAATTCGCGAGATTACTCAAACCGATAACATGGTAGACAGCTCCAAAACGTCAGGCAGGAACTTCAAAAATGCAACTTCTTGACAAATATTTCAGATTTTTGAAGCAAACACTAGGTAAAAACCTTAATTTTTCTCCTAAAATATCGCGCCATGTTTGCTTTGTACCTGCTTTCATTCAGTCCCTTATCTGTTTACGTGCGCTCCCTGTGCATAAGGCGTCTGCTGTCTCCTCGTGATTAATCCCTTCGGCACACCGGGTACACTTCATGAAGGCAACACAATGCTTTCTTATCTGCCCCAGAAAGAATATTAACTAGCTTTGCCTTGGCCTAGCTGCGGGGGTGGAATAGAGACGTATAGCGCTGTTAAAAGGCAGGTTAAAAACGCACGTAGTGGACAGACAAGACGTGATGGTTTTAATCAAGGTTGGTCAGGACAAACAGAGCATAGATCAACAAAGCTTGTGTGTTATAATGTCCTTCCAGATAAAACATAGATCATACAAGGAACACATTAGAACTGGATACAAGCCAAGATCTGCGTTTGGACGACACTGAAATATATGTGCTGTACTTAAACTAGAAATGGATTGAATGGTTTACCAGAGTTGCGTAGAGAAGTCGTAAATTATACTCAAGTAAAGCTACGGTCAAACCACGGACTGTATAAAGATGTGGTCTAAGTGAGTGTGACATTACCCATCGTGTTCGACTCCACCCGAATGAAGCCAATTGGGGCTAGCAGTTGTAGCAGCTAATCTGGAGCCAAGATTCATATTTGGAAATCTGAGTATCATAGTACCCAAAGAGCCAACCAGGAGCGACGAAGGTAACGCCCCTTCCCACTGTCAATTAAACTTGTTGCTAACACTAATGGTAACAACCTTGAGAAAAGTCTGTTATTAAAGTTCAAATCTTGACTTATGGAAGAGCAAAAATACAAATTTCAGAATCATATCGAGAGGTTTAGTTATTTTGTGAGTTGGAGCCAGAGTCAATGGAGCCAAAAGCGCGCCCGTGCTCAATACCTACTCTATATGCAGCGGCTAGCGGCCTGGCTACGTCCATCTATACAGCCTGTGGTTCAGACTAGTTAAATACCTTTGCACTGAAGACAGATGTTTGAAACACCTGCACACACTGCAAATTTCGCAAAAAATTCAGATTTTTCAACTCTAGCGTTTTGGGTGTTAAAGTGCTGGGTCAAATGGTTAAAATGTGCTGTGGAAACCTGACTCCGCTGACACTAGGGGTCTGAGTGCAGCATAAGAATACACTTTGCTCAAAATATTATTCATGAAGTGGAAGTACAAAGTAGTGATCCAACATATTACTCAAGTAAGAGAAAAAGAACTCCAAACAAAATGAGCGTGCATAATGAAACTACTGCACATCACATCAGGTTTGTGAAGTTGTAGCGTATTGTTTTGTAACCTGCGTTTGTATATTTATGAAAAATTGTCATGTGAAGTAGACCTGTGAGACACCATTGTATTAACCCTAACCATAAGAAGCGTTCAAATAGAGAGATCACTAAATTACTCAGACATGCATGGGTGTTAGTATAAAACCTTTTCAGACATGTTTTTAATGAGAGAACAACATTATAACATGGTATAAACCTCCAAAAAGTGGATTTTGCATAATACCCCCTCTTTAACAAACATATCATCTAAGCTCCAGTTAATTCATTCAGTAAACTTCATTGCTCCCTACTCATTTTACTATTAGTTTAAACTCTTCCACTGCATATTTTCTCCTTATACTCACAAAAACCCTCTCCTCGGTGTATGCAGATGACAACAGTGTTTTTTTTTGCCTTTTTGAGCCTGAAATGAGCATGACTTTGGAGCAGTGAGTGGAAATGGCCACAGTCTGTCCCTGATGAGAGCGCTCCTCCTCACACAGATTTCCATATAGATTAGTGCACAGCGGGTCCACAGCTTAAGTGTTCTCTATCCGGAAAAGTCATTATTGTCTGAATACCGACCCAAGACAGTGGCTAACAACTTCCAGGCATACCAGAGCAGTTTAGCAAGTCAATAGCATTACAACGAGGTAAATGGTCTTCTAAATGTCTTCTAGTTTAGTTTGTTATTTATTTGTTTGCCAAGGACCTGATACATATCTTACAGAACACATCATGCAAACTTGATTTTTTTGAGCTTTTAATCATGTTATATTGGTGTCCCCTCATTAAATATATACTTGGAGTTATATTTTGTTTCTTTCACACTTGTTTCATTAATCCATGAAGCAGAAGTCGTCCTCTCTGAGCCAGAAATGATAGATAGTTGGTAGGGGCGACAGTAGCTCTATCAGGTAGTCCATAAACATAACATAAACAACATTAAAAAAAAGACTCCCACGGATGAATGCTGTTGTTGTGTCTTTGAGCAAGACACTTAACCCACCTCACCCCCAGTGTCTGTGTACACTGGTATATGACTGTGTGTGTGGATGTAAAGTACTTTGAGCCTTGAAGGTGTAAAAGTGCAATATAAAAATGTGTCCGTTTACCATTTACCATAGCATAGCTGCAGGAACATAATTTTGGAAAGGGTGCTGAGATTTGTATTTTTTTCCCAAAGAATGCAGATAAGATTTTGTGTTTATACTGTCGGCCTTTGCCACCATGACAAACAGCTTCTGGACCCATGTGATCATGGGCTGCAGGCCAAATAAGAGTACAAAGTACATCTGAGCACAAAAAGTAATTTTACACTGCAGCTTGAGGACATTGTCAACGCTCTTACTCTCTATATGCACCACAGACATACAAACAACGACACACGCACGACTCAAGCAGGCGTCAGGTGGGTCAAAGTAACAGAAATCATGAAACTCTACATGTGGAAATGGGCCATATTTAAAACATGAGAAATCTCATTGACAAAAATATTATATAGGAGAAGTCCAAGACAACTTCCCTGTGGAATGCCACAAGATTTGCTTTTGTATATTAGAAACTGCAGCGCTACTGAAGCCGTATGCGACAGTTTAGGTCATTCACATCAAAAGCAGCACTGAAATCACTGCAAACCACACCAACCAACTGTTTATGGTCTATTTTGGTCAGAGTAGCAAGTTCTGTGGCTGTTGAATACACTGCCTTATAAGCACATGGGGATTCGAGTTAAGGCCGTTACTTGAAAAATAGTTCTATATTTGCTTGAACATTACCTTCTCTAATAATCTACTTAGGCTGGGTAGAACATGAATTACCCGACTGCTTTGGCCACAAAGTTGTTCTCTGGATTCTTTTTTACGAGTGGAACGACTATAGCAAGCTTCCACACATTAGCAAAACTGTCACCTTCAAGACACAGATTAAATGACATAAAGGTTTTTCAATGTGCCTGGCAGAGAACAAGAAACTTTGCATCCAAATGATCTAATCTAAAAAGAGGTGACACATTTTGCTGAGGTGAAGCTCTTCCATGTCCTGCACAGTAATGGCTTTAAACACAAAACGTTCTTGTTCATGATGTGCTTTTGATCATTAAAATAGACCAATCACTCGCAGTAGGTGACATGTGATTTATTTCCCCTATTTTGTTCATATAAAAATCCTTAAAGTAGTTGGCAGTGTTTTTAGGTTTTGTTATAAAATCTCCATTCACTTCTTTAAATGTGGGAGATGGGCCAGTTCTGTTCTTGCCAAGAATGTTGTTTAAAGTTTTCCACAATCTTTCACTGTCACAATCGCACTCCTTTAATTTTTGCTAGAAATATTGCTATATTTTATTCCTGTTCAGTTTTGTCACCATATTTCTAGATGACTTGTAGGCACTCCAATCTGCTGGACTGCCTGAACTACTGGTTGTTTATTTGAGCTGGTCACAGACAGCACTGAACAGGTCCGTAAAAGTGTCTAAAGCCTTCTTCACGCACACTTCCTCAACATCTGATTCCCAGTTCAAATTGAAAATATCAGACAAATTAGCCTCACAGAAGAGTTTATACATTCTCTTATACACATTTTTTCCTTTTTTGGGAATATTCTTTCTCAATTCTGCAGCAATAATGTTGTGGTCACTGAAGTCCACAGGCACAGAAACAACTTTAGTTTATTTCTCAGCACTAGTCCAATGAGGTTCATCTGGTGTTATGCTAATTGATCTGAATAGATTCTTTTTCCAGAGCAAAGTTTAGTTTGTTTTCATACCTGACAGTTTAGACTGCTCACCAGTGCTCTTCCTCAGAGTGGTCACATGATGTTGCTGTGACGTGTCCGGTCAGCAGATTTAAGCAGGTTTTGGTGCTGTCTTCCTAATAGTGAAAGCAGGACAAACAGCACCATCTGCAGTTTGACTTCTTCAGGACAGTATTCCAGGTTTGTGAGAGTAAAATGACCCCCTCGTCCCGGTTTATAGTCCTGTTTAAATAAGCTGACCAGACACATCACAGCAACATCACGTGACCACCCTGAGTCCAGTCAGGTATGAAAACAAACTAAACCATGGTCTAGAAAAAGCTAATTCTCAGCACTGTTTGCATAAAGATGGTCGATACATGTAGAAGTTACTGTTCCATTAAGTGGCTCAAGTCTCTGGCTCCTGTGGCTCAGAGAATAGACTTTAAAGCAACTTTGTGTGAACAAGTCTCTCCATGGACCAGCACCAAAGAACATCTCCCACATGTTAGAGCCACATTAACCATCTCACACTCTGAGGACTTCAGGGGCCGGCCTCCTGATGGTACTTTGTGTATGATTTGCGCTACACAAATAAACTTGCCTTTGCCCATTATTTTGCATATATTCGCTGTATCATGTAGCTTGTTTTTCATATAGCAGTTATTGGCCAGTCTACGTTCATATCACCAACAACGAATACTACATTATTAGTATGAGGGGCCTGCTGTGACACTGTAGATAAATTGTCCAGGTCCTCACTGTTAGCACTAGGTGGTCTGGAGCAACAACACACCAATATTAGCTTAACATGAGGAATGTGCAGCTGTATCCATGGAGCCTGTACGCCAGTCATGCACAGGTCAATCTTTAGATTATCGGGAACATGTTCTTGGACATAGAAGGCTGCACTACCTCTGCATTTATCCCTATACATTCTATAAATACTAAAACCTTCCATGTGAACTATGGAATTTTCAAAGGTTTCATCCAAATGGGACTCTGGGCTCATCAATTTTATATCTTAAAGGTCCTATATTACACTGAATGGATTCTTATGAGTATTATAAAAATAAGAAAGTCAATACAATAAAACGTATAGTCATCACTCATCTTACTCATTGGTGCTGCTTTTGGGTGTTGATGAACATGGTACAGCTTTCCCCTTGTGATTCCTTTGTTCCTTGGAAGCACGTTAACCCAAACTTTAGGCTATGTTCCTCTTTTCCTAAGCTTCTTTTAGTTTAGGTAGAAGCTCCCTCTGTTTTTTGCCTATCCCACTCCGAATATACACTCCGGAAGCAGCCGTCCTCAGTTCCTTTCGAGTATTCCAAACCAGCTCCTTGTCTTTACTATTTGAGAACTTCACTATAATAGATCTGGGCGACTCCGACTCTCTGTTGTCTATTTTCCCACTCGATGAGCTCTGCCAATATTAATATCTCTTGCATCAAGTTTGTTTATCTGATACTATCTTTTGAATATGGATTTCAGTGTCTCTGGGATAGAGCCACAGAGATGGTTCTTTCTCAAGTGATTCTCAAGATTGATAGCTTTAGATTCTAGGGAAACAAGTTTATCACAAACAGTACGCATCCCGCTCTCCGAGGTGTTATGATCAGAAGAGATTTTTGAGATATCGGATTGCATTTCATTCACCTTTTGTAGGGTAAAGTGAGTACTGTCCTTAAGTTCTTGAATATGTCTGTTTACACTATCAAGGCTCTCGTTTATAGAATCCATAAACACCTTGATAACCTTGGTAAAATGGTCAGATTGTCCATCATCTCACTGTAATAGGCCTTTTGTTGGTTCAATGCCTCCTGAATCATATTTTCAACTGCACAAGGCTGACAAAATCATCCTTGTTTATTCCTCTCACTGCACTGAGGGTAATATTAAATGATCAGATTTTTATATAGCACTTTCCACCTTCAAGGCACTCAAGCCATTCACCCATTCACACATACACTTATACACCAGTGTACACAGAGAGAGAACAGGGCGAGTGTGTTGCCCAAGGACACAATGGCAGCATTTATCTATTGGAGTGAGAATCGCATCGCCAACCTGTGACCTGTGTCAGTGGATCTGAATGCTCTACCAACTGAGCTACTGTCGCCCTGTAACAGCATTAACAGTCTGCGCCTCAAGATGAGGCGACACAGCATCATACACATGTGCTGGGAGTTTTACTTTTACATTTTGGTGATATCTCCCAAGTTAAAAGCACGGGCAGGACGGAGGTGCTGAGTTGTAGCTTCTCCGTGTAGCTTCTCCTGCCACACCCAACACGATGATGATGTGAGGCCTGTGGTGGTTGTGGTTTGCAGATAGCACTCAGACACTAGGGCCCAGACAGAAGATAGGCCAAGGATGAGAAGGATCCCTCCAACATCAGCACAAATGGCAGTAATCCAAATCCAAATCATGATTGTGCAGCTTGAATGAAAGTAGAAGATTCTTGTACTAAGACTATTTTAAAATAACTTTTGATAAAAAGTGTAAAAGTAGCAATATATTGGGTGACCCACAACCACAGCCGTATACAGGGAACCACAGTTTGATAGCGGTTTTCCTTCAGCATTAGCTGACTCAGACGCATTTGAGGCTTAAAAAGTTTCCATTTGCACTGCAGTTCTTCAAAACATTCAAACTCTGAGTCAGACACAAATGTTTAAAAATGTAGCAGCGCTATTTTTCAAATTATACCATAGAAAATATAACAGTAACAGTAGTCCCTTACTATAGTAATGGTGTTACTAACTACTACTATAGTAATGTGTTTCACTGGCTCAACAAACCCTCTCAAGTGCTACACTGTAGTCTGATGTGAGGTGGCTCATCTGCTGCCCCCTGATCACCTCCCACACTCATATTACATTCACACTATGAAATTGTGAAGGAAGAGATTGCAGACCAGGTAGAGAGTTGAAAGAAGTTTATCTGATCAGATGAATGAAGTTACAGACAGCAGGCACATGCGTTGCGTTTCAGAGGAGTTTTCCAGTACTTAAAGCCTTTTCCATGTACTATCTATAGAAGGCAGGTCTTATAAGGACTTAACTAATTTTACATACTGTCTGTACAAGGCCACAAAGAAATGTATGGTTAGCTGTTTACAGAGAGGTAGAATACGTCACTAAGAGATGCCTGCAGTCACTAAAAAGATGTATTGCTAGGCCTCTTGTCAACCTGAAGAGGAATACCAGTATCCAGTGACTGAAGCAACTGGTTCTAGTGGAGACATCCTAAAATAAGTTTTGTGTCACATTCCTACAGAGAAACAAGTTCACCTTCATGCTAAGACACAAAATAATCAACACAAGGTTTAAAAGTAAAAATCATGCTTTCACACTAGGCAAAGTTCTGAAGTGTCTTGCCAAAGGATCCTGTGGCCTTTGGGTTGGTGGACGTCTACTCTACCACTGTCACCCACATGTCTTCTTAAAAAAAGACAATGTACAAAATGTACAAATGTTTGTACTTTCTATGAACATGCCTCAGATTTCTGTTCATTAGCTTTATTGAAAAAGTTCCAAATATCATTTTGTTACCAGTGAGATAATGATGCCACCGCGGAGCTGCAAACCCCCCTGTCCAAAAATAAACTTGGGATGAAAAGTTTGATTGAAAACGTTGCCGAAGTTTGACAAAGCTCATTGTTGAGTGTGCTGCCGTGAGTCACAGACTAGAGCCATGCTGGAGCCTCCTCCTCAGATCCGTCGTAATTGTCCCTATTTTTACCACGCTGTAACACTGTACTGCAGACAGACTCCAGACTGAGACCACAAACAAGGCACACAATCAAAACGCAGCAAGTCACATTCTGCTAACTTTATATATAGGAGCTGGGAAATAGTTTTGGTGAAAGTTTGGAGAATTTTCACTGAACAGCAGTAAACAGGTAAACAACTTCATAAAGTGTAAATTAATTCATTGGATTCTTTAGGTGTTAACTTCTCAAGCCATAGATTGAAGTTGCTGGGACATCTGCTTTCATTGACCTCATACATGAGAACAAGAAACTGGTAAATGGTCACGTTACATCATTTACATCATGACATCACTTTTTCACCTTCAGATCACTCAACCAATGTCGTTTATATTGAGAGCAGGATTTGAACCACCAACCTTCCGATCAGAGAACAAATGCTCTACCAACTGAGCCTGAAGTGGTCATGTTTTATTCAAATGTGTTGCCTTTTTCTTCAATTTTCTTAAGCCCTCCTTTGTGTTTTTTATGATACTTTTGCTAATTATTATTATTTCAATAAATTAATGAGCTGTTTATAAAACCAAAAGGATGCATGTAGTTGTCCTTAGCTTTGTACAACCTCATCACACATTAGGCATGCAGTTAACTACCGGGACACAGGCAGTTTCTATTCATTTAGTTATTCAGAGCAACTTTGTTTTTTTTCCCCTTTTTTTTCCAATTAAAATTTCAAAGAACAACAATCTCACAGGACTTGAGGCTTCTCTCAGCACATGGCACGTTTCAGCGTATGTGTATAGGTCAGGTAAAGTTTAACACACAGACCCTGCATGTGTGTGTTCTTCTCTCAAACTGAAAACACTCTGTTCCACCTTGTGATGTCATCATGTGGTAATACAGGAAGTGCTCCACTGTGTTTTTAAACTCCACGCACCTTCACTAGAATCATTTGGATCATTTCAGCCCTGGAATTTTAAATATCTATTAAACAAAAGGTAAAATGCAGCTGTTAACTTGGAAACTACCACTTCATGACATCACAAGGTGGAACAGAGCATTTTGAGATATAGAAGGACTAATAATAAAGGGTTAATCAAACATGTGTGAATGAAATGAATGTTGTTGAGGAGGAAACTGCATTATAACATTACTTAAAGCTCACAAGAGTCAATTTTGCATAATATGAGACCTTTAAATCAAACATTATCTTATTTGTGTTGATCTGAACAAATAAAACTGAAATCAACTTAAAATATATGTGTTCATTTTACATAAACTAATCACATAACTATTTCTTTTATTTCCCTTATGGTTTACAGCCGTTCTTGACTTTTTAATTCCATATATTTTCCGTGACAGATACAGATGGTGGTGCACTGACTTATGGGTAAAGTCTATATAAAGGTTATACCAAACATTTTCTCTCAACCTTCTCCCACTCAGCCCCATGACCCCACGACCTGCAGGTCTATAGGAGGAGCAGTCTGGGGCCAGAAACAGCAAGAACAATAACCAAGTGTTAAAGGGAGGTTAAAGTCTGCACACACAAACAAGTACGGCAAACTGCTTCAGAGCGCCTTAAAATACATAGGATTTTGTGGACATAGGTTGTTTTGGTATAAGCAAATTCAATGTTTTTTCTTGTACTAGAGTAGATGAGATGCAGAGGTGGGTAGTACTCTGTTACATACTCTAGTACATTTGTAAAGAAATTATACTTCTCTAAAAAATTTTCAGATTGCGTACTTTTACTCCTGCTTGTGAAATATTTAGTTTACTTGAGTAAAAGTTGTGGTTATCCCTCCCACTCTGAGTGAGTCTACAAGTGACAGAAGCTTTATGTTGACCATATGAAATTATTTTTAAACAGACATATGCCAGACAACTATTGATCTTAAGATATATGTTTAATGCTGGATTGTGGAACATTCCAGGCAAATCAATAACATCATGCAGGTGGAGTTCTCTATACTAGATAAGTTAAATATTGCACCTTTGTGAGCATTCTATCATGTTAAAACGTTATTACCTCATAAAAACCTTAACCTAAAGAGGTCTATGTCTCATGTCTGAGTAATTTAGCGATCTCTCCCGGGCACTATTCAAATCCATGTTACAGTTAGATGTAAGATTCTGTAGAATGCTCCGCCCACATGCCTACATCATCTATGCTCCTAAACAACAAATCTCCATGAATATACTAAAACATGATACAAAACGATGCACTACAGCTTCACAAACCTGGTGCAATGTGCAGTAGTTTAATTAGCAGGATGCACACTGATTGTGCTGTGATAGTGCAACACAATTAAGGTGCATCCTGCCAAGAGACTCAGAGAAACAAAAATGAAAGTCAAGAGAATCAGGAAGTAGTTAAGGCGCTGTAAGCATGTTAGTTGTTTTAACATTTCCGCTCTGACCTCTTAAATATTGTCATGGTGAATAATTAGGATGCTCTGAATGCATAAGGTAAGTGAGGAATAACTTTGGACCACTGCAAACTGTTCTGCTTATCACTTTAAGTCCTGCCATTTTCCTGTTTGCTGATGATTTATAGTTATTTGTGGACAGAGGGGGGGAAAGTAGCCAAAAATTTTACTCAAGTAGGTCTAACGTTACTTAAAAATAATATTGCTTATGTAGAAGTACAAAGTAATGGTCCAAGAAATTAATAAGAGTAAAAAAAGTATGTGGGAAAAGTACTACTCAAATAAGAGTAACTTAAAGGGTAACTGTCTGGACATAACATCTGAATTATAAATTGAAGTTAATATTTGTTAACCGCTTTTACTGCTAGACAGGGCCGGTCCAGCCTATAATAAGACTAAGCAGCTGTTTAGCGCCCCGAGGCCAGCAGAGGGCCCCCAAGAGCCCATTCATTTATATTGAAAATAATATACTATAACAAGTTTTATTGGACACAGGGCTTGTGTATTTACAGCAGCCTAAATATCCCTCTAAAACAATTACATTTGTTTTATATCTATAGTAGCAAAATATCTGCTGACGCTACATTTGTTTTTGAGTCGGGCAGAGGTGAGGGCAGCTCTGTGTTTACACGGGTGAAAGGACCTGATATAATGTAAATGTAAGACCACTGTCGCCAACTGGAACACGTTAAAATCCACCAGAAATGAAGAAAAAATGTCTAGAATTACAAAAATCCTGACCCCGCCTTTATATGTCTGTGTTCTGTTCTTGTGACTGTGATAGTTGTGACTTTCTGGATGTTTTCAGTCTGATGTTGCTCATATAAACACAAATACAACTGGTCGAGGTGATGAGAGCAGAGTCAGAATGTGTCAAATGTGAATCACCAATAGCTGAGGCTGGAGGCATCTGCTGTCGGGGGCCCCAGAGACAAATTCAGCGTAGGGCCCCCTCAAAGCTAGAACCGGCCCTGCTGCTAGATTACTGCAAACTAAATCATATCTGAAGGAGCGCTGCAAGAAAGTAAAAGTATGCTGCTAGAAAAGTACAATTTCTTTAAAAAGTTACTCAAGTAAATGCAACAGAGTACTACCTGCCTCAGTGAATAATCTATATGAAGTATTGTAGTGTTGTATTGTCGAGTGCGTCCCATATACTGTGGTGTCACTTCTAAATCATTCCTAAAAAGCAAAGTACATCTGGCACTTCAGCAATTTCCTTATAGTATTTTCCATATACTTTCATAGAGCATTATACAAGATCAACGGCATCAAATCAATAACTCATTTAAAAAAGTCGAGTACCTTAGATCCAAAATGGCGGCGCGTTGGAGCGTGTGTGTCCAAAACGAATGTGTGTGTGTACGTAACTCCCAAAGACGCACCTTAGTCATTTTTAATACTGCACAGGCCGAGCTCAATCAATATGATCCTGCAGTGAGGAAAGAGAGAGAGGGAAAGAGAGAGGGAAAGAAAGAGGGAGGGGAGAGCGATGGAGAGAGAAAGAGAGCGAGAGGGGAAGAGTGAGAGGTGAGAGAGGGTGAGAGAGGCTGTGAGAGATGGCGGGAAGGAGAAGGAACAAAACGGGGAGGTGTAGAAAGAGAAAGAGCAGAGAGAGAGAGAGAGGCTGAGAAATGGAAGGAAGGCGAGAAAGAAACAGAGAGCAGGGACGTGAGAGAGAACGGCAGTGGGTTGTAGAGAAAGATAGACAGAGAGAGGGAAGTAACAGACAGGGGGAAGGAGAGGGAGGAGCAGGGGTGGGAGAGAAAGAGTGAGAAGAGAGATAGAGAGAGAGAGAGAGGTTGGCAAAGAGAGGGGCTGACGCATGGAGAGAGATAAAAGAAGACAGAGGGAAGGAGGAAAGATAGTTAGAGCAAGTGGTAAAGAAATATTGGGAGTGAGAGGAAGAGAGAAAGAAAGGAAGAATGAGTAAGGCGGAGAGACATAGACAGAGCGAGATGAGGAGAGAAAGAGAGAGAGAGAGAGCAGGGAGGGTGATGGAGAGAAAGAGGGAGCGAGGGCAGGTAAGGTGCAGTGATGAGCTTGAAGCTGCAGCAGAGTGGGCGTGAGGGCAGCTCCTGCACCTTCAGTGCCTCCTCAGGTCTTTCAAAATATACACACAAAATGGATTCCAGCCGACACACAAACAAGAACAAGTGAATGAGATGTGAGGGATTAGGCGAGCTCAAAGCAGAGGAACGACTCAGAGGAGAACAAAAGAAACTGCAACATGTAATGCTCAGTGGTTTGATTTCATAAGCTACGCAGGACTGGGTCTGGTGAGGTGTTGGATGAGAGACCTCTGGGAAGGCGCCACAATGAGACAGCAATGGCTCTATAGTGCATACGGTTGTTGTGTCCTTGGGCAAGACACTTTACCCCTCTTTGCCTAGTATGAATGTGGTGTGTGAGTAATTAGTAGAGTTTACCTCAGGGCAGCTGTGGCTATAAAAGTAGCTTACTCTACTGTGGAGTACATGAAATGATAAAACATGAGTATGTAGAAGGGTTAAGTGTTAGGGTGGGTTGTGTTACATGGATAGACTGTATATAGAAATGGACATAGCTAATCTGCTGAAAAACAGTTGCCCCTCTCTCTGGAACTGCTACTGTCAGACTTGTCATTGTGGTTTTAAAACGCATATATTATCCCGCTCTACATCCTGGTATTCTAATTTCGCTATTGTGTTCGTAACTCAAGATAGGAACATTAAGAACAGACAAATCAGGCGCCTTCTTTCCCAGAGGTTGCAGCCGTTAGCTTTAGCAACTGGATTGATTGACAGCGTTGCTAAGCGCCTGTTCCCTACTAAACAAGCGTTGTGGGCAGGAAGGAGCATTACCTTCAACAGCCTCACTCCGGATTGGCTCTTTGGTTGCTATGATACTCGTGGTTGGAATTCCAAATATTGAACTCTGCTCCAAATTGGCCCCTATAACCGCTCTAGCCTCGACGAGCTTTATTTGACTGGAGCTAAATGCTGTGGGTGACATTACACTCCCTGATTAATGTGAATCATCATCTATAGTGCACTGAAGTCACCTTAGCTCCTATTTATCCACATGCTGCACTGTATATACTCACAGAGCCACTTACTGTACACAATGGGCTATAGCATTTATTGTACTTGCACAATGTTGCGTTAAATTTGAGTCGATTTTCTAACACTAGCCTATCTTTACTATCTTATCTTTGAGTGCCTATTGCTATTTTCTTGCTGCTCTTGGAAACATTACACACAACCTATTGTGCTTGTGTCTGCTCTATAATTATAAACTATGATCATTATGTTATAACTTGCACATTTTAAATCACATCTTCTTAATCTAAAATGACTTAATAAAAGAAACAACACGCAGATTTCTGTGTTAGAAAATTGTGGTGATATGACATCGGCATAAACGTCAGAGCAGAGCCGTGAAGTTGCCGGCATCTCTTATGGACAGCTGCAGAACACACTAGAGAGAAGAGGATTTTTTTAATTTGCACCAAAAAGACTATGCGACACTGCCGAATCCTGCACGATCACATATTAAGAAAATAAAATTGGAGAACAAAGTCAGTACAGAGCAGTGGGTGTATGCCAGTGGTGGTAAAAATGGGAGTTAATCGGCAAAATAAGCAATTAAAGATAACTCAGACATGAACGAATCACTCTAAATACAACATTGGGCAAGTGAACGGTGAGAGGAAACAACTATAACATTGTTAAAAGCTCTGAAATGTCGATTTTGCAGAATACGCCTGCTTTAAAAGATACGGCTGACATTTGTGGATTACCTTGGAGGAAGCGGTCAAGTCAGGTGAATAATTATGTGTATTTCTCAAAGGAAGATGAATAACAGTATGTAGAATCCTCTAGTACACATAATGGTTAAACTACATATCAGCTGTTGCCAATCTTGCTACGGCTGCTAAAATACACTTGAAGTAAATAAAATAATACGATCCTTCACTGACCTGCTGGTGTGATGCTTGCGGCGGCTGCTCTTGGACCTGTCCTCCTGATCACTGGACTGTTACTCACCGTGCACTGACAGCTCTGGTTTATGGGCTGGGTTTGTCCAAGGCCCGTTGATCCGCGCTGAGGTCAGCAGAGTGGGCCTGCCTCACCTGACCTCCAGCTCTGACGGATGGCTTTGTCCTCTCCGTGTCTCCCGACTACGCTCTGCTCGGGTCTTGAATTTCGAGAGTGTTTACCTGTAGTTTATTTATTTAGAGGGTGTATTACCATAGACTGTATATATAAATGGGCATAGATAACCTGCTAGCTGCCTCATTCCAAATAGGAAGTGACTCCAATTCACTTTACATTGAAAAATTGTCGGCCGACTTTATGTAACTGCTGCAGTGAGTCTTGTCATTTTGGTCTTAAATTGTTCATATTAACGCGCTCTCCATGATCCTGGTGTTTTTATTTTGCTATTTTCACCCTAAATCAAGATATGAACATTAATAACAGACAAATCAGGCGCCGTCTTTCCCAGAGATCACTCCCGCAAACGTTAGCTGATGGTAAGAAGTGTTACCTTCAACAGCCTCGCTCTGGATTGGCTCTTTGGTTGCTATGACACCCACGGTCGGAATTCCAAACATGGAACTCGGCTCCAAATTGGTCGCTATAACTGCTAGCCTTGATTAGCTTCATTTGACTGGAGCCGAACGCTGTGGGTGACGTCACACTCCCTTATTCCACTTCTTTATACAGTCTGTGGTTATTACACTTCTATGGGGTATTCATTGCTAAGACATATTTAGATCACCATGTTACTTTTAATAGTTTTGAGTTTCCCTTCCCTTTGCTCACTCCCGCTTCAGAGCGCTAACACAATCGGCGTGCGTCCTGCTAATGAAACTACTGCACATCACATCAGGTTTGTCAAGTTGTAGTGTATTGTTTTGTATCATGTTTTTGTGTATTTATGAAAAATGGCCTTGCGGGATGGATACCACTAAGGAGGGTTTGAATAGGGCCCGGGAGAGATCACTAGATTACGCAGACATGCATGGATGACATCTAAAACATCTTCAGGCATGTTTTTGATGAAGGAACAATGATATAACATGGTACATGGTCTTCACTGAGATTTAATTTGCTTTAATTTCACACGCTTCTTTCTTCGGTGACTGTCTATATGATAAATTTGGTTCAAGCTATCCGAAATCAACATTAGCAGCTGTTTTATAGCCTGATTCAAACTGCTTCCCTCTTCAATGTGCCACCACGCAGAGTCCTACCTATAAATATGTTACATTATTAAAGTTATAAATGGATTTAGACTTACGACTGAGGAGAAATAGACCCTTCAACGAGTGACGTATTTAAGATGCCTGCTCACACAGCCTGCTACTGATAATAACGTTCCAACCCATTCATTTTAATGCGATAGCGACATTAATTGTGAGGTTTGTAGACAGCACAGACAAATGGTTGTTGTTTATATGTTTGTTACATTTGCCAACGAGTAATACTAGCCAATTTCGAACTTACAGCTCCAGTTTCTAAAGTTCACCAATGTTTGCAGGATTTATGGTGCTTGATGAAATAAAACTGATATTTTAATGTCAAACTGGTGTGGTCCACTATATCTTTAGTGCATATGAAATATTTCTTACCTGGTTGTCTGTGTAATCCCTTAGTCATCCAGGTATGATCCATAGTAAAAGAAACGTTTCGCTGCTCATCCAAGCGTCTTCTTCAGTTCTGGTCAGATCACTGGTGGACACTGCCATATACCTGTCTGAAGAGAGGAGCTAACTACACTGAAACTAACACACTTGTTTGTTTACAGTTTGTATTTGCTGGCTAGGTCTATTGAACTACATGCAGTGTGAACTGTACCTGAATATTTGCTAAATACTCAGGCACATTTCACACTTACTGCAGCTCATTAGACCTAGCCAGCAAATACAAACTGTAAACAAACAATGTGTTATCTTTCCTACTGATGGATTACACTGCCTGGCCAGATAAAAAGTTGCCACCAAAAAAAAAAGGTCACACACTCTAATATTTCACTGGACCACCTTTAGCTTTGATTCACCAAGATGTTGCATTGATGATGGTCAAGTCTGACGCTGCACAAAGTCTTCTCCAGCACATCCCAAAGATTCTCAATGGGGTTAAGGTCTGGACTCTGTGGTGGACAATCCATGTGTGAAAATGATGTCTCATGCTCCTGAAACACTCACAATTTGAGCCCGATGAATCCTGGCATTGTCATTTTGGAATATGCCCGTGTCATCAGGGAAGAAAAAATCCATTGATGGAATAACCTGGTCATTCAGTATATTCAGGTGTCAGCTGACCTCATTCTTTGAGCACAGACTGTTGCTGAACCTAGACCTGACCAACTGCAGCAACACCAACATATTTGCTAAGTTAAGTCCAGGTGGCGACTTTTTTTTTTTTTGTCCAGGCAGTGCATAAGGCAGTGTCCACCAGCAATTTGACCAGAACTGAAGAAGTTGGATTAGCAGCGAAACGTCTTCACAAAAAAAACCTCCAGTTGACAGAATTGAAGTTTCCTTTTAATTTTACCTAGTTGTTAATTTTAGCAATAATCTCTAACATTAATAATCTACATAAAACATTGCTACACGTGGTGATGTTTTCTAAGAGGCTCTGGTGTTACTTGTCGCGTGGTCGCGTGGTTGTCAGTCGCCGAAACAGCTGTAATTTTTCAGAGTTTGTGATGGTTGAATGCAAACTCTAACTCTGCCATTAGAAACGCATTGGAGCTAATGTATGCAACAGTACCAAATGTAGGTGACAGAATGCAGTTTTTCTGTCTACAAACACTGGAAGGGTCTTAAAGCAGAAATAAGTAACTTTACTGATAGAGCTACCCCTGCAGCTCACCTGTAGAGAAGAACAGACCCAAAAGTGTTACCAAATACAAAAAAGAGACATGTTGTTGCAGGCAGTAGAGGGAGACTACAGATACTTTAAACACCCTAACAATACATATTTGACCAAGACGTTTAATGAGGTAAAAATGTTACTTAGTTCTGCTTTAAGTATAAAATATATATGTATGAAAAAAATATAAACACACACTTTTATATATACTTTTATTAAAATGTCATTGGCCTCCAACAGTTAAAGAATGTACATAATAATAATAATAATAATAATAATAATGATAACAATAATAATAATAATAATAGTATTACTTATTATTATTTCTCCTTCATAATCAGTATTATCTGTGAGGCGTTCACTGGCTCTGTGTATTTTCTGTCAATTCGAGGCTTGAGCTAGTTTGTAAGGAATGTACAGTACAGGAAACAAAACTTAATTTTTCTCCATCTCCCTCTGGCATCCCTTCATCATTTTTCACTCAAACATTTATTACTTATAAGACATCTGCCTCACAAAATATTATGGTTTGGCACAGTTTCAGGCAGGAATGGCGCCCCCTTCAGGCAGGCACGTGTACAGTATTCTACTAGGGCTGCGCAATATCATTATTACTATTGCAGTTGAGTTTTGATTTGATACCACAATGATAATAAAAAACACTCTTACTTTAAACAATAGAATGTGATTTTAAACATTAAATCGTAGTATTTTGTTTCATATTACCATGTGCTGAGGTTCCATAGTGGTCCATGGGTGTATACTAGTCTATGTGTCTTATACTTGTTCTGATACAGCTCAAGATCATTCTAAACATATTCAGGAAAGGTTCACTTCTGTCCTGTGAATGTGACTTTTTAGAATCAATACCTGCTCAAATGAGTATCTAGTTTCGATACTACTTTTAGTATTGATTATTGATTTTGACAACCCTTTTCCGATGGGCAGTGTTGAGAAGAGTACTTTGAAAATGTGTTTACAGATACTGAATACCTGCTTTAAAGTGTAATCTGCAACATACTTCACTATGTGGCCCAATCATAGTACTGCATTCTGAATACTTTCATGTTGAGGTGCATTATACTGGTACAGTATATATTAGATTAAAACAGCTTTATGTTTGTTATGAACGTACCATAAAGTCTAACTTGCATGATCAGATAGAGACTTTGATTTCAATAAAGTTACTATATTCTACCAAATATAAGAGTAACTTTACTGTAATGGACTTGACACACGGGGAGCGACTAAGGACAGTGTGCAGCGACACTCATCACAGAGGCTTTAAAATCGAACACACGGGCAGCAACAAACTGCAGCGACTAGCAGCAGCTTGTCACGTCGCGCTCTGTTCCAGAGCAGATCGCGAGCCTCCTACTCGTCTGATTGGCTGTTTATTTGGAGGGAATTTTGAGGTTAATAGCGGTAGATGGGAAAAAGACGCTAAAATGAAATATCGTAAAGTTTTGCTTCATTTGACTAAAATATTACAATTGGTTGCACTCTACAAAACTAAAAAAAAAGCGATCCTGGGTCCACCCTATTCTGCAGCTAATTCTGTTTAATGTAAAAACCTTAAATGAATATATATTTTTTTTATGTTGAATCAGTCTTTAATACATTTGGTTATTAGCCTCCATAAATGTATCTGAATGATCAAATTAGCGCATGTTAACTTACCTCTCATATTCACCCTGGCACCAACGAGTTCCCAGGCAGCTGCTTTTTTTGATATATCTCGGTAGTCTCTTTGAGGTATGTCAAAAAGAATTGGGAAATCCGACACCGTGAGTATAATTTCTCCTCCATGATGTTTCTGAAGTGGACAGTGCATTGGCCCGTCAATCAGACTCTCGCTGATTGGCTGTTGTGCAGGCGACAGCGATAAAAGTACAACATTTTTCAACTTTCATTAGTCGCGTCGCAGGCACGTCGACATGTGTGAGGTTTTCACGTGCACGACTTTCGCTTGTCGCGGAGGTGAGAGAGACGAGCGATTTTCGCAATGTCGCACAGAGACCATTGAAAAAATGGAGAGCGAGCGACGTCGCTCCCCGTGTGTCGAGCCCATAATACAGTTACTCAAAAAAAGGATTCTGAATATGCATCTGTGGTACATGTATTTAGTCACTTATCAGCACTTCCTGTATGTTTAAGGTTTCCAATTTAGTATTTGTTTACCCTGCTTTAGACCTCAGTAATTACATTAATCTTGGTTTACATTCTTTGGTTTAGTCTTGGTAAAGTCTCAGTAATTATCTTATTTTCTAGACCTTGTTTAATCCTTTTTTGAACATCTTCTGGTTGTCCTGGTTTGGTTTGGTTTATTTATATCCAGTTTTGACTATAAATCTAAATTGTAGGATGCTCACTATTACAAATGAACTCACAATCTGCAGTGAATATCACATTTTTAAAAATCTGTAGACCTTCCTTTTGGATACTTCTCAAAATGTGACAGCAAAATGGTCATATTAACCTATCTAACAAATAACCATACAGTTTATCATCTGACACTTAATATTGCGCAGCCCTAGTCGTCACATATAATGGTAATGCACTTTGCTTCAGTGGTCAGTAAGTGCTGAGCTGCTATCCTTCAGGTTGTAAAATGTCCCGGAGGCAGCGAACGCACCATTCAACACACACACACAAACGGCTCCTTCCCCTCTCAGCAGAACCAGACAGATTTGCCACCAACCTGCTTCTCGTGGGCTCCAATATGGCCGCCGATAACCTCTCTCACCCCCGCTCCCCTCCGCCGCCTGTCCAAAGTGCTTCATGCTGAGTGGTCTGTCCTTTGGGGGGCGAGAGAATCTGCGCAAATGCCAGAGATGCGCTATCAAACAAAATGACCTTTAGAGAAATGAAATATGAAAAAGGGGCAGGGTACCAAGGAACGGGAAGGTTCAGTTTACACAACGTAATGTCACCAGGCATCGCAAAGTTATTCCGATTGTCTCTTACTAATAAAACAATTAAAAACACAGCACAGTTGAAACCGTAGACTCCCAAAGTTCGTCAAGGAGTCGGTTTTACAGTGAGTTCGTGACAGGCAGGTGATGCTGAGAATCTCAATCCCGATTTGAGAGCAGTTTGTGTAGGTAGGACAATAGTCTGCGTCCCATCACTCCATGGAGGTGTCAGGGCCTACAAAGAGCCCGAAGATCGCACACCTTAGAGGGGCGTCATGTGTCTAGAACGTCCTGCGCTGGTGTTGGTTCGTGGGGCAGGCTGGTGGCGTTGGGCAGCGGTTGCGGGTGAGTGACGGAGTTCTGTTGCAGCTCTAGGGCCATCGCGTTCTGTGGGTGGGGGAATTCCTTCACCTGCTTCCGGTACTCCAGGAAAGTTGAAGCCTTTGTTGCGATGGCTACTACGTTTTTCCCCACGAAGATGGTGGAGACGCGGCTGTCCTGGAAAAGAACCATGTTGACTCCGCGGATGAGGATGGTCACTACGTTTATCGTGACCAAGCTGAGAACTGGGTAGAGCATCATCTTCTGTGGGGACATGTGCTCGCCTTGCATACTGATCTCACTTAGAGACACGCAAGGTAGGATCAGAAGCAGGATGTAGCAATAGAAGAACATAAGACCTTCAGCCCAAATGGGTAGCCCGGTCCGCTGCGGCTCCCATAAATTAGCCTGGATGTCTAGCAGATCCAGCAGGTCCAGAGCCACCCAAAACAGCCGGCTACGCATGTCCTCCTTCCTCCTGAAAGTCCTCACATACTCCATGCTATCCAGCGCCACGAGAACCAAATACAAACCCGGCACGCACACCGATAACAGTAACGTCAATGCTTTGCGTGCCACCGTCTCCAAACTTTTCCTGTCGGCCTTGCAATTCTGGAAAACAAAGTAGAGCTTGATCTCCAGCACGAAGATGTAGAGGAACCAGAGGATCATGGCGTAACCTCTGCGCGCCGTCCTGACCTCCGCGCCCACCCACACCGCCACGTACCGCAACACGATCAGGAAGCACACGTCGCCCACCAAAACGATGATGCACACGCCGATCTTGCGCGGTCCCTGGTTCTGTTCGACCAGGTACGCGTCCATGAAGGCCATGCTGGTCATGATCACGATGGTGGTCAGGCACACGTGGCGCTTATCAGGAGGCGGTAGGACCATGGTGGCTAACACACTAACACGCTAACTTCCAAAAAAACGACGTAAAAACCAAGGTGTGAATTTGCTGAGGTTGGTGAGTGTTTTTGTACACAGGGAAACGTGTAATGTGCAGCTACGCTTTTGAAAAAACTGTTCCTAATTGCAATATCGTCTGTGCAGCTGATATTTCAGGCCATGAAGAGACAGGACACTCAACGTACTTCCATTGATCTGGCCTTGGGTTCTTCAGCTGACACGGTGAATAATGGTACTGATATTAATCCACACAGAGGTTCGCTCCGTTCTATTGGACATGTGATGCGCAACAGCGAGGCAACGAAGTTTACGGAAGCATTTAATCTCCGACGGTACCGCCGCTGTCCACGTGTTCGGGTTTCCTCTGCCGAAGATGCAGTGTCTCTGGGTGAAGAAGAGGAGGAGGAGGAGAGAGGAGGGGGTCTGCGACGCACTCCCGTCCCCATAAATCACACAGGCAGTAGGTCAGCAGCCCGTGAGGCCGCGCGTTCGACAGCGGCGTCCCCGGGGGGAGGCTCCTGCCCTGGTCTGAAGATCCATCCTAACCCCCCCTCGCTCGCGGTCCACGTGCCAGCAAACCGCTCCGTAGCCTGGGAACAGAGAAGGAGGGAGGGGGGAGGAGGAGGAGGAAGAAGAGAGAAAGAAACTGTCAGCACTCCTGGGCAATATAACACAGCTTTCATTGCCGGCAGCAGTCATATATGAAGAGCCAGAGTGTGTCAGGCCGGCTCCAATAAGCAGTGTCCAGTATAGAGAGCCAGACATGTTACTTCATTACCCACACTATGCCATGTGCCACCATGGAATTGTACTTAAAAAGACATATTGTGCTTTTTTCTGGGTGTTTAGTCCGAAAATATAACATATCTAGGGCATTACTTTATATTTTGTTCATGGTAAAACACAATACTGATCTAAAGAAGAGGTTAATTGACGACCTGTCCAAAACTGCACAACTGATGGGCCCCATTTCAGATACTATAAAGGATTTCTCAAGTACACAGGTATCATCTGGAATAAAACTCTGAATAAATGTCTGAATAAACAAATGGTTAAAATGGTTGAAAGCTCAAAAAAGTTCATTTTACGTAGTATGTCCCCTTAAATATGGATGTATAAACTGTAAATCCGGTATAACATTTCTAAAACGATGCAGGTATAGTTTTTAGATTCAAAATTTTTCATAATTTCACATACATTAATTCACATAAAATTATTACAACTACGGCAAGAGATAGATATAAATAAATCACAAATCTTTCTAAAAGTGTCAAACTACTGTTTTTAAGTAACAGCTTCAAATTTCTCAGAGAAATGTCTATTATTAAATATATGAACATTGTTATTGGTTTTGCTTTAAATAATTATTAAATAAATATTACAGTTCTATGGGGTGCTAATTGGCCACATAATTAATTCACATATTTAGATCACCATGTCACTTTTTGTTGCTTCAAAGATATTAGATTTACAGAAAATATTTATAAGTTTTAGTTTGTCTTTTTGTTACTGAGTCCCTGCTCCCTTTGCTCTCTATGCTAAGTCACTCCCCTTTCAGAGCGCTATCACAACACAATCAGCGTGCATCCTGCTAATAAAACTACTGCACATTGCATCAGTTTTGTGAAGTTATAATGCATTCTTTCATGTTTTTGTATATTTATGGAGTATTGTCGTGTGGGAGCATGGCTGACGTAGGCTTGTGGGTGGAGCCTTGCACAGACTCACAGCTAACCGTAAGGAGGGTCCGAATGACTCAAACATGCATGGATGACATCTAAAACCTAGTAAGGCATGTTATTTATGAGGGAATGTTATAAAAGTTGTTGAAAAAAAGCAATCATATGAACTAGTATTGAAAAAAGAAGGCAAACCACTTCATAATAACAAGAATCCAGTTTTGTGTAGTTGAACACGGTGGATTCAGCCCTGCTTCATTTCAATGCAAAGGAAAGATAATTAAAACCGCGGCATTGTCTTGTAAAATTGGACTTGTGGATTATAAAACAGTGACTACGGGGGAGCACCTATGGGGAGGGACAGCATCGGACTATAATTTTTCTGCCATGTCAGGCCTCCCTGTGCAGCCTAAGTACAGCCCTCTCACTGCAGTGCCACGCTTTGGACAGCAAAAGTGAATACATGTGTGCAAAGTGTGTATTTAAAAATTATGGAATATTCTTGAAAATCACTGCTATAACTACATTTTTCAAAGATAATGTGAACAACGAAAAAAGCTGGTGTGGAACAAAACTAATCACTAATCACTTTTGAATTAGTTGTTGCATGTTTTTTTTATATATATATATATAGGTGTATAATTGTGTTAGTATTGTGCTGTTGCTATGGTACTGCAGGGAGAATAAGTGGGTATACTGTACATTGGCAAAAGGAACTGACTTTTCGTAGATTATCTAATGGGTTTCAATATTTCCACACACAAAGTAAATTATTAATTATTGTATCCTGTCTCCATGATTCCAGAGAGAGTGATTGACAGGTGGACTAACCAATCAGAGAGACGCACGCTCCATTCAGGGTAAAAAAAACATGGCAGTTTGGGAGTAAAAAGGAAAAAAAAACCCATACAAGAGGACTGAGAAGATTTCTGCAGAATCGACAATCGAAGCACCAATTTATCTCTAATTTCCATCCATCGTTTTTCTTCCATTTATCCATGGCCGGGTGACGGGGGCAGGAGTCTAAGCAGGGACTCCCAGACCTCCCTCACCCCAGACACGTCCTCCTGTTTCTCCGGTGGGACCCCAAGCCATTCCCAGACCAGCCGAGAGACATAGTCACTCCAGCGTGTCCCGGGTCTTCCCCGGGGCCTTCTCCCGGTGGGACATGCTCTCTAATTTATCGGAACAAAAGAAGTTATACATTAAGTTCTGAATGATACTGTATTTGAGACTCGTGATGCAAATGGAGCTCAACAGTCCTGCCCACTTCAAAATCAGCTCCGGTTCCAGAAGTAAATTTTCCATTCATTTTTCTCATAGACTTTTAAAAAAATTCAAATACTAAGAGGCCACCAGCTACGCGCTAACTAATATCCATGATGCATTTTTTTTTTTTTCAGTCCAAAAATCTAATTTAAAATGCAAAACTTGGTGAAACGCTTTAATAACGATTATAAAGTTTCAGAAACAGCTTTTACATAAAATGATAGGTCTTGTGGTCATTAGTCACCATGTAGCTGATTAGCCCTGAGGAAGCTTTCAAACTTTTAATATAATTTTTTTTGGAAAGTCTATGAGAAAAATAAGTAAATAAATGGGAAATTTGCCTGAACCAGGGCCTGAACCGTCACTGTTGAGCTGCATTAGCAGCTGTGGTTGGAATGTCTCAAGTTAGGACAGTGGTTTGTGACGCTCCACGGTCTGATTCCACACCTTTACTGGATTCAAACAGAATGCAGAATGGACTGACTGTAGTGATGTGCTATTCGTGAACGAGTCGGCTCTTTTGAACGGTTCCTTAAAGTGAACGGTTGGAAGTGGAACAAATTTTTTAACAAAAGTAAAGCTTTTTCTGTCTATTTTGTATTTTTTTATTTGCATTTTTATCCTGGTTAACGCTGAACCAACACAAGAATCAGCACAGAAAAAAATAAATAAATGAGTTCTCACATTGGCAGTTAAAGAGCCAGACTTTTGAATGGCTCTTTCGAGAGGACGGATCAAACAGATTCGGATCCCACAAAGGAGTCGAAAGTCCCATCACTAAGAGTCTGATCAGGCAAACAAAGCAAAGTAATATGCAGTATAGTATTGTGTTTTGATTGTGGTTTTTGAAAATATAATTTACCAGCTGTGTAATATTATTATTGTTATATAATTGAAATAGAGGGCTATAAAAGTAGAACACTGTGAAATTGTGTGAAATGACAAGTCTAGGTAATTGAAAAACATGAGGCCATAGTGTATTACACCAAAACAAAATGACTAAATTGCGCAAGCAAAGTGAAGCGAGGCTGGATATTCTCAAGACGTTATGTTTACCCGGGTGTTTGGTTTCACTTTTAATTATTCATTTGCTTTCTCTTTATTTTGATCCTTGTTTATTCCCATGTCTTTACAAATGTTTTAAACTGCCTGAAGCGTCTTTGCACAACACTGAAAATATGTTTACAGATTTGTTTGGGAGTTGAATCTTGTGCAGTTTATTTTTATGTTTTTTTTAACATTACAGTATGAAAAAGTCAAGTTAAAGGAACTGTACGTAGGATTTAATTTGAAATTTCATAAACTTGGCCTCAAAATGCTCTGTTCCACCTTGTGATATCATGAAGTGGTGGTTTTCAAGTTAATTGGCAAAGTATACGGAGTTTAAAAACACACTTCCTGTATCACCACATGACATCACAAGGTGGAACAGAGTGTTTTATGTTTGAGAAAAGAACTCAGTCTAAATATACAGGGTTTGTGTGTTAAACATGTGCAAATAAAACAAAACACAAGTCCGAGCATGTTTGTGACGAGGAAACAACATTAGAACATGGATCAGAAAACAGCGTAATACAGGCCCTTTAATGAGTTTTGCATTAAAACTTCAGCAGTAATCAGACATGTACGAGCCAAGGCGTACATTTTCAGGGACATCTCATTAAAAGTTCAGTCACACATAATAAATAAATGAAACTAAAAATGTGGGCTACAGTCAGCGGGGGTCGGCCTCCACCATAAACTATAAATAACAGAGCATCTAAACGTCCAAATATTAGCACGGCGGAGCAGCGGGATCGTGATACAAGTTGAAAAGTGCTAATTGAGCAGAAACATCTCCAGAGCGTGTTTAGCGGGCGCCATGTTGAGATAAAAGTGTCATTTAGCCGTCGCTCTGAAGCACTCCCGCTGTCAGTGAACTCTTCAAGCAGAAGGGGGAAAAATGCTAAGTACATCTGGTCTGTTTTTTTCTCACTTGGCTGTTAAAATTTGCCTTTCAAAGTAAAATGCGTTGACAGGTTCAGTGGCCATGATGGGACTAGAGATGGGCGGATTGAAACAAAACGTCGATATATTGATGCTGAGCGAGATAACATTTTTTAATGACATTTTAATAACTTTTTGAGATGGTTATCTGCACATACATATTTAAATTTTAGTTTAAGCAAAAAATACAAAATTCATTGGTATCATTAGTGCAATATTTGACATAGTATTACTTGGTGAGAAGAGTAAAAATCACTGGTATCACCCATCACTAGAATTAGTAGTAGCGGCGGCAGTAGTAGTACTAGTAGTAGTGGAAGAAGTATCAAGTAGTGGTCCTTTCTAGCAGGTTGAGTAAAGAGTTGTTGCTTTTGAATAAACAAACAAAATTATAACTCTGGTTTAAATAAACGTAATTCAACAAAGTTATAGTTTTTTTTTCCCTTTAGATGTTTTTCCGTTCCAAGAGTAGTAGTAGTATTTTAATTTTTATTATACCCACATTAGTAATCATCCTCCGAGTTATAAAACTATTAAAATGACACGTAAACAGCAGCAACATCTGATTTCTTTCACATCAGACTTTGCAGTTTAGATGTCATTTTAATCTTAAAGGTCCACAAATGAGATTATAATCAGACTTTGGTGTAAATATGAACAAGGCTACTGATTAGTATCATTAATTTACTTTGAAGTAGTTGCCACAATACCTCCTTTATGAAAAAAATAAATAATACTATATGTAGTTAACCACACAAACCATCTCTTAAATTAAACACGATGTAAAAAATAAAAATTCCATCAGAAATAGAATATCAGCCGCTAGCTCCAGTCTGGCCACGGCAGCTAGCAACTCACATATCTAAGCAGTAATTGAACAGTAATAGTAGTATTAGTAGTACTTTAGTGGCAATGTGATTTTAACTTTTCTATAGAGACATTTGCGTGTATGGACAAATGTGAAGGGGGTGGGTATAAAATGTAACTGTCTTGAATGAGCAAAATGACTGTAATAATGGGGACTGTGCAATGTGTGTAATGTGCAATGTGTAGAATGTGCAATGTGTGTAATGTGCAATGTGTAGAGTGTGCAATATTTTGGATGGTGCAATAATGGAAACTGTGCAATGAGTGGAATGTGCAATGTGTGTGGAATGTGCAATGAGTGTGGAATGTGCAATGAGTGTAATGTGAAATATTTTGGATGGTGCAATACTAGGAACTGTGCGGTGAGTGCAATGTGCAATGTGTGTGGAATGTGAAATTTTTATTTGACCCTTTTGTGACCCCAGCCCTTGGGACAACGGATGGAAATTAGTAGTAGTGGTGGTGGTGTTAGTAGTGGCATTGACAGTAATAATATTAATATCAGCTGCTAAGGTACAATTACTTTCATGTCTTGATTGCAGCTGCAATTGAAGTACTACTAGTAATATTAGTAGCAGTAAACATTTTCTACAATTTTGCCAGGTATTTATATTGCTCCATCTACTTCCTCTAATCACTTTGGACTTCCTGTTATGGTGTGCCACAAATCAAAACACCCATCATAAAAAGCACTGGCACTTGTCGCGTTCTTATTTGCAAAGTGTTCCGCCCTGAGAAGCAATCAATTTTTGTATGATGTAAACATTCCAGCCCGCTGCTCCATTCACGTAGCGCAATGAGTAATCACGTCGCTAACAGTACGCGGCTTTACTAGCATCAACTGCCAAGCTAGCTGCAGTAAATGCTAAGCTGGGTGACTGTACGTTTATAGCTGGGCTGTCCTTAGATGATCAGGAGGACATTAGTCGATGAAAAAGACAGAGTTAGTGTGTTTTATAGGTTTGTAGATGTTGAGTGCAACTGCTATCATATAATCTAGTAATGGTGTTGTCAAGATGCGCTGAGTAGTTTTGCCATTGAGATAATAATAGACTACTACTGGATGAATGAGGGGTTTTTTTTTACCTCTGGGCACATTACTGGCATTTGTACTTTATGTTTTACATGTAAATAAAGCTAACATCACTTCTAGCTATTAGCAAGATATGCTTTGAATTAAACTGGTGGTATTCAGAATACAGATACTTTGCAAAAATCAAAGTAGTTGTGCCTGTGTGTGCTATATAGTTATAATCTATGGAACCTGTGGATCATTATCACATTTTAAATCACCACATTGATCTCAAACGACTTAAGAAAAGAAACAAGTCCGCTAACTTCCATGTTGGAAAATTGCAGAGCCCAATGTAACATCAGGAGCTGATTTCCGCCTACCTCCTCCTCCTATACACATCCAAACTACTGGCAGTGGTAGTGCTGGAGAATTTCCATAGAAACTATCCGTCAGCCACAGTAAACTTTATTGGAGTTTCCTATTATGGATTATTGTTAAGCTCCAGGATGTACATATTATCAGGGAAGAAAGTCTGGGCCTTTTACTAGATTTACAAAGTTTCACATTGGTGGTAGAAGTGGATTTTTACAGCTAATCAAGCCATACATTAAACTATGAATATATTTTTACGTTTATATTGTTTTCTTGTTTTACTTGAATGATGCAGCCATAGTCTCATAACCATTCAAGAACTGTAAGTGTGTGCATTGGTGATTAGCATTATCATCTTAATCAGACAGAGTAGTTTGATGCCAAATGTTTTTTGCTGAACAATGTTAAAATGAACAATGTTTAGCAAAAATGTTGAACAATAACTGACTGCTTAGAAATGTCAACTGTTGAAAATAAAATCACAAATTAAAGTTAAATCAGTGTTTTTTGTTTGTGTATTCCATTGACATGAGTGATTTAGCTGCTAACAGGCTACAACATCTGCACATTAGCTCGAGCACATCGTGTTTTCATCATTTAATCCAACTTCACATCATTTAAACTGTCAATATCTGTAAACGTTATAGGCACAGGACTTTATTATAAAGCCTAAGCCTTTCACCGGAGTGAAGTGGATTTTTGCAGTTAAAGGGGCTAGCAGCTAATCAAGCTGTACATGAATGAATGTATTTTTACATCAGTGTTGTTTTGTTTTTTGTTTGGTTTTATTTGAATGATGAAAGGAGTGACAGCAGTTGGAGAGAAGCTCATCTCGTGTGTGATGTGTGTTCATGAAGCAACACTGTTAAAGGAATAAATGGAATATTACACATCTGGAGGAACATGTGGCTGTTCTGGACTGGCTCCGCTTCAGGGAAACACTGGACGTTTCTTCAGGAAAGATGTGGTTTTGATTTGGATCTGTGAGGTGAGGTGTTCTAACGTAGGACTGTGTTTAAGTTTGTAACACATGAGGACTTATTACAGCCTACAGGCACCTGTCTGACAGAGCACCTGTCTGACAGAGCACCTGTCTGACAGAGCACCTGTCTGACAGAGCACCTGTCTGACAGAGCACCTGTCTGACCAGAGTATCTTTCTGACCAGAGCACCTGTCTGACCAGTGCACTCATGTGAATGTCATATTTCACTCATGTGGTTCTTGATGCATAATGATAATTATAAATATAGCAGTAGCACTGAAGGCTCAGCTGCATAAACAGATATAGGACAGATCTGTGAAAAAACAAATATCCCACTGACCAGCCCTGTTTGTACAGACAGACTGTAAAATACAGTCCAATAATACAAATATGAATAAATTATGTAGGTCTATACTTCTCTAATTTGACTTAAAATGGCTCAGCATGTACTGTACATACGTACATATATACATATATTTTAATACATTATTCAGTGTTCTGCATACATTTTTAAAGTTCTTCCCAACACTACATGCAGCCTATATTCTAAATACCACCAACTGACTCAGGCAAACTTACTCAGAAATGCTAATAACAGACTCACAGGGTGGTATCCTATTAGCAACAATGACACAAATGATGATTATAAATAACTAAGGCTTTTATTTACTTCGTTCGTGAAGTTAAAGCAATTTGCAAATCTGTTCATATGTTACACCACATTTCTCTGAGTTTGATATACTAAACCACATAAGGCTAATTATCAGGGGCAACTTAATATCTTTTCAGCAGAACACATCCGGTAGCTGTCTCCATCTGGAAGTGTTCAGTTTAGAGACAAATCTTCTCATCTTTTCCCCATCTACCCGTTCACAGCGCTCACCAGATAATTGGAGCCCAGCATATGGCAGTTTCTTATGCATATTAAACTCGTAAATCCCCGTCTCGTAAATGTCACTAGTGCTGACTGTGATGCAGCTCACACCATTGTTTTGTGGTTTCATATCTAGTTTTAATGAAGATTTCTCATGTATGCATATTGAATATGTGATTCATAATAATGCTTTTCATCCCTGTTGTGCTTTTTTGAACACTCACATGCACTTTCATAGACTGTATAAAGAAATGGACTAAGGCAGTGTGATGTTTCCCGTAGTGTTCAACTCCAGTCAAATGAAGCTCATCGAGGCTAGCAGTTATAGGGATGAATTTGAAGCTTGAAAGCTTGATTTTTGTTTTATTTGTTTTACTCTTATTCCTTTTGTTGAATACTGTGCGTTAAAAACTTGTTTCTCAGTAAGAATGCGACACATACTTATTTTAGGATCTACACTGGAACCTGCTACTTCAGTTACATGGCACAGCTCTTCATCTTCAGGTTGACAAGAGATCTTGTAATATATCTTTTCAGTGACTGCAAGTATCTTTTAGTGACATGTCTGCCAGGATCATGTAGAGCAGGTTAATTTTAATACCAAAATGACGAGCCTGACAGCAGCAGTTAGCAACAGGTCTTCAATAGAAAGTGAATTTGAGACGATAGAGCCGGAAGTGCGCCCATGATGACTTCCGACTTGGAATGTGGTGGCTAGCAGGTTAGCTGTGTCTATTTATATATACAGTCTATGGGAGCTTTACATTGTAGCGACAGCTGCCCTGGCACAGACTAACAAAAGCAAGACACATTTCCGGCCTCAGTGGTACTGATGTGGTGTTCACAGTGGTATCTGATGAGTCGTCAATGTCATTAACAAAAGTGTTGTACATTTGAGCATGCAAATAATAAAATATACTGTAAAAAGAAACCACAAATAACTGACAGAAAACTGATAGACAAAGTACATATGGGCTTGTACTGTGAAATTTTCCTCCATCTAAAATTTGTATTTTTATATAAAGTTTGAAATTTCTTCTGTTTTACCAAATCCATGATACATTTAGGTCAGCAATTCAATTTTGATGTACAATGAATAAAAAAGAAACAAATATTTTAGTATCATCTGATACATTAGCAGTTACAACACACCGGGGAGACACTATGTGTATGTCTATGGCTGAATGTTCAGCAGTTGCCATGGTGACACAATGCACACATTAGCAAACAGCCTGATAGTTTTCTTGATTATCTGAAAACAAAATGGATTTAAACTACACATTTTCAGGTTGTGTTAAACAAAACTCAAAGCTTCAGACAGAGCAGTACCTCAAGTTAGCGTCACATTCCCAGGAAATAGTATCAGTTGCAACATAAATACAATTTGACCTTTGACCGCAATTTAAAAATCAAGTAAATCAAGAATCGAAAAGAAAATCTGGCTTGCAGCTCTATTCCTACGCCAACCAAATTACAAATCCCAAATTTCTTATCATTCTGACTCTCGCAAGCACTATCTAATTAGTCACAACAACTAGCAGATCTCTTTGTTTGAGCAAGCTGGCTTTGAACGCAAAGTTGAAGATTTATTACAAACGCGTTAATTAGGCTACTGTGGCGCTCCCCTCGCAGTTTTCCCTTCGCTGATGATGTGCGAGATCTAAATAAACATGAGTAAACTCTGAGCTTGTGCATGCGAAATCAGCCGAGCAAAGCCAATGAACCAAACACGCAGAAGGCGCTGATTTCGGCAAGACAAATATCCCACTTCAAGAACGAAAAGTTAATATTCCTGCCACTTACTGAAAAATAAATCCTTTGTACGCTAATTCTTTCATTGCTAGTGCTAAATCTGCACAATAGCTGTTTTCCAAAAAGCCGAACAATGCTATTTGATTTAGCAACTTACATTTAGCTAATCAAAATCTGTCAATTCAATTTCGAGGCTTAACAAGTTGCAGGGAAGAGCCTCATTAGCAACCCAAGCATGCATTTGAATGTTAAAAACCTATTATGTAGAACAGGGCCTAAGTAAGTCATTAAAATCATGAAATGGTGATTAATTGACTGATTAGCGTAAGGCAGAGGATCATTGGCGCGCTAGCTATATTGAAACGGTGAAGCTAGCGTCTACTGTACATCAGAGCATCACCCAAATGCCATCAATTATCTAAAAGTCATTCAGATAGGTTGCTAATGATGGAATTACAGACGACAAGCTAATATGAGACGGCTAATTGGATGGTTAGATTCTTGCCCGCTAACATTGCTCACTCCAGACTAATATTATAATTTCAAGAAGATTTATTGAATACGGAAAATGTTGGTTGTTCATTTTTTACACGAAAAGTACTGTAATTGTGCTAAAGACTGTATATTAAACTTAAATTAACATATTATGCACACATTATGCATTATTTGTACTGTTGGCTCTTGATTATCTTTGCATTTCATGATTTTTTCAGTTTGGGCACTAGAATCTGCTGTAGGGCTCCATCTACTGGCAGCCAGACATGTTAACGAAAGCACGTAGCTGTAATGAATGCGATTTGATGGGAGAAATACTTTGAACAAGTCTGGAAATTATTTATGAACTGAAAACATCACAGCGATTTTACCTGTGACGCGGCAATCCTGGTAAAATTCTAAGTTTAGGTTTATTTTGCTCACACTCGATTATTATTATTTTGAATATTTAAAGCTGTACTCAATTAGTTTCATGTCATTTATCAGATACATTGTCAAAGTAGGTCCTGGGTCAAAACGAAACTTCTGTGTGCTGTCTGTATTTAATTATAAAGCATTTTATTGAGCACAAACCAGGAAGTAACGCGGGTTTTGCTAGAAGTGTTGTGACTGTAAAACAGTTGTGCCTTATAAAAACATCACAGGGTTTCTACCTATGACGCAACAATCCTGGTAAAATTCTAGCTTTAGGTTTATTTTGCTCACACTCGATTATTATTTTGAATATTTAAAGCTGTACTCAATTAGTTTCATGTCAAAATAAAACCACTGTGTGCTGTCTACGTTTTCTTGAGCACAAACCAGGAAGTAACGCGGGTTTTGTAAGTATCGTGACCGTAAAACTCCAACTCGACCTCTTACAGTTGTGCTTATAAACTAATTGTGGTGAATATTTTGGATGCTAGGAACGTGTTTGGAAAGTGAGGTATAACTTTTAGACCACTGCAAACAGCTTAAATGAACAACTTTTTTGCATTTTTATAAAAACATATTTGGATGTAAGATGCTTGTACTTACAGTTTACACTTTATATTCACTAGAGTATACGTTCAAATGTAACATATGGTATAATGAACATATATATATAAACTATGGCAACCTACAGGTACAAGTATTTCACATTCCACAGATCAGATTTTATACTGAAGTGTCGCTATTCCCTCTGCCTGTAAATTATGCAGATTCGACTATGAACTCAATTTTCTTCCTCTGTCGTTATCTTTCTGAGCTGTCTACTTGAAGCACATTTCTATTAATACAAGAAACCATCTCTATGACTCTTTCTATTAACTGACATTACAGTTACACCATGACACCCTTTTTATATTTTACAGTGCAGCCCAAATGGAAGCCGATGAATTTTGACGCTAATAGACGATCATTACTCCCTCTTGTCTTGGGGCGTATGAAAGGGCTTTTGTCTCTGTTTGAACTGCGGTGGCCCTGTTTTGCATACGATTCGACTTTGGCATATAAAACGCACTGTAACCGTCTCCGGATTCTTCTCCCGAACGTCAGCGGCGTGCTAAAGAGGCAGACATGTCACGGGCTATGCGATCTGACAGCTGTGACGACTATCATTTCAACATCACTTGACTTGTTCCAGGCCCATTCCCATCGCGCACAAAACCACCTTCTCCAACAGGCTGCAATTACACACTATTAATTATCTCACGCCATAAATAGGCCACAGGGAGAGCGGAGAGGAGCAGGTTGTTCCGTAGTCCTGATGAGAGCGGTAGTGTGCAAGAAGAAGCTGTATACAGAGTTGCGTACAGGTCTGTGTCTAGCTTTGTTGAGGCTCAAAGCATTCATATGATTTGAGAAAAATGTGAAAATGCCATTTTTTTCAGGCACGTGCCGAAGATTTACAAGATGCCAACAGACATACAGTGGTTCCTTGTTTATCGGGGGGGTTACATTCTAATAATTAGCACAATAGGCAAAATCCGTGAAGTGGACAGCTTTATTTTTACAATTATTCTATATGTTTTGCAGCTGTAAAACTCCTCACCACACACTTTATACACTTGTCCCACACAGGCATTAACATTTTCTCACATTTCTCTCTTGTTTCATTAATTAATAGTGACTCTATTCCTCTGATCGTGCCTCTTCGTCCTGGCGTCGCTCCGCTGTAGTGTCGTTTGAACATTTATGTAAATTTGACTGAACACATTCTGTACTGAACAGGAGACACGGCACGTTTAAATCAGCCAACCAGATGCGACACGCCAACACCATGTGACCACTCTGAGGAAGACCGCTAGTGACCTGTCGAAACAGTGAGGTATAAAAACAAACTAACTGTTACAGCCTTAGGCCTTAAGTTCTTTTGTTGTTTGTATTTTATTGTGTGTCCCCGAGTCTTCTTTTTTCTAGATCGTGATTGGAGGAGAGTCTTCCAGCCTGGCCCACCTTCAGCCGCCTCCCACCCTATTTAAGAAGATTGGGGACACCTGCGTACCATTGTGTGTATGTCTCTTTTGGTCTAGTCACTACAGGGGTAGTGGCTTTTTGTTATGAGACACTTGTTGTCAGTTAGACTTCGTTACTTATTGTGAAGTTTGTTTAGTAGTTAACGTTACCTTTTTTTTTTTGTCTTTGTGTAAACCCTTGCAAGGAACCTTTTATTTATCTATGTTTAGTCCCTTTTTGTTTACTTTACAATTACATTCTTGTTAATTAAATTACTTCTCATTTTACCATTTTTCCATCTTGATTTTCTTTTTGTTAATTCCCGTTCCCTAACTGAGCTGGGTTGTAACACTAATCCTTGGACTGGAAAAATTATCGATTAAAATAAATTAACTTTAGACCAGATGAACCTCATTGGCCTAAGGTAAGCAATTTGTGCATTGATGGACTGGGAAGATGTCTCTGCTTTTCTCCCAACTGGATGTAACAAAATCAGATTTTTTTTACTTCTTCTGCTGTTGTGACGCTTCGACCAATCACATTCAAATAATCGTCATGACATTTCGCATTTTCCCGATTGCTTTGAGCGAAAGCTGTTCCCGATTGATAAATGTGTAGAACTCAATTCAAAGTGACACATAAATCTGCTGTGAGCCAGGTTAGGATCACGCAAACTCCACACAGAAAGGCCAAAGCAGCCCAAGAGTAAACCTGCGACCTTTCATGGTGAAGAAATCATACTCTGAGAAAAAATGCCTTGCAGTTTTGAACGTAATTAAACATCTTCACTCGCTTCCTAGAAAACCCATGTTAACTAAACTTCCCTGCAAACATCCACACGGCATATATTTATCAAAGTTCTCGCTGTGACTGCTGCATGTAGTGGATAAATCAAATGCTTCACCCGCTCTCTCCAAAGTACACGATCACCGGTGTACTACAAAGGACGCCGTGACACCTGCTGTTGCTGCGGTGATGAAGATGGCGCCGCTCCAACACAACATATGGCTCTCATTGTGGGCCTAATGATGACAAGCTGACATAAATATCAGCGGAAAGTAGTGCTCCGGAGGTCTACGCTGTCCCACACTGCAGAGGAGATGTAAACATGTGTTGGACCAGGACTAACCGCATGGGAATAGCAAAACGAAGGCAGGCAGAGCTGGCTGGGGTTGTTATGTGCGCAGTAACAAGTGTATAGTAGGGCTGGACAATATGTCAGTAAAAATGTTATTGCGATTTCTTTCCTGGTATAATACGGCTAGAGGAACCATGGTTACAGTAGGGGAATTTGTCTTCTGCGTTTGACTCATGCTTCAATAGTGCTGGGGCAACCTGTCAGGAGCAATGAGTACCTGGGGACCTATTTTCAGATTTTGAGCTAGTCTTGGTCAGGACTTCCTTAGCTGGAAGATTTGACCAATCGTGCATGTTTTGGGTTGATGTGAGAAACCGGGATGCCCAGACAAAACTGAGGTGAGAGCGCTAGCCACTTAGCCATCGTGTTGTCACCCAAAAACTACTTTCTTAGTGGAACTGAAGAACCTGTCTGTGTAATCCCTCAGTCGTCCAGGTCTGATCCATAGCAAAAGACGAAATTAAATCCGTTAACTGGCGAAATTGTTGTAGGAGTAAAGACGTTGGAAAGGTGTAACTATTCCTTACACAGCGGGTGTGTCTGAAAAACGTTAGAGAATTTTCAGACAGTAAGTATTCAGACACTTTAAGACAAAAACTGGTTCACCCAAAGGACAAAACCCTGAGCCACAAACAAAGTAATGTGTCTACTCCATTCAGTGTAGTGAAGAGTGTAGTGAGCGTTACACTGGAGAAACTAAACAGCTACTCCATAAAAGCAACCGAGACCAACACCGGCCTGAGAGCTGCTCGGGACCACAGTCTGCTGTTCATCTCCATCTCAAAGCCACTAACCACTCCTTTGAAAGTAGTGAAGTTCAGGTCTTAGCCAGAGAAAATAAATGGTTTGAGAGGGGAGTTAAATAAGCTATTTTTGTTAGGAAATCCTTTCTTAAACAGAAATGGGGGCATTAGACATCATCTATCCTCCATCTACAACTCCATCCTCAGACTCAAACAAAGAGAACAATAGCAGGGTCATCAAGTGTCTTGGATGAGCAGCGAAATGTCTGCACTCTTACAATGATTTGTCCAGTTGACTTATTAAACCTAATATCTACATACGCATAAATAAAAAAACAAACAAAAAACTGCTATACACAATTTGGCTTGTGTCTAAACCAATGTATGGGCTTCCACTGTATCAGTTGGACTACTGTGGGTAAATACTGACCACTGCAGACGAAGAACTACCTACAAATACTGCAGTTTTGGAAGCGATGCCAGTGGAGCTCAACAGTGACCATCTGTTCATGTTCTGGAAGTAAATTTTCCTTTCATTTTTCCCCATAAACTTTTCGAAAAATTCAAATATTAAGAGTTCAAAGGCACCGCGGAAACTAACCAGCTACATACTAACTAATATCCATAACGCAGATGTTTTAAGTCCAAAATGCAAGATACTGCAAAATGTTTTCATAACTTTGCAGTTTAGAAAGTTTCAGAAACAGATTTTAAATAAATCATTAGTTACCCCGTAGCTGATTATCCCCGAGCAAGCTTTCAAACTTTTTTTTTTTTTTTTTTTGAAAGTCTATGAGAAAAATAAATGGGAAATCTAGTCCGAGAACCGCGGTTACTGCTGAGCTCCATATGGCGTCACATTTTGATCCCAATCTAATTTGATCCCGCTTCTAATGACTTCACCTGTTTTTAATCATTCGGAATTGCCTATCCACCCATCCATAAGACATCCCCCATATATGAGTGCTTTTGAACCTATGGAAAACGTGCTGATTTCCGTGACAGGAGGAGACGCCTGTACTGCGGTAAACAAACGTGTCAGCCTTTATGTTGCGAGTCCATGTCAACATCACTACATGTTATTTTCTAGCTTAGAAAAAAAACATGCTAGAACTGGAACGGACAAGCAGACAGCGTTTATTTGAAAAAAGTGCCTCAAAAATAGCACTTGTCAACGCAGCTATATGCTTTTGATGTATCCTTCGCATATGGTAGACAATAGATCCATCATCGCTGGAAAAAATATGTTCTTTTATAGTTTGGGCCAGGGCTGTCTGCTACGTCTTCAGTCGATTGGCACAACAAACAAAACCAAAAAGCAGAAAGCTGTTATTTCGCTCACCAACCTTTAATAGTGTCTGGACTCTTGCAGGCGGTCAGTGGGGTAATGGCTAAAGCTCGTATGGTACTTCTGTAGAAATAGTCGCCCTGGGGCAGATGGATGGAAGCACGGTCATTCAGTATGTTTCTAAGTGATAGGGAAAAATACGATGGCGACGAGGGAAGGGACCTATACGCACAGCTGTGGGGTATGTAAGATTGTGTATTTACTCTAGCGTATCCATGGGTTCCAGAATGATAAAAATAGAACCGTTGCCATAGCGATTGGTCATTTAAAGGTCCAGTATGTCATTTTTGGAGGTGGCATGTCACCTGCTCCTCCAAGCCAAGCAAGAGTCAGGTTTGTGGAGATGCAAGTCCAAATGTCCAAAAACATCCAGAATGAAGACAAACAAAAGAAATGTGCTTTTTAGTCAGGTTACATGCAACAGAAAGCTGAGAGTTAAATGTGCTCTAGTGGAGGGTTTGGAACCTTCTAGTTTCCATGGAGTTATTATTGTTTTGCCTGGAATGTTACAAAGTATAGTATAAAACAGGGATGTCCAAACTTTTTCCACTGAGGGCCATAAATCTAAACGCATTGGAAGCGGAGGGTCGCAGACAGGTGATCACTGCAGCGTGTCAGTCAGATGGCTGCATTTTACACAGCTTTGACTTTACCTTTAATTAGGAACATCCATTTTAGGTCTGTGCCACTATAAAGTCATCGAGTTTATAGTGTCAGAATTACTTGAATTTGCAGTAAAAAGTTCTGCTGATCACTGGGCCAATTCAGCAGGAGGTGTGAGGGGCAAACACAAATTGCTCTGAGGGCTGCATTTGGCCCCCGAGCCATAGTTTGGACAGCTCTGGTATAAAACGAAGTATAGAGACAAGCATCTAAGGCAAGTATCTCAGTATTATAGCAATAAAAACATGTAATTTATTAGATACAACGTAGTGCAGTTTAAACCATACTGTGAAACATTCTAGACAAAGCATATCTAAGAGACAAACAGATGGCGGAACCACAAGCAGGAAATTTACACAAAGCACCTTTAATGTAACCATTACAGAGAACAGTTTATGATATGAAAAAAAAACTTTTCACAAGTACCTCTTCAGATGCTCTAATCTCCTACCTTCCACGCGTCTTAGATTTGTGCTAACACATGGGAGTTTGAACTTATTGCTTTCCTCTGATTCCAGGGGAGCTGTGCCAATTCTAAAATGTGTTGTCAAAGGATTCAGGTGTTACTAGGAGCCAATATAACACTGCACTTCTACGCAAACCAACAGTAGCTAGCGTTATCGTACTCCATTAGCCACGCCATGTTTTATCTAATCACAAACTTTCAGCTTTCGTAGCACCTGCTAATTCAGTTACAAAATCTTAAATCTCAATCACACAAAACAAACAGCACACACAAAAATCACCCCACATTTCTGTTATTTATAATACGTATTGCTACATTATGACAACCATTTTGGTAAGAATTCATGTTCTTCAATTACTTTTTTTTTTTTTTTTTGTATTTGTATGTATTTGAGGAAAAAATATATACTCATACTACAGATATATATTGTATAAGCAGCTCTTGAGGTCAAAATAAGCCTGCTGTTTACTGTCTGCATCTAATTATAATGCTTGTGTTAGCATGATAGCATTACCGTGGCAACTCTGGCAATTGGCAGACTCCCCAACGGAAAAGTTACACAGCACATGTTTTTAAGCAGTGAGAAACCTAAAATGCCACGTTGGAACGGTGTAAAAAAAGCCCATGCATTCCAGTTTATTGCACTGAAATCGCAGCAGACTATATTGCAGATCTTAAAACTGCTTTATACCTTATCTGCACACAACTCCACTGGCTCAATCTACCACCTAGCGCACCTATGGAAACAGCAGTCTTCTTTTTATCTCCGGTATATTATCAGTAAGTCTGCCACCACTTGACCTTCCATATCTGTAACAACTACCCAACTACCATTTCGCTACTTGACTCCCATCCCCGGTGCCCACTTCTCCGATGTGCGCCAATTATACGCTATTAATTATGTTCTACCATAAACAGGCTAGGGGGAGTGCCCACAGCAGCCCATTTCCATTATCTCATGTGGTGGAGACTATTATCTGGCGCTAAACGGCACTAGCTTCTCCGTACCATTAGCGGTTAGCCTCGCGGACTGCCAGTGTGGCTCCGCGTATAGCAGTGTCAGAGGTTGGTGCCGAAGCAGAAAGGAATTACTGCTTTTTCCACTCCTCGGCTAACCCTTTGTTTGTTGTGCGAGCGGTCTGAAAATAGTGAGGTCTTCTGGGGCCCAGAGTGTGAGATGCTGTTGAACATTTTCTAGTGTGTTGTTTCAAAAAAGTAACTGTTGATAAGTAAGAAAAGCTGTAAAGAGGACAAAATATGCGCAATTGAACTTCGTGAGCTTTAGATTCCTGTGTACCTCTAAGGGCTCTATGTATTTTGTACTTTGACAGACCATATCAGACGACTGCAAGAAGTAAAACCATCTCGTGGATTGGTACAACGCTAACGTAATAGGCACAGAGAGTAATAAGTACCACCGTTGGATCAGGGAGGCCAGTGAGATTCAGAAACGCGTCCACCAGACTGTAATTCGGGATGAGGGGGGCACACCAACTCTCTCACACCAAGACGTCGGACTGCAGACAGACTGTCATCCTACTGCAGGAAGACAGTGCCAAAGTCATTGTTTAAATCAGTCGTGTCATACCAACATTACGTGACACTTTTGAGGGAAGCAGCCGAGTGCATAACATAACAGAAAACATAATGAACCCAGTCGGACGAGCTTTTTACCATGTGATAACTGCCTGGCAAGTCACAAAACCATCATGCAGTGACCCATGTGCAATGAAGCAGCTCACTGGTTACCATAATTTAGAACACAATGACAGTTTACACAATGTTTTTCAGTCCCTGTGATAATTTTTTCCTTTTTTCCCCCCTCGTAAGCAGCCAGACCATGCGTGTCTCTTATTGGCTAATCCACCTGTCAATCATGCCCATCTGAACTTGGAAAGATTCACCTATGACCGGACTCACATCTTCGTAAAGAACTGTGTGTTGTGGATCCCAGGCAAATGTTATAATGGTGTTCTCATCATTAGTTTTGATTTATTCATGCATATTTGAGTAAACAAGTACAGTCAGATGTTTGAGGGCTGGGTGCACCGTAAATCCTCCAACCCCAGCCCACATCCCTGAATTAAGTTGTGATTATTTGAAAAAGACTCTGAAATGCCACGATGAAGAAAGTTTTTAACAGGACATCAGTGGTCCCATTTATATTACTAAACCATTTCAGTTAAATGATGTGGTTTACAATAAACAAAATGTTAAATGCAGTAGTTTAATACTAAGTACCAGACAAAAAAACAAATAGATCTTCTTTAAAGGCGCTAGATTTTCCTAAATGGACTTTATTTGAGCTTGTAGTAGCCAGTTTGAAATAGTGCATCCTTATTAAAAACCTTTCACTAATGCTGTGTATTTAGTCTTTAGTCTCCTTCCTGTTTGGTTTACCTCGTGGCACAAAGCCCAAGAGTAGTTAGCGCTCCTGCCTGTCAACAAGGTGGTTGTCGGTTTGATTCCCCGGCTCAATATGAAATATTTAATTGGTGAATTAAAGTTGTTACTCATAAGTTTACATGTGTGAGGAGAAAAACAAAGCCTTGCAGAAATTACAAGTAGGATTTAATGGCACTTTACCAGATTTAAAAACATGAAAAACAGAACTAGTTTGAATATTCCTCACTTACCTGATGCTTTCCTAACATCCTAATTATTCACAGCGATGAGTTTATAAGCACTTTTCATAACTTTCTAACACCAGAGCGGAGATTTGCTGTCACAGTAAAGCTAGCAACAACTAGCATGTTAATGTGCACTTCATGCTTATTGGACAATACAACTGATTAGATGCAAACAGCACACAGCAGACTTATTTTGACCTGAAGAGCTGCTTATACCATATATCAGTACTGGGGCACGACAAATTTTGCTCAAATACATACAGGGTAAAAAATGTGTTACTGGGCCTTTAAAGCCCTATCCAAATGCCCCAGGCAGAGATAAAGCTAATCTGTGTTTTTTGTGACATCTGCACAAATGTTGTCAAACCCATTAACACCCTGAATACATGCGGCATCATGTTTCTACTGCCCCCTGCTGGGATCAATCACCACAGCGCCTCTACTTATCCATCTGTGTGGTTCCCCTGGATACTGAGACAAATGTGAATGACATTGCTCAATACATTTCCTTTAAAACAAGCAACCTTGGCTCACCCCATGGGGCTAGCTTGTCTGCAACATTTGTGTGTGTGCATGAGCGCTGTATCCAATGGTTTTGTGTTCAGATGCTAGGCACGTTGCGTCTACATTTTCTGTCATTAATTTTCCCAATCTCTCCAATGACTTACAGCGACCCAAATAGCAAACACTCATTTAGCGAAAAACAGTATGCTAGATTTGTATGTAGCGCAGTGCTCCTGGACTCCTGCTCCCTTGTTTTCTAGTTATCCATGCATAATATCTGTCTGATTGCTACAGAGGGTAAACTGAAGAAAGTAGCTATGCTTGTATCATTTTTGATTAGTGGTTACTTTGCTGTGGTGCAGTGAGGCAAAACAAAGTTTGCTCAAATACATGATACGGGGTTCTGATGTTTGTGGATGTATGTTTGCATCTGAACACACCAAAAATATGATTATTAGTAATATTAGGTTGTCTGATTATTCCAATAATCAGATTTGCACTGGACATGTAACTGCAGCCACAGTGCTGGTCAGGTATGTGTGTAAACTAATCTGATTACTCACTACTGATTACTCTTCTAAAAGCAATTATTTTATTTCAAAAGTAATTGAATAACTTATTACAAAAAAAATAAAATAATAATAATTTTTAAAAAAAGGAATCCTCTAGCTCAGGAACTTAAAATAAAAATCTTCAGACTAATGACATTTTCTTTATTGAAGCTCATTTCAGGCGGAGGCGACACGTCCAGTGCTCTATAAACTAGTGTCTGTTCACAGCTGATCTGTGTCTGACTCCAGAAGAAGTTGTTCTGTGATCCCTGTTTATTTTACTGTTTTACCCCACGTTCAATGGATTACACATGTTTTTGACAGAGAAAAAGTAACTAAATGTTACAAGGCCAAGTAACTATAATGTAATTCCTAGCTATATTACTACGTTAATAAAAAGTAATCTGATCACAGTAATCCCTTACTTTGTAACCACTGGTACTTAATGCATCCACCTGTCAAAGTTGTTCCATCCAATAAACTATTCTGTCCTCTCTCCCCAGGCTGTGCTCTTTTTTACTTTTCTTTCCTTGACTTAAGTGAAAGCGTATCTAAAAAGCCTAAACACGCGTGGGTGATGATCAAAACTGCCTTTAATCTGACATGTTACACGCAGGACAAAACACACTTTCAAAGGAGCTCATTTTTAAAAGAGGGAGGCATGCATTAAGTCATCTGACTGCTAAACTACCCAGACAGGAGCTGCTTACGGTGACAGATGTTTTTCTCCTAAAAATCAGCCCAAATATGCCCAGCATCAATCAACTTCTGTGTTCACCAAAATAAGAGAATCGTCCCCATGGCAGTGAAGGCATGACATACTAGACACGTAAAAGGCAACAGGAGATTTAGTAGTAGTAGTATAATAATACATACTACAATTAGGTTTCTACTATTTAGTTGAAGTAGTAGTGGATTGTAGTAGTAGTAGTCAAAATAAAAGGTGCACTACATGTGTTACTTTTACAGGTGCTTGTCTCCATGGAGATGTTATACCTTTACCTGGAATGTTCCAAAGTATAGGATTAAACATATCTATCTCCAGACCACCAGGGGACGCCACCAGGCCAGGTTATTTTAAAACAACACAATACTACGCAAAATTTACTTGTTGGATCTTTTAACCTTATTACAGTGTTGTCCCCTCGTCGTAAACATTCCTAAAGTTGTATTTTGCTTTTTTCACACTTGTTTCATGAATCCAAGTCTTCTCTGATCTCTCAAAAATGCCCCCTCCAAAAAAGTTTGCATTTTGCCCAAAGTGTTGCGCCATAGGTAAAATCTCCTGCACAGTTTTTAAGTCTATAAACCAGGGCTCATTCTGCAGCCAAACTCTGTTCACAAAGAACTCATGACTCTATTAGCACAGGATTTACGGGGGGATGAGGACTTCATTTGTTTATTGTCACACTGTTAATTCTTGTTTCTGACAGCAGAGGGAGCTCTAGCCCCTAAATGCCTCATTGGAAACTGTTGTATAGTTTATAAAGTGTGTTTTCCAAAAGGCTACATTATTTTAAGTCAAAAAAATTTAAATACTAATCCCAAGGTGACCAAAATCATGTTTAAAAATAATTAAAACCATAAAAATGCACAATGTGTGTTCTTTAATAATAAAAGCATATTACCAGGTGGTGGATCTCCTACCTGAATAGTCTGCTCATGTCAAATAGAGAACTTGGCAGCAATTTTGACTGCTACCAATTAATTCTATACTACCCTCGATAATCCACGACCTTTAGTTTTACACCTCAGCACTTAAACTTGAAAATACCAAAACAATTTTTATTTGCCATATCCTTTCAGCACCTTTAACTACATTTTTTACTACCCATACCACCCTCATCATAACAGAACCATCCCTTTAAGACACGTTACACCTCCCTTTAATATCTTATGGTGTGGTCTATAAAAAAAAAAAAAAAAAACTTGACTTTTTTCCCCTTTTGTGACATGCTATTACATACACTCTTAACTTCTAATTCTTCCATGTACGAAGCAAGATTTAACAAGCCAGTATCGATTCGGGCTAGCCATCGCGCCTCATATTAATTTCACTAATGATAATTCAGGAGCTCCATCACCAAGAGACCGGGGTAATTTCGAGCCAGCGGTTTTACAGGCAAGACCCATTTAATCTCTGTGTCAATACGCTAACCGCCAAGCACCCTTCGCCTGCTACGCATCCGACCTAAGCTTTTTTTCTTTGGGCTTTGCAATTCCGGCTCCCGATGACTTCCATGTGGCTTTTCTACACAGTCACATTTTCTAATCTGGACCTCCCGCCAAGAAGGAGCAGGATTGTGAGCTTTATTCCAGTCACGGAGCGATGTGCCGTTTGCTTTTCCCCTCTCCGGGCACCAATGGATTCCCGGAGACGTGAGATCAGAGCAGGTATAAGTCTCAGTGAGCTTAGCGAGTCTTCTGTGTTAGCATCAGCAGTTTGTCCGCATACGATTGTGGCAATGATTCGATAAAATACAAGAATACGTGTTTTTGTGTGTTCATTTTGCGGTATTTCAAATGGGTATAAGTTGGAGTACTGTTGTTACATTTCAAACTCGATTTTTATTTGAAGGAATAAAAAAACTCAATACTCAAAAGTGATTCCGATACCACGATGATAATGGAGAATGTGCTGTTTTTTATATTCCCATGTGGCCTTATATCTGTGTAATCCCTCAGGCGTCAAAGTAGGTTCAAAGTGGTCCATCATTTCTGTCGTTTGAATGTGCCGTTTTTAGTACCAATACCTGCTCAAATCTAATATTGTGTTTTGATTCTCATTTTAGTATGGCTTAGTATTTGATTTTCGATCATTTTGACAACCCTAAATTGTAGTGAATATTTTTTACTAAGCGGTTTTGTTAAAATTAATTCAATTCGAAATGTGAAATCTACTTTTTGAGTGATTAAAAAGTGTTGGAAAGAGTGCTGATTATTTAGACTCAAGCAAAAGCAAGAGTAAAATGTAATAAATTACAAGTACTGCTACAAAAATTGTTCTTAAGTAAACACGTATAAAGTAAACATGAAAAGTACTACTCAGAGTACTGCTAGTCGCAAGTTACTTTTTGGCTAATCAGCACTTAAACTTGAAAATACCAATATAATTTTTATTTCAGCACCGTTAATTACATTTTTTACTACCCATACCACCCTCATCATAACAGAACCATCCCTTTAAGACACCGTTACACCTCCCTTTAATATCTTACGGTGCTGTTATGTGTGTTTGTAGGTTTTCCAATCAGGAGAGACATTACAATTATTAAGTACAGTTTTCAAAATTTACAAAAAACAAACGTACAGTTGCACCAAAATCTATTCATGTACAGTAAAGTTTGTGTCTGTGTGATCCCTCAGTCGTCCAGGTCTGATCCATAGTACAAGAAAAAGTGTGTGCACTGTGCCTGAGTCATACTTAGCATAATCATTCAAGCCCCTAATGAGTGATTTCACACCTATTATCGTCCTGGCAAGCCCTATTGTTTGCTTTATGTTGATTTGGGTCTGAGGATGGAGTTATATATATAAATGTCTATCATCTAATACTAGTGAGTATTTGTGATTACTAGTTACTTAGGATTTAACCATGTCAAAATACACCTTCACCCCTCCTTCAGTGTTTATTAAAGACACGTTGCCAATACCCATGCGGCAAATATGTTACTTTTCTGCCACCACCACCTTGTTTGCTTGTCTCCATTGAGAGGTTGTTGTTTTACCTGGAATCTTTCACAGAATGGTCTGAAACATATGTCTCCATGGTCACAAAACAAGTTACAGGTCAGATCTGTGGAGAGTGGTCATGTTTTGTACAGTATCCTCTTCACTTTTATGGGGTATTAATTGCTAACACATAACATATTTAGATCACCGTTATCGTTGTATGTTTTTTTTCAGAGCGCTATCACATTACAATCAACGTGCAGCCCAATAATGAAACTACTGCACATCACATCAGGTTTGTGAAGTTGTAGTATATTGTTTTGTATCATGCTCTTGTATTTTTATGGAGAATTGTCATATAGGAGCATGAGTGACGTAGGCTTGTGGGCTGAGCTTTGGACAAATATTACTGCTAACCATAAGGAGGGTTCGGATAGCGCCCAGGAGAGATTGCTAAGTTACTCAAACATGCATAGATGACATGTAAAACCTCTTCAAGCATGTTTTTGATGATGGAACAACATTGTAACATGGTAGAAAACTTCCATAAAGTTGATTTTGCATAATACCCCCTTCTTTAAAAACATATGTAATTGCATACTTTCCATACATTATTTAAAACAGTAATTAAAATGATAACGCGCAGTAAAACATGCTATCTCTGCTTTAGATGTTGAATGCAAAACATAAGCTAATGCATTACACAGTCCCTTTGAAGAATTACACTGTGACCATAACAGAGTGGGTGGCATCTTTTTACCCAATTACATTTACGGTAATGACCTGTATTCAAGTGCATACGTCTTGATTACACACTCATTTCCCAAGATGATTATGCGCTGCGCTAGGTAACCAAAAAAGACTCTGGCACGGTCACCTTCATGCTAGCTTTGTCCTCATAAAAATTTTTTTTAAAACTGCGATAAAACGTCCAGAAGGATTAGAAGAAGAAGGAAGAGAGGGAGGATGTCAAGTAGTTCGCCCATGTGCTTGAATAAAACAGAATACTAAGATATAGACTAGCATTTGAAGTGTTGCTAATGAGCTAGCAGTTGAAACGGTTAGCTTAACAGGAAGATTCATTTAAATTTTAGCCGTCCGGAACTTTTTGATTATTGTATTTTTTCATATTGGAGAGTACAAATAAAAGATGCAAGCACAAAATAGCTTTCAAGAAGTCATTTTATCGTTCACTCAAAAAGATGTAAGGAAAATTATAGCTTTGAGTTGGATGATAGCTTCTTTCATTTGAAGCGTTTACCGAAAGTAGCCTAGCGAAATGAGGAGATTTGTCAAGCGCTTGTATAGTCTATTACACCAGACAGGAGTGAGAAGGCATATTTCGGACGCGGAGCCTGTTCAGTGAAGGCACCACCTGCTTTGTATGGAAATAGGAATGACAAACGGCATTGTGCGAGTCTTATATACAGCTGTTAGCAAAAGCGCGGCAGAGAGACGAGTTTTGTCGCCGAATGAGTTTTCGAATAGGCGATTGTGCGAAAGTTCAAAAGTGGAATTTAGAAAGTGGGTTTTATTTAAAAGGACAAGGCTACACTAAATTGAGATGGCTCCACAATATGATGTTGTTTGCGCCTCAAATCATACTTTAAGTCGTGTTTTGCTTCAATCTGGCAACTTCTAAAACTCAGTGCTTAGGCCGTCTTTCTCTCCAGAATTTCAAACTCTCATATCCACCTTGTGATGTAATTAGGTGTTGATCCAGCAAGTGTTTTTAATATCCATACGCCCTTAACCTTGCAGTCTTCAAAGAGGACATATTATGCAAGATCGACTTTTTGGAGCTTTCTACCATGTTTCCTTATCAAAAACATGCCTGAAGAGGTTTTAGATGTCATCCATGCATATTTGAGTAATTTGTGATCTCTCCTGGGCCCTATCCGAACCCTCCTTGCCTTTAGCCGTACAATTCTGTCCAAACGTAATCCCACAAGCCTACGTCACCCGTGCTCCTCCATGGCAATTTTCCATTAATACACAAAAGCAGGACTAGTCAAATGCATAAAGGAAAGGATTAAACTATACTTTACCTAACCTTATAGCACAATGGCAACTGTTATTGAGGCTGAACAAGCTAAAGCTAGGAGCTGTGCCATTAGCTTTGATCATGTTAGTGTCCACAATTCCCACATTCATTAAAATATGCATCAAATAGTCACATGTTTTTCAAGGTCATTTCTTAGTCAGTGGCACATGCAGACACTTTATTAGCTTCGCTTCAAGCATTCCTCACGAAAAAGAATAATTTAAAGCGGGACTAAACACCTCAAACCGCCCCACAACCACGTTTCAAATAGAGCTGCTAAACTGGGCAGTACTTGACGGACTAAAGAAGAGCATGACAGGGGGAGTAGGGGCGGGGTCTGGAGGTATAAGGAACAGTGCGATTGGTCTAACAGGTATCCACATTTCAAACTCGGCCCCTGCAGCCAGGTGTTTGTGATCAGAAACACCAATCAATCAGGGCAGTCTTGTGTGACGTCACCAACTACTTGAATTTGCTTAGATTTAGATGTTTGCACAAAAATTGTCAAAACATGACTAGGAACAGTAGATAACGCTATTAAAACACCATATGCACAGTTAAGCAGCAAAACAAGAGTGGATTTAGTGTTTAGTTTCACGTTAAGTTTTGATGTTTTTTTTATTTTTATTTCCAGGAATAACACTGACAGATTCTGCATCCCAACTTTTCCCATATCATTCATCAGTCTGCCTTATATTTCCTTAGCCGTAGCCTTTAGCCCAGCCCTATAGCAGTGCGTCTAATGACTTGTGAAGAGCAGGCTACGAGCTCGCTCCCCTTCCCTCTTTATGGGGCTGTTTGTCTGAGCAGAGGGACCCACCACTCCATCTCCCCGACTTTATTAGAGTATAAAGCAAAAGTGGCAGCACAAATGACTCAAGAAAAACATCCCAATTTACAAAGGACAGCTGCTGGCTCTGCTTTTAATAGATGCGAGGAGATGGTGGTGGAAATGTGGAGCAATGTGATGATGGGGTGTAAAGGTCAGACTAGGTGAGTGGTCCTGGGGTGGTCCTGATGTTGGGCTGGTTTGATGCTGGTTTAGTTCTAGTCCTGGTTTGGTTTCATTCTGGTTTATTCTTGGTTCTAATTTGGTTTAATCCCAGTTTAGTCCTGGTCGTGGTTTAGTCCTGGTCACTACCTAAACCCCAGCACCTGCAGACGGTCATGAATCAGTGCTAGTGCAGCCTATGGAGGTCAGAGAGTGAATTCTGGAGGTTCTGAGCTTTCACATGAGGCCTGTCCATAAACTGAGAATGAGAAACACTTGAATGTGTCTCTATCTGCAGATTAAGGCTCTGGCAACACGGGTTCAGTTGAGATTGTGGTATTTTTTTAATATTAAGAGCTCACATACAGTTCTTTTGCTTTAGAGATTTGTTCATTTGCTCCATTTGAACTAATACCAGTCGCAGATGTGAACCAAGATCTTAGTCAGGATTATCACTGGTGGATTAGTGTGGAGTTTAAGGTAATGAGTGAACCTCAAGAAAACACATCCAGATACGAGGAGAACTGTCCGCTTCCACAATGTCACTGCTCTTTTTATGTTTTTCAAATTACGACTTGAGATGTTTTGTGGGATAGTACCTGTGCTCAGTATTCATCATAGTTTTACATCAGTGAAGTGGCAGTTTGTGGGAAAATGCTGAGAAGAAAAGTACAGAAATACAGGAAGTATAACAGGTGTAACAGAATGTGTCATCAACGCTGAAAATGCCATCCAAAACGCAGGGACCATTTACGCGCAAGGAAGGAATTTTTTTTTTTTCATTTTTAAACCTTCACTTAATATATATATCTGTATTTTAATCACGTTTTGGCCCTTGTTTACATTATGATTGCTGGAATTACCACGTCCAAGTAGAAGTAAGTAATGTACCAAGAGAAAATAACTGAACAGAACTGTATCTTCTCGTACTAAATGTCTTCAGTTTGGATAAGACTACAGCTTTCCAAGAAGACCTCCACATGACCCTTACAAGTTGCAGAGATGATTTAATTGCACTTTTCATCCTTTGTTGCCTTTGTCAGTTGTTAAAGGTTACTATGGTGATAAAGCATTTCCAAAGGTTATTTTATTAGAGCGAGGCACATCAAAGGCATAAAGATTATAGTCACGAAATTAATCATCAAATAAATAATGACTGCGAAATGAACTATCTCCTTGTTGTCTCTGCTCTGGTCTGCTTGCATAGGCTAATTACCACTTTGACAAGTTTTCACAAACACAAGATGAAAGATATTTAACTGGTGTGATTATGACATATTAGATGTGGTGTGTTCATGTGTGCGATACCCAATTTTTCCCATGTGTTTGAGCAAAATGTGCTTCCCCAGTTAAAATATATTAGATATAAGCAGCTCTTGAGGTCAAAATAAGTCTTCTGTGAGGTGTCTGCATCCAATTTGAAAGCTTTTAACTGTCCAATAATCAGGAAGTGCGTGTTAGCATGGTTGTTAGTAGCATTACTGTCACAGCACACTTGACTCCGGTCTCTGAAATTTGTGAAACGTGCTTATAAACACATCACGGTGAGTAATTAGGATGCTCTGAATGCATAAGTTAAGTGAGGAATAACTTTGGACCACTTGTATCTCCACAGACCTGACATGACCAAGTGGAGAAAACGCATAAACGTTACGTGGTGAGGCTTTAACTCCCTGAACTCCATTTGCTAGATTGGAAGGAATATAGCTTCAATTTTTTTTGGCTCTGCTTTCTCATCCATCTTTGCAAAGACAATTTAATATTTTTTTTACAAACATGAATTTCATTTCAAATTTAGATTTAAATTTGACTCTGTATAACTTACCCCAAGCCTGGGTTTGTTACATCGATGAGTTTCCTGGCAACAGACATTTATATGCTTATATTTTAGGGTTCATCACTGCAATTTATCTAAAACGCATCGTCAAGAACCTGCCAAAACGCAAATAGGTCAAACTGCAGGTACTCGCTTGTATTATTTAGTATTTGGCAACTTAAGTCCTGTGAGTCTCACTTAGCATACTCTGGACCTTTAGCCGCTCTAAATGCATCCATCTCATTTAAAGGTCTTGAAGTTGGTGGACCTTGAAAAAACATTTTCACAACTTTCAGAGGCCGGAGTGGAGTTTTGCACGTCACGTCTTGGTACTGTTAACAACAACTAGCATGCCAACAGTGCACTTCCTGGTTCATGGACAACAAAATGCTTTATGAATCGTGGACAGTTTTCATTTTGACTATAAGGCTCGACAACAGTGACCAGGATCACTCATTAAATCAGGTTAAAAATCCACAGGCAAGTCATCACTAGCCTTCTACTGATTTGATTGGCTGTGAAAGCTGAGGTAAATTTTGTAATTTAAATTTTGCTGCCTTCGAAGTATCCCAGTATTAGTTTCATAAAATATCATGACGACTGAGGGGCTACACAGACCTCTCCCTAATTATTCACCAGAAACCACAATATCAGCACGTCCAGAGCATCACGGTAATACTAGCATCAACTACCATGCTAACAGTGTACTGGCATTACTTCCTGGTTCGCATCTAGCATTTTAATTAATCTCCAGAAACCACAATGAGTTTATAAGCACATTTCACAACTTTCAGAGTGTCACAGTCATGCTAACCTCAACTACCATGCTAACGGTGTACTGTACTTCCTGGTTCGCATCTAGCATTTTTATTACTCTCCAGAAACTACAATGAGTTTATAAGCACATTTCACAACATTCAGAATGTCACGTTAATGCTAACATGAACTACCATCCACACCACGTACCGGCATTACTTCCTGATTTGCATGTAGTATTTTAATTACTAACCAGAAACCACAATGAGTTTATAATAATACACTTACACTTGAAATGTGCTTTTTCAAAGCCTCTCAAAGTGCTACACTATAGTCATTATTCATTAATTTCCACACTTGGTGATGGTAAGCTACTATTGTAGCCACAGCTGCCACGGGGCAGACTGACAGAAGCGAGGCTGCCAATCTGCGCCTCCGACCACCACCTATCATTTGCGCACACACCACTTTCATACTAGACAATGTGGGTGAAGTGTCTTGCCTACCAACACTCTAACCACTGAGCCACTGTTGCCCCACATAAACACATCCTTCAGAGTCCAAAGCGTCACAGTAATGCTAACATCAACTACCATGCTAACAGCGCACTGGCATTACTTCCTGGTTTGCATCTAGCATCATAATTACTCATTAGAAACCACAATGAGTTTACAAGCACATACTTCAGAGTCCAGAGTGTCACAGTAATGCTAACATCAACTACCATGCTAACAGTGTACTGGCATTACTTCCTGGTTTGCAGATGTTAAAAAGCATCACAATTAGATGCAGACAACACACAGTGACACTTTTATATATGAATAAAATTGAGCCGACCCCCTTTAAACCACCATCAATGCACACTATGTAACGGATGCTAGCAGCTCCACGGAGACCCCCAAAAACAGATGGGGCACGCTAATAAACTTCTGCTAGCACATGCTTTTCAAACAATGCTACGTGATTCAGTATTGAGTCTTTAACACTGCGCGGAGGAGACATTAAGATGCGTAATTAAAACTGGAGCGAGTCATTATGTCAAAGCTGTCATCAGAGCCCAGCGCGGGGCTTATGGTTGGTTACTGATCAAATATAAATGGGATTTGGCACCGCGGAGGAAGAACAAAGTCGCAATCAGGAAGAGCTCCATCTGGCCAAAAATCAAGTCACGTTACGTTGGGAAATGGATGGTGTTTTAGAAGCTGTAATGTAATTTTAACCAAAATTGTAGCTATTCTGGTCTTATACCTGCTAAATGTTACCTGCCTGTTACTGTCAGCCAATCAGAGCCTGCTAGCTTTGGATGTTAGCCATTTACAACTAAAATTCATGCAAATACGCTCACTTTACGCTCCATCATCCTGTTGTTGCAGCTATTCGACCCTTTTTTTTGTTTCTGTTGTTGCAGCTTTGAAATCTTACCAACATGAGGTATTCTTATCTTTACCGTGCTGTACTTTTACTGAACCGGTGTTGCCAGATCCTTAACGAGTAACTGTACATAGGCCTGTCTCGATAACGGATTTTGAAGCACGATGTATTGCTACGGAAAAATAAACGCTAATCGATAATATTGAAAGTGCTTTATACCACTGACACAATAATAATAATGCAAGATAATCCCAGTGAACTTCTTTTTTTTTTTTTTTTAATAGATAGTATTAAAAAGCATGAACTGCAACAGATAAAAAGCAGGATTAAAACATAGCAATGGAAGCTACACATTCAAACTGCAGCTCAGATCTTTTCACAACAAAAAACTCCCCACTTTTGTAAAGAAACAGTGTCTAATAAATACTGACCCCAAACGTGGATATAGTAATTATGGAACTCACTAATCATTTGATCATAGTTTAGTGCGTTATTCATTCACTCCTATACCTGGATCTGCGCCTACAATCATCCTAACTATTGATTACTCACTCCAAATGTTTACAAAAGCAAGGTGAGGAAAGTGTCTTGCCCAGTGACACAACATGAACCGGATGGAGCAGTCTTGAACCACATTAGGGTTTGGGAGCCAACGCCACTAGCCCTGTTGCCACTGTTATCCATTTGCTAGTTTTGTGGTGCATTTTCAACGTATTTATGAGCAATAAAAACATCTATAATTGAATAAATGGAATATGCATAGATTTAATGCCTTAGTGTGGGTTTTTTCCACTTAGAATAATTTAAATACAGTATAGTTGGAGTCCTACTCGCACCAAATCTGTAAATATTGTAAACTAAACGTGAAAGTAGCTCAGCTTGTAGCGCGTTTATCCACTGATCTGAAACTTGCCGGTTCAAATCCCACTCTCGACGTAAACATCAACACGTTAGCGGCGCGATTCCAGCTCCCGTAAATGAATGTTATTGTTGTGTCCTTGGGCAAGACACTCAAACCCACCTCGCCCCCAGTGTCTGCATACACGTTCCTTGATGTAAAGTGCTTTGAGTGACTTGAAGGTTTACTCCATATGCTGTTTAAAATGTTATCCGAGCGCTATTACAATCAAACCCATTGTCTTTCCCCATGCCTGGATAATATGGAAAAAAACATAACCAAATTCCAGCCTCGTGAGCGCATCCACCAGCTGCTGTGATTGGACTAAGGAGCGCTCTTCCGAACAGTTCCTCGCCGGAGCAGAGGAGATGACAAAAACATTTGGTGAAAGCTAGCTTATTGAAGTAGCATCTCAAAGCGTGGAGAGCCCCACACTGTAATTAGGCCCGTTTCTTTGCTTCATTGTGGTGATTACGTTCATTACAACGGGCCACAGGAACAAAAGGTAACGCCTGTGCTTGTAAACACACCAACAATGAGGTAATTATTATTTTGCATAATTGGAGTAATTCAGGATTGTGAGAGAGAAAAAATCCACGGGTGTATAAAGGGAGAAGGTGGAATTTGCTATAACATGTATTAGAACGCAAATGAGAAAAAGAGGAATAAGCGAGGCTGAGGAGGCGTATGGCTGTGCTGCTGCGGTGGAAGGGTGTAATATGAAACGATAAGGTTTTTTTTTCTAACATTAAGAAGTATGTTTCTGTCATTTCATGGACGTGTTTCTGGCTCCATCAATTCTGGCCCCAATTCACTTTACATTGAAACATTGTCACCCCTCTCTCTGTAATTGCTGCAGCGAGCCTCATGATTTTGATTTTATTATCGCCATTACTGTCAGTAAATCAAGATATGAACATTAACAACAGACAAATCAGGATTGGCTCTTTGGTTGCTATGATACTCGAGGTCTGAGCTTCGCCTATATCTGCTCTAGCCTCGATGAGCTTCATTTGACTGGAGCTAAACGCTGTAGGTGACGTCACACTCACTTTGTCCACTTCTTTATACAGTCTATAGTAAAAACATACTTCATAATTCAAAATATTTCCATCATCGACACATCCTAAAACAAGACAAGGCCAGATTTTGTGACTTCATGGTGTCGTTTTGTATCGGTGTCCTAATTTTGTGATCTGCTTAAAGTTTAAATACTTTACTAAGTACTTTGAGACTTTGTGAAAATTTGACTTGGACTAAAATGTCCAAAAATGTTAATATTGCTTCGAAATTGAAAAAAAAAAATATAGTATGCCTAAACAAAAACATGTATGATGAAACAAAAACAAAAAAGTACTGTAGAGTTTGAACTGCCATCAACATACTCCTATCAAACTCATCACTGCTAGATATAAAAAGCATTTACGATCATCTACTAAGTATTATAAATATTGTGTTTTTCTTTTCTTTTTTTTTTTCAAAAATGGAATAAAGTTACCAGTACATTTTTACAATGTTGTTTTCAACATGGTCCACGACGCAAATATTTTGACAAAATACTGCATGCAGTAAATATTTGCCGTGTAAAATTACTAACAAAAGTGTATCTATCGTAGCTCCAATAGTCCTGACCTAATTGTTGCTCCAGATCTGCTGCTCTCACTCTGTTGGCTCTTCCACAGTGGATAATGGACACATAAGTCCACATTTACAGGACATGTCTCTGGTGCAGGTTGCTGATTCTCTACGTGTAAATCTACATCCACTGTATCAGGCCTGTCACAATAATCACTATATGGACTTATCATTCAACATATGAAAACTGGAACAGTATATTTTGGAGCCAGCATTTATCATGTGTACATTTTCTTAGTAAAAGTGGAGATTTGGGGTATTTTTTTTGTCATACTATGAGGTTTTAACTGTAGACGGAGTAGACTCAATCACTTCTGGGGCTAATTATTACTTCATTCTGCTTTTAATTTGTTGCAGCTCAGGCCTTTTAATGATCCTATTGATTTAAAATGTTTCACTGGGATTATCTTGTGTTATTGTTGTGTCAGTGGCATAAAGTAGTTTCAGTTTTATCGTTTATCGCGGTACATCTTTGTAACAATATATCCTGCTTCAAAATGTGTTATCGTGACCTTCCTACACTGTGTAGCATTAAGATTATCTATCTCAAATACGTCTTACACGTTACAAGTTACAGGTCAAATCTGTGGAGAGGCGAGCCAGCTCACAGTTAAGGAAGAACTAATACAGATACTGGTATCCTGTTTAGACCTTTAATTGGATGTAATCAGACTATTTAATATAGGCCTAATGCCATACCGTGGAGCATTCCAGGTAGAGCAATGACATCTCAGTGGAAACAAGCAAGTGATGTACACACTACACCAAAAAAGTGACACACTGCATCTTTAAAGGTCCTATATTATGGAAATTTCACTCTTGTCAGCTTGTTGTTGTCCTCACAAACAGACCTGGAGATGTGTTTTGTTTCATTCACACATGTTTGCGTAACTCTTTATTATTAGTCTGTCTACATTTCCAAAGTTGAAAACGCTCTGTTCCACTTTGTGATGTCATGTAGTGGTACCTTTCAAGTTAACTGCTGATTTTTACCTTTTGTTCAGTAGAGATTGGCAATTCCAGGGCTGAAATGATCCAAATGATTCTAGTGAAGATGTATAGAGTTTAAAAACACAGCAGAGCACTTCCTGTATTACCTCATGACATCACAAGTTGGAACAGAGTGTTTTCTGATTTAGAGAAGAACTCAATATGCAGGGTTTGTGTGTTAAACATGTGTGAATGCAACAAAACACAACTCCAGGCCTGTTTGTGATGAGGAAACATTATAAAACAGTGTAATATGGGCCTTTTAAATACTGCCACATATAAGTACATATATATCTAGGAGAAAATTGCAAGAAAAATTGCCCAAAGTTGTATTGCCTGTTTTAATACTTTCAAATCCAATATAGACCCAAAGCCATATAGTCATGTGACAGTCTGCATACGGCTCATATTATTATTATTGATACCGTCGCTGCGGATGCAAATTGATTTGAACAATAGTGAAAGATATTGGCCCGTCTCATTTCAAGGTTTTTCTCTTTGCATCTCTACAGCTCGGGGCGGTCGTCGTGAGCTTAAAAAGTCAATTTAATCAATCAGCCAATCAGATGCAGGCTTTGCAAATGAGACGGGCAGTAAGCCGATTCAGAGCGCTTAGGAAAAAAAAGAAAGAAAGATAGATGGACCTGGGGCGGGCTACACTATCATATACAGAGGAAAGAGAAAGAGAGAGAGAAGGAATGAAATTGGCTATTTGCTGTTTATTCAGTTGGATGTGTAGATTCCTTTGGGCAGTTATTAGCCGAAATGGACTCTTCCACCATACGGAAATACAAGGTTAGAGCTATTTGTACAATTCAAATCAAGAGGCATAAGTTGTAGCGTTAGGATTTTATTGGAGAATTTGAAAGATTTTTAATGGGAAGTGAAAGCAAAATGTTTACGAAATATATACTTGATTTATGAAAAGTCAGCTCTGGGAATGTGAACTTTATTTCTCTGTCCAGTCACAGAAATTTGGTTCATGTTCTTTGTAAGAAGATAACATCCAGTCCGACTGAGACCAATCTGAAACTTGCTTTGCTCAATGTCAGATCTTTATGTAACAAGTCATTTTTAGTTCATAAATTTATTTCTTCTTTTAATCTTGACTTTGTTTTTAACCAAAACATGAGCCGACAAAAAGAGTGGAGCTGTGTGTTTTTTAGAGATAATTTAATTACTTAAGGTTGTCAAAGGTTGTACAGACTTTTTCATTTATTTTTCTTCTTTATTTCCATGATTATTTACGTTATAGATTCTCACTGAAGACATCAAAACTAAGAAGCAAAAAATAAGCTCAAAATAACTCCAAACTTGTTATAGTTTGTTAAAAATTGCCTTTGCCCTTTGCTTTGATTGCTGCTTTGCACTCTTAGCATTTCTTGACCCTGTCCTGGCTCAGAGGTGAAATGAAAACCATTTCAGGAGGCTTCATCATGAAGCTCATGGAGAGAAGGACAAGGGTTTGTAACGCTCTCCACAAAGCAAAGGGTGGATACTTTGAGAAGTTGTTTTTTTCTTTGCTACATAGTTCCATATATCTTGCATCATATAGTTCATGTCTTTTTGTGTAAATAAAATGTAGAAAGTGGAGAAAAAAACATGATTAGTAGTGTAAATGCTGAAGAAATGTGCTAAAATAAATAACTGAGGGAAGTCAATGAGTCAATGTCTAACAAAATGTTGCATTATTTCTGCATTTTGTTTTTTTTTATAGTTTACAAATTAAATTAACATCTTGAGTTCTTTAGCAGCATCTCCTGTGAATGTATAGATCCGTATAAACCTCAGAACAAAGGTGTCAAACAAGCCAGTCCCTTGTACAGTCTTGAATTGAGAGGAGTCTGGAATCGAAACATAGAGCTGCTCATTTGTCTCACGTGTCTCTCAAATGTCAAAATGTGGACGTCTCCTATTGAAAATTCTCGTAGCCTTCAGAACAAAATATATCACTTGTTTTACCTGAGATAAATCAATCAATCAATATCACTCTGTTCGTCCTCGAGGGGCCATTTAAGCACATTGAGCGGAGGGTCAGGTGTCAAGGCAGTTTGAGGTGAGTAACAACCCTCAGGACAAAAGTGTCCACCCTCTTTGTCCTGCAGCATCAGAGCAGTCCATGTTAGAAAACTGTGGTGTGGTAGGAGCAGACAATGCCATTAATGTCATCACAACAAATCCTCCGATGGATAGCTGCAGATCACACTAGCGAGCAGAAAATAGAATGGTGTCTTGAAAATAAGTGATTAAACATTGCTCAAACATGCACAAATCATGACAAATGCAACTGAGTTGAGGGAAACAACTGCAACATGGTTAAAATATCTGAAAAGTCGATTTTTCACAATAGGTCTGCCTTAAAAATAACCATTTGCTAACTAAAAAGACAGTTATTTTTGGAATCTGCATGACACTGAAAAATAACATAGATTTAAGTTTTATTTTGTGGCGTTGTACAAAGCGGAGACCATAAGACTCTGCAGACTTTTATTGCAGTCAGTCTCCCGGGCCATTCTCTCCAGTCTCCCTCATACTTGGTGCATTGTGTGAGAGACAACCTCACTCTGGTTCGTTTTAATATCCTCTGACAGCAGCCGAGGCCCTTTTAACTGCTGCAACACGGACGCGCAATTTACTTTTGGCTAATTATAGTGCGGCGTGCTCGTAAATTATTCTCACAAACACACGCACGCACACTCATACACTGTAAAAACCAAAATGACCCATCTGCTGAGGCTACAACCGCTCTCTGCTCACTGAATCTCTTGTTCTCAGTAGCGGGTCGGGGCGCAAAGATTAATCGTAATTTGAATGGATGCAATTAGCAAATCACGAAGGCAGAAGTTTTTTAAGTACTGTAATTTCCTTCACAAACAACACAATCTCATGTTTTATGCTAACCCCGTAGCTTCGATCTGTACAAACATGCTCTAAAATGTGATTCTTGTGTTAGTTTGGCCGTTCATATCTCAGTCTTTTTGTCAATTTTAAATGTGAGCTTTGAACAGAATCTCATAATTAAAACATAATTCGCAAATCTGATCACAGTGCTTGTCAGATATTTTTCCCAAATCGTGCAGCTTTATTGCAGGTCGTTCATAAATACGGCTAACGAGGATGATTGATGATCTGCTATGTAATTTTAATCTTACGCAAGATGGATTCTCATGATATTTGGGAGTTCACAAAATCACGAGAATCCATCTTGAGAGACTCTCGCTGTAAAGTTTAAATTCGCCCAGCAGCAAGTGGACCAATCGCAGAGCAGTATTTGGGTTGTGCGGAAGCCAAAGATGAACGCCCGAGTGAACCGAAACAAACGTGGAAACACCGACAGATGAACGTCAGCCTATTTCAGACTCTTTACTAAAGGAAAATGTGAAGAGGGAAGGCACAGGGAAGATGCATGTGCTTTTCTACCAAATGGCTGCAACAAGTCGATGTTTTGTCTTGTTCCGCTGTTGGGATGTTTCGACCAATCAGATTCAAATATTCATCATAATGTTCCCCCTTTTCCAGATTGATTTCAGTGAGAGCCGCTCCAGGACTCAGTTCAGAGTGCGACACACATCCATCTGTTGTGAGTCGGGTAAACGTCATTTGAGAGAGCATTTTTTATTCTAAATTTGCCAGCAATATGGCAACAAATCTATACCCCTCAGTCATCCAGGACCCATCACAAAAGAAAATTGAATTCTGTCGACTGGACAGGAGTTTTTCAGAGTGAAAGCGTTTTCCATTTGGATGAGTGGCCAAACCAGTGGACACAATTCAATTTTCTTTTACATTGTCACAGTTCAGTATTTTGTCGTAATAAAATGGCATAAAAATGACATAAAATTATTCATTCTATAAACATCTAATGTATTTAAAGCTTTAGTATTTTTAATTACATTTAAATGATTTACCACATTCAATTATCACCAAGAGAATACACATTGATATTAAACCATGTAGCAGCTTGTTTCCATGGTAACATATATCTTGCATTGATTTAATTGCAATTTTATCTGAAAAAAAAAACAAAAAACTAAAACGCTCCGCTTCTTCACAGATCTGACCTGTAACCTGCTTGTCTCTATGGTGATAGAATAGTGTACATTAGAGGCAAATGCATTAATCTTATATAGTGCTCTTCCAGACGCTCAAATTCACTTGTTTGTGGTACTATTATAGTCACAGCTGCCCTGGGGTAAACTGACAGAAGTGAGGCTGCCAATCTGTGCCATCAGCCCCTGTGACCCCCACAAACACTCACACACACCACATTCATATTAGGTAATGTGTGTCAAGTGTTTTTCCTAAGGACCCAGCGACATTTTTGTCACTGCCGCATCACTGTGGCTCCTGGTATTCCCGGTGGTCTCCCATCCAAAGCAACAACATTTCCACTGAGATAAGCAGGTAGCTCCCCACTGCCAAAATGTGCCCCTACTTTGTGACCAGTTACAAAAATATTTCTACACACTTTGTCTGGATAATATGAGAATGTGAATTTTTGAGCGTATTACGTCTTTATTTGAGGTAACAACATTGCCTATCAATAGATTAGTACAAGACACAATCTGCTATTTTCAAGTCATTTTTAATTTAAAATATTATCTCTTATCTCAGCATTATTACGACAAATTATTGCAAAAAACACAACTTTATTTTTTATTTATTCCACAGGGGCAGTGTACATTAAATGGCCCATATTACACTATTCTCTGCTCTATGTTATAATGTTGTTTCCTTATAAGGCAGGGTCACTCAAACATGTGTAAATGAAACTAAACACAACTCCAGGTCTGTTTTTGAGGAGGAAACGATATTATAATATGGCTAAAAGTTCACAAGAGTCAATTTTGCGCAATATAGGACCTTTAATACAGAAATGTGGGACAATATTTTAACATAAAATCAGATTGTGTTTACATGTTTTACATCAAATAAAGAAAAATAAAAAGTCTGACCCATGGATTATTCCAGGATTATCAGTGGATTCTGTGGGTGGATGTTCTCTGGAGAAGACAGGAGGTTCTCAGTTTACTGGAGGCGCCAATGGGACAAGCTGGAACATGCTCTGCTTCTTGGCTTCTTCTCATTTTAGCCTCTAGTAGAGTAGAAACTTTGGTAATTCTCAATAAGGATAGAAAAATGTTCAGTTTTGGTCTGGTATTCCATCTCCCACTGTTGAAAAAAGTAGATCTAAGCCTATGTTTCACCACACGTCTAAGAATCCTCACTTAATACGATGTTAAACCACTGGGATCAAGATGTTACATTTAACTAGCCAGGACTTTTAAGAATCCATCTGCATTCTCCTTGTATTCATATTACCCAGAGAAAGTGTGTAGAAGTACTGTTTGCAAAGGATCTGCAAAAGTTACACACATAAGCAAAAGTATTATTTAAAGCCTGACTCAGCATATACGTCCGGTCCTTTCTGCAGTGGTGCTTGTTGAGAATAGTTTGAAGATTGCAGACACAAAGCAACACGCTTGGATGGAGAGGTAACAGCGTTTCTTGACAAATGAGGGGCGGGACAAAGTAAAAGGCGTGTGGGTTTTGGAACATCGACGCTCTAATTAGAACAACGAAACCAGGGAATGCTATTTTCAGAGCGCAGTCGAACAAACTGAGACGCGTGCACTGGGCCAATATACGCCACTGGGCTGCTTGTAGACAGGTAATAGGCGCTCTATGTTACAGCAGTTAGCAATAGGACTGAGAATTAGCCTGCGCTTTTGGCTAATGCTCTGGGTAGGTACTCCTAACCGAGATCCAAGCTTAAGATCAGGAGAAGGTCTCACAGATGTTCTACTGCAGGCATCCACTGCTCCTGACAGGAAGTGGTTGGAGAACGGGTCAAATGTCAATTTCATGGCACCTGATTATTTCTATTAGACTACATCCAAGCCCCCTTAGCTAGAGCGGACATAGATTGTAGCCGAAGCTAACTTTTTCTCAGCTCAACAGATTGATTTTGAGCTGAGTTTCTGATCTGAAAATAGGTAAAAATCAACACAAAATTTGAGCTTTGTGAAAGTTGTAGGTGTCGTCGAACACGAGCAGATTGGGCAGTGAGGATTTTTTCACTGTAGTACCAATGAGCGGCCACTAATCCAGCTCGAGACGGCTCTAAGATTGCAATACCCTATCCAGTTATTTTAATAGATCCATGACTACACCTAGAAAATTAAAGATGACAATACAATACTGCAATACTGATCTAAAACGACCCAACGGGAGCTAACGTCACCTTGAACATCATCCCAACTCAATAAAGCTTCACATGCTGATCACGCTAGCGAACAACAGATTTTTTTTTTTTCCATTTGTGCCAAAATGGCTACATGTATCACTGATTTTTCAGAGGTAAATTGGCACAATGACGTCTTGAATACAGGAACATAAAGATTACTCAAACTACCCCATCTGTATTCAATGTTATTCTGATATCTGAATCCCTCCAATTACCCGGTATCATTATCTGCCTGCACCTGTACACTAGTCCTCCATCTCTCCCTCTCTCTCCTTTCATCTTCGTTCTCTCTATTCTTCTAATGGTGAAAAGTGTCCACCAGGGAAACTGCTCCTCTTGCAGTGCTCTCCATGAGTAAACGTGTGATGCCGTGCTCCATCTTTCCACCATCCCCTTGGCTCCTGTATCTGTCCCATTTCCCCTAATATCCTACTGACACGCTAGGCTAGGCTAACGGAGATGCCAGTGACCCGTTTTGTGGCTGTTTTAATATTTTGAAAGTTGAATTTCATTGAACAAAGTCATCTTGTTAAATGTGAATATATCAAGAGTTGCTGTATCCTTGGCAAATACCATAGACTGTATACTAAATGAATGTAGCTGCCTGTGTACCTGCTAGTCACTGCATTCCAAATAGAAAGTGATCATGGGCGGACTCCATTGACTGGTTCCAATTCACTTTACAATGAAAAATTGTCACCCCTCTCTCTGTTACTGCAGTGAGCCTTGTTAAAATGTTTGTATTAACCCGCTCTACATGATCCCAGTGTTTTTATTTTGCTATTGTGGCCATAAATAATGATTTGAACCTTAACAACAAGTGAATCAGGTGCCTTCTGTCTCAGAGGTCACTCAGACTAGTGTTAGCAACACCTTTGATCATTTGATTGACAGCGTTGCTATGCGCCCGCTCCCTGCTAAACCAGCGGTACAGGTGAGAAGAGGCGTTACCTTCATCAGCCTCGCTCTGGATTGGCTCTTTAGTTGCTATGTTACTCGCGGTCGGAATTCCAAATATGGAACTTGTCTCCAAGTTCGACCAATTAACTGCTAGCCTTGATGAGATTCATTTGACCAGAACTGAACGGTACGGGTGACGTCAGACTCTCTAAATCTTCTTCTTTATACAGTCTATGGGACAGACACTTCACCTACCTTGCCGCCTGTGTCTATGCAGTCGGAATGGGTTGCCAGATACGGGGTAGGCATGTGGCTAAATCAAGTAAATTGCATAACGCTGGTCCACAAAAATGTTACAAATGCAGCCTATGCCTCTGGAGGAGTAGAACTAAAACTCAAGCAACAATAGGATCTGATTTAAATGAAGCTATGATGATTTATTGAGATGTAATCGGCTAATAGGGGCGACAGTAGCTCAGTTGGTAGAGTGTTTGTCCACTGATCTGAAGGTTGGCGGTTCAAATCCCGCTCTTGACATAAACATCATTGGTGTTGTTGTGTTCTTGGGCAAGACACACTTAACCCACCTCAGTGTCTGCGTAACGTTTGAATGATCTTGTGTATGAATTATGCTATTCAAATAAACTTGCCTTGCCTTGCATTTAATTCCATGATATCACTATAACATTTTTCTGTCAATTAACTTCACAATAGCCAGTCAACAACACAACTCAAATAATATACTATTATCATTACAGGGACAGTATGTGAATTTAAATGTTATAAAGATGCGTGTCTGTGTACCCAGATATGAGTTTAACAAGTTCAAATCAAATGTAACTTTTACTAATAACAATCGCTGATATATTCCTCATTACAAAACACTGGACATGATAAAAAATATGTTATAACTTAGTGTATTGGGTCTCAAGACAATTATCCAATCAGAAACCAGAATGAGCCTCACATGAGTTTCATTTGGGTTGCCAGTTTCAATACTGGTTTAAGTCTGAGAATGAGAAAAACTTGTGTTTTCTATCTGCAGCTTAAGGCACTGGAAGCACATGTTCAGCTGTGATTGTAGTACGTTTTTACCAGGGAGAGTCTAGGTTATATTTCCAAAAACTCACAAGAAGTAAAGTTTTTCTTTGCATTCCCCGGGTCCAGCCGTCCTCACCCTCCGCACACTGGACTCTTTCTCTGTGATGTCCGCTTTGATTCGATACATGGCTTGTCCAAGGGCATCGTTCTTCTCGCGTTTACCCAGCGAGGGAGGAAGGCTTGTGCTTTGAATCCCAACTGAACCTGTATACTTTCAATTATGCAGTAGCGTGCAAAGGTCATAGGCAGATATTAAAAGCTAAACTGATTTTATTGAGTCTGATATCGTGTTAGCTTGAGTAGCTTTCAGTTTTGTTCATGCATGTTTAAAGTTCTGGTAGAGGGTACGCCACTTCCTTGTCTTCATGGAGATGTGATTTGCTTTGTCCAGCAGGTCCATGTGAAACTTATATCATGTATTCTTTTTTAACTACATGTATTTTTAATTGTTAAAGAGAGGGAGTTAAGCAAAATCAAGTTTTTGGAGCTTTCTACCATGTTATAACATTGTTCCCTCATCAAAAAAAATGCCTGATGTGGTTGTATATGTCATCCATGCATGTTTGAGTAATCTAGCGATCTCTCCTGGGCATTATTTGGACCCTCATTATGGTTAGCAGTGCGATCCTGTCCAACGCTCAGCCCGCAAGCCTACATTACCCATGCTCCCACACCACAATTCTCCATGAGTATACAAAAACAGGATACAAAACAGTATACTACAACTTCACAAACCTGATGCAATGTGCAGTAGTTTTATTAGCAAAATGCACGGCAACTGTAATATGACAACACATCATTTTTGGAGAATATAACATTTAAACATGATGATTTAAATATGTTACCTGTTAGCAATTAATACCTAAAGAAGCGTAATACCCCCTATTTAAAAAAACAAACAAACAAACATAAAAACATGAATTCATACTGCCAATTGACCCGCATCTCCATGGATCTGACCTGTATCTTTAACCCGTTGGCGTAACTGCTTATCTCCACAGGGTATATCATATTGCTGTGAGATGACCTTGAGTTTACAGAAAGGAAGCCTCCTCATAAAGAAAATACATTAAACCTATTTACAATTCTGATGTCATGATATAGCCCATAGGCGGAGGCTCCTAAGCATGTTTAAGCGCCGCATGTGTCTGAGCTGTAGTCTCCTGGCAGAGGTTAGACTGTGATGGTATTAAAGAGGCGAGCTGCAGTATAGACGGCTCCCTCGAGACAGCACTCCGGCCAGTTTCTCAGACCTGATATGTGCTTAGTACGTCGATATGCACTAACTAAACTGGCCATTGGTGGATGTCTCTGTCTCTACTTGAAATATCCCCGGTCTGAAATAAGAAAAAAGTGGAAAACTAGACCTACTGACTGGGAGGAAGATGGCAAGTCTGAGGAGGTTGATAGTTCTGCTGCTGTGGCGAAGATGGGGTAAAGAGGATGGTTTTATAATTACCTACATTATTTGATAACAACAACCACTATAACTAAACTAAAGCAAACTAGAAAACTAAATCAGGCATTCCCAAGGTTTGCATCAATGTTCAAATGTGTTCAGGTCTACAATGTTCAAATTTGTTCCCATGTTTGCATTCCTCTATGTCACATGTGTCAAACTCAAGGCCCGTGGGCCAAATGCGGCCCACGACGTCATTTCATATGGCCTGCTACAAGGTAAATTATAAGATATGAGTTTCTTAAAACATCAGTTTATCAGAAGATACACAGTTACACAGCCATTTTTTTCATATCTAGGCAAATTCATATGCAATATTTGTAACTTGAATAAGTAATAAATACAGAAATGGTTAATTAACAAGATTAAAAAATAGTTACATTTATTTTACATTACATTTGGTTACATTTATACTGTCTTGCATTTACATCTGGCCTTTTGAGAGCAACCATGTCGCTGATGTGGTCCTTTGTGAAAATGAGTCTGACACCCCTGCGCTATGTCGTAGTATTGACCTTATCCCGCCTTATTGCTCTAAACCGCTTTCTTTGTGGTGGCACTACCGGTTAAGGGGCAGTCCCATTCATCACAGTAGAGAATTTGAGAAAAAAGTTTGAAGAAAAGTTTTGCTTCAAAAATCTAATATAAAGTAGGTTGATTTGTTTAAAAGTCAACAATGCATCAGTTCTCTGGAGACTTAAAAACTGTTTTGTAATCCCTATAAAACTTAACTCCCGATAAAATTTGCTTCAAGTTCAGGAGCCTCATGCAAAATAAAACAACCCCAATGACGATGGCGTCGCCCACGGCAACTTCCTGAATAAGGTGAATAGGTAACAGTAAAGTCAAAATTTCCAATTACTACATCCTACATACTTCACTACATTCCGACATTCCCATTCCCAGTATTACAACAATAAAATACAAAACACTGAAAAAACCCCATGCGTATCCAATATCCGGCACCACCACAGACACATACCCTTTAATAACCGCTGCATCCTTCTCATCATTCGTTATAGTACCATACTCTGTGATATCCATGCATTATGAATGGACAGTTTGTCCCCGCAGCGCGCTCTGCTTTAGGCACTGCTCTGTCTCTGCTGCTGCCTTCCCCTTTAAGATTTAAGACCACGGCCGATCGCGCCAGCTCACCCCCGCTCCGCCTTATTCATCATGTTAAATGTCCCCTGGCCCCTCGCTGCCTTTTGCGTAGCAGATTATTCAAATAGCCTCACGTTCAGAATTAGGTCTCAGACATATCATCCCCATAAATTGGTGGGGTTACTCACCGCGTTTGGCTAGCTAGCGTAGCTTAAATGATGGATACTGTGCGGTCGTGTAATGTGCTATTATTCAGGTTTGGATGTGCAACGGTTAGCAGTCTATGAAATAGTGTGAGTTTAGCTAAGGGGGCTACCTGCGAAGTACATAGTAGTACATAGTTACAATTACTCAAGTACATCTTCTTGAGTAACTTTAGTAGTATTTTAGTAGTTTACAGGCACTTTACTTTCACTCCTACTTAAGAAATATAGTACACAGCGTAACAATAATATTTAGTAAAAGTTTTGGTTCTTCTTCCCACTGAATAAGTCTGTAAGTGACACAAATTTTATGTTGAATAATATTAAATTATATAAACATTTGTATTTCTTCAGATATAATTTATTTCTTCACGTTAATGTGGAGCATCCCTTCAAAATACCAAATTTGAGCTAAATTTAAATACATTCACTTTAAATTATGAATCAAATTATACGTTCTAGGCAGTTTTTCTTTCTTAAGGTGTAGTTTCCTCAAATATTTCTCCTTAAGTAATTTCTTGGACTTACTTCTACTATTTTGAAGTAAATTGTACACTTACTTGTCGTTTATCCTGAAACACGCTATTCAGGTTTGGATGTGAAACAGTTAGCAGCCTATGAACTCTTGTCCTTATCTTAGCAAGGTGGCTAAGTGGTTAGCAATTGCACCCCCAAGCTAGAACAGAAAACAGTGTACCATAAGCTAGGTGGTTAGCAATTGTACCCCCACACTAAAACAGAGAAGAATGCAGATCTACCATAAGGTTAGCAACTTTACCTCCTAAAGCTAAAGCAGAAGAGGATGTACCATAAGATAGTCTCTTGTCTGTTAGCCGCTAAGGTGAAGGCTAACAGTCTGAAAGGTCCCCGGGCGCTGCTCACTAGCTGCACAATGTTCCTAATGGAGCAACCACAGTAAAACAGGATGGGTTCAGTTCAGAGGATGAAGCTCCCATTGGGACGGTAAGTGTAGCTGTAGGGAAATATAGGTCTACGGGAGCCTACACTACTGCAGAATGTAATGGGAAAAACTGACTATACTATAAGTCTCTGCGTCTGTCCAGTCCCTAAATACAGAACATTAGCAAAAACAGACAATACCAACAATACAAGTTATTTTAATGTCAAACTTGCTTGAAATAAAATTGAATTACCCTATATTTAATATACGTGAGTTTGTAGTAGTATTGTAGTAGCATTCTAAAAAATGTAATCTTTTGCCTTTTTAGACAAAAATAGATTAGAATAAAAGCATGTTGTGTGTGTGGGGTGTGTGTGTGTGTGTGTGTGTTTGTGTGTTTTTTATGTGCATCCTTATTGTGAGCTGTCTTGCATCTCCACAAACCTGACTCTTACTTGACCTGGAGAAGAGCTTCCTCTTGCTTGTGTCCATAGGAATCTTGAATTTGCATGCAATATTCCACAGTAAGGCTTAAACCAGATGTATCTCCATGACGAATGTTAAGTATGGTTTTAACCTTCTATTTCCATAGAATCATGCAGGTGATATGCCACCTTCAGAAAGTTACGCTGTGTTGCTTTAACAATGGGTTAATCACTGGAACTAACACCTCTACAAATGGTGCACATGCCATTCCTTTCATTTTAAATATAACATAAAGCAACAATAAAGCATTCCACCAATGGCAACCCACTCTGCCCACTCCAACATGCACGCTTCTTAGTGTACACATGTATTGACTCATGCTTGAGTAACTTAAAAAGAATAACATTGCTCTAAGGGAGATATCCTTAACGCCTATGCAAACAGCCGTCAGCCCCCTGTGCACACACTGCTGTAGCATATGCACACAGCTAGCATACATTACACGGGAAGCATATGCACACAGCTAGTATGCCATTACACACGCAGCATATGCACAGTTCGCATGCCATTAGCCCACACACAGCTGACTCAGGGCTGCATGTGCCCACTGGCTTTGGATTTACAGTGTGAAAGCTGCCGAGGTTTTACTACCAGGGCTCAAATGTCACTTCATCTCATCCGCTGTTTTTACGACGTTAATCTATTCTAGACCACTGATGCACGTGCACCGTTTAAAAGAGGGGAAATGACTTGGATCCGTTATGTTAATCTTGATTTAAGTTATTCTGATCCTTTACATTGACTTGATGTTTTAAAGAATTTGTGTCTGCTTTCAATATATTCTTCTAGTTGGATCAGTTATATATATTTCATGTAGCTTTTAGGAAAAATGGTTACACTTACACTTATAATAACTATACTTATTCATGCCTTAAGCGTGAACGAAGACTTAATTTACAATGGAAAAGTCATTTATTAAAAATGATCCGGGCTTAGTAACTACTTGAAGGTTTGAAAATGTGAAAATCAGAAGTAATTCATTTTAAACAGTTTGCAGTGGCCCAGAGTTTTTCCTCACTTATCTTACGCATTCAGAGCATCAACTAGCATGCTAACAATAAATAAACGTGTTATAACCAGATGCAGACAGTGCACAGCGGACATATTTTTACCTCAAGAGCTGTTTATACAATAGTGGCATAATGATTCACTAATTTAATGGATGTAACAATATATTTCTCTTACGATCCGCTACATGGGCTGGCACTTAGCTAGTTTTATTAGACTCTCCACATATTGATAATGGAATGAACATAACGTATACACTCAAATAACGTTGCTTTCTGCTCATTATTTTCCATAAACCGGATTTAAATCAAAGTCAAAATCAAAATCTTCATGCATCTAGCAAAGTTATTGCCAAGGGAAGCGCAGTTTTAAACCATTAATTCAATGGAATAACGCTTCATTACTGTGTGAATATGCTTCAAAGTTTATAAGAAATGTGATCGCGTGGATAAACTGATGGTAGTGCAACGTAAGTGACACCATGGGGACTCAAAAACTAACCCAGAGTTTCAGCAGCCAGAGCACTTACAAATAATTTTGACCTACAAACTAACGCTAACGCTACCACGATCACGTAGAGCGGGTTAATACGAACATTTCAACACCAAAATGACGAGCCGGACAGCAGTATTTACGACATTTTTTCATTGTAAAGAGAATTGGAGCCGGAAGCGCACCCATGCTCGCTTCCTACTTGGAACGCGGCTAGCAGGTTAGCTACATCCATTTATACATAGAGTGTATGGTAATGACTAATGCCTTCTTCTCCACGCTTGCCTCTGGTGCCACTCCCCCTCTACTCCCCCTGCTGGTGATTGATTGCACTTATTTAGCATGTCGCACCTCATTCTACAACCCCGTAGCATAGTGCACTGGCGCGTGTGTTTGCAATCCTGACATTTTAACGCATGGAATATGAATATTCAGTGTCCCTATCCGGCCCTATCCGTCTCCGGAGGTTGGCGACGGTCCGTACCAATGATGGAGAGGGGGACGAAGAGCGACACTGACAGGCAACACGGTGCAGCGGCCGGGGGGCAGATGGGCGGTTAATTGCCATGCGTTATGCTGGGATATGGGGGAGCTGGTTGTGTCTCTGTCTATGGGCTGCCAGGAAGCTAAAGACCCCCCGTTACCCCCACCTCCGGAGCCCCCCCTCCCCAATCAGCGCTCCTAATTATGAGGCCTTATCTCCATCAATCACAAGGCCATTCATCGGGCTTTTTGTGGCTGCAGAGGAGAGTTGGACCGGGCGAGGAAGACGTGCTTACAACAGTGATTCGGGAAGCTTTTCATACAAGTCTTAGAAAATGAAATGGGGTCTTTCAAATCTGTGGTGAAATTATCGCGGGCTAGAATCATGCTACGGTGCAAGTGGGGTAGTGGTTAGTTTGATTTCAAGATTATGGAGGGATTTTCTGTATGAAGTTTGCAGGTTTAGGATTTCTGCAGGTTAAGATTCTAAAGTTAATTATGCTAAATATGCGTACTAAGCTAATTGCAGCTGTAGGTACTCCTGATATGGGTAAAATAGGTCCCAGGTATCAGTCAAATGCAGAGGTTCCTCCATCAGGGTGTTGTCCTGACAATTAAAACTTCAAACTCAACTTTGATACTAAGCAACAGACTCAATAATGCAGATTCTGATACCACGATGATAATAAAAACACTCTTTAAACAATATGGTCTTATTTTCAATCTTAAATGGTAGTACTTTCTTTTATATTCCCATGTGTCCTTATATATGTGTAATCCCTCAGTGTCCAGTAGGTTCATAGTGGTCCATGGTGTATACTAGTCTATGTGTCTTATACTTGTTCTGATGCAGCTCAAGATCATTCTAAAGATACTCAGAAAAGGTTCATTTTTGTCCTGTGAATGTGGCTTTTTAGTGTCTGTAAATCATTTCGATACTAGTGTTAGTATTGATAAGTATCTGATTTCCGCTACTTTTGAGACCCCTACTCCATCACATGCAGTACTGAATAAAAAATGTAATCTGTAGAGACTCTCATCGTTATTCATGAAATGTGCAGCACAGAGACACGGGAACAATAAAAGAACCAAAGCGGAAAAATGCTCAATTTCATCTTACTATTCCTAAAACAATAAAACCGGTCCAATCTAATAAAACAGTAAATAAATATCCATACATCACACCTTACCAAATATCCATACATGAGTAACACGTAAATTAATCCAGAAGACACAGATGACCACATAACTTTACTCGACATTAGTTCGGGATGACAGTTCAGTTAGTAGAGTGTTTTTTTTTCACTTATCCAAAGGTTGGCAGTTTGAATCCCACTCTGGACGTGAAAAAAACTCCCAAAAAACATCATTTGTAGAGCGGTCAGATCCCCTAACCCACAGATTGGCGGTGCAATTCCAGCTCCCGCAGATGAACTCCGTTGTTGCGTCCTTGGGCAAGACACCAACCTTGCACACTGATGTATAAATGTGTGAGTGAGTGAATGGTTCGTTTATGTGCCTTGAAGGTGGAAATCAGTCATAATAAGGTGTAAGAAGGAGTTACAGCAGCCATGTATCATACACCATAAAGAAGTGGACTAAGTGAGTGTGACGTCACCCATAACGCTCAACTCAAGTCAAATGAAGCTCATCGAGGCTAACAGTTATAGGGGCAAATTCGCAGCAGAGTTCCATATTTGGAATTCTAACTGCAAGTATCATGGCAACCAAAGAGCCAATCTGGAGTGAGATTGTTGAAGGTAACGCCCCTTCCTGCCTGCACTGCTCGCTTGGCAGGATGTAGGCGCTTAGCAACACTGTCAATCAAACCTGTTGCTAAGGCTAGCGGGAGAGACCTTAGGAAAATAAGGCGCTTGATTTGTCTGTCACTAATGTTCAACACCAGGATCGTGTAGAGCGAGTCAATACAAACATTTTAAGACCAAATGACGAGCCTGACAGCAGAAGTCTATGCGTATATACAGTTTTTGTTCTGTACTTTTCTCATTTAATTTTAATTTCATGATGATTATTTGTGATTATTCATATTTTGATTTGTTGTATTGTTATTTTATTGTCTTTCTTATTCTGTAAAGCACTTTCAATTACTTTGTGTACGAATTGCGCTATACAAATAAACTTAAAAACAAGGCTCAAGACCAAAGGAGACAGAGCCTTTTCTAGGGCAGGACCCAGACTACAAAACAGCGCCCCCTGTCTGTCAGATCCTCTCAGTCTTTAATTCAGTTTAAGACTTGACTGAAAACCCACCTGGCATTCAATACTAGCTAGACAGCATATCTTGGTGTTTTATTGTTTCACTGTTCTTTGCTTTTGCACTGTATTATCTGTAAATTTGTTTGTTTTGTTGACTTTTATGTGATACGCTTTGGGCAGCTGAGGTTGTAATTAAATGTGTTATATAAATAAAACTGAACTGAACTGAATTGATAGTGTCAGTGGAGAGTAGAGCGCCAAAAAGCCCTGGAAAAAAAACAAAAAAAACAAAACAAACAACAGCGATAGTGAGAATAATGATTTGACATCACCGTCTCACTATCAACACAAAAGTTTTGACATTCACTCAACTCAACATTTTTCAATAAGAGTAAATATTCCCAAAACTCGATAAAGAATTTAGGTACAGCGCTGTCGTTTTGTCCTCACCAGCAGAATTTATTCATGAAGAGCGTTCATGACCCCGCAGGGCTCCCGTAGACGCCCACAGTCTGTACAAATGGAGATGTTAAGTGTGTAAACGTGATATGAATTTGTGCTCATTTCTCAAACCAAAAGGACTCTGGCTGGACCTAAGATGGACTCATTGTTGTTCACCATGTCTCACTACACATAGAAACTGTCACTTGCTCATGTTTATTTCGAATTTATATTAGATTTATTGTATATTTTTGTATTCTTGTATATTTTGTGTTTTGGTATTGTTTTTATTTTTAGATCACCGTGTTACCTTTTATAGTTTGAAAACGTTGTATTCATCAAAAACAACATATTCAGATGTTAATTACTCTCAGTTTAATTTTTTTGTTTACTCCCCCTTGAGAGAGTCCTATGAAACTACTGCACATCGCATCAGGTTTGTGAAGTTGTAGTGTACAGTTTTGTATCATGTTTTTGTATATTTATGGAGAGATGAGGTATGGGTGACGTATGGGCGGAGCATTACTCAGAATCTTACAGCTAACCATAAGAAAAGTTAGAATTGGGTAAGAGAGAGACACTAAATTACTCAAACTATCACTTCAGGCTTGAGTTTGATGAAGAAACAACATTATAACACGGTAGAAAAAATCTCCAAAAATTGATTAAGCATAATACCCCCTCTATATAGGGCCTATATTACGCTATTTTCTGATCTATGTTATAATGTTGTTTCCTCATCACAAACAGACCTGGAGGTGTGTTTTGTTTCATTCATGTTTAACACACAAACCCTGTAGATTTAGGCTGAGTTCTTTTTTCAGACAAAATCCACTCTCTTCCACCTTGTGATGTCATGTGGTAATACAGGAAGTGCTCCACTGTGTTTTTAAACTCCATGCACCTTCACTAGAATCATTTGGATAATTTCAGCCCTGGAATTTCCAATCTCTACTGAACAAAAGGTAAAAGGAGCTGTTAACTTGAAAACTACCACTTCATGACATCATAAGGTGGAACAGAGCATTTTCAGCTTGACCCTGCCCCCGAATAAGTGGAACAAAATGGATGGATGGAGATATAGACAGACTAATAATGCAGGATTACTCAAACATGTGTGAATGAAACAGAACACAACTCCAGGTCTGTTTGTGATGAGGAAACAACATTGTAACATGGCTTAAAGCGCTTAAAACTATTATCATTATATTTAAGATTTCACAAAATATCTTGCCTAGCTTGTGCACTAATTCCATACATTACCTAGCAACATAATTGCACAGTAGTTATGACTCGCCAGTTACACACATTTTGGATGGAAATGTCTGTGTTGTTATAAATATTCTGCTTTAGTACTCAACGTTACTTCCCGTATTTTTTGTACTTTTCTTCTTCACTTTTTTCCCACTGAACTGATGTTAAACTACAACAAATAAACCAAACAAAAGCCCCTGAATGTCAGAGATACCCGCTGTGACCGAACCGCTATGCTAGCATGCTAAACTAAAATGTCTCATGTCATTGTCCCCATTGTGAGAGAAAGCAACCACCTGCAGGCTAGTCGTCCCGCTGTGCATGCTGGGATATGATGGACTGAACCCCTCTGGGCAGCGAGTCTGGACTACATTTTATTGTTTGGATAAAATACTCATTTGACAACTTCAAACTGTGCAAAATACACAAATCTGCCAGCAACGCCGAATGTGGCTACATAATCAAAGACGCTATCCTGCTAGCTTAGTTTTGTTTCAGAAAAGAATTAAAGAAAATAATTAAAAGTAAGAAAAGCACCCTGCAGAGGAAATAATGTTTGGAATGCTGTTAGAAAATGATTATAACAACAAAGCCTCTGATCCAGAAACACGTTTTACAAATACTTAAAGAACATGCAAGTCTGGTCAGCTTTACTATCGATCTGCCGATATTTGGCCTTTTTAGCATATGGGCTATCGGCCTTAAATCTTCAGCATAGATCGATATTTTGTTTTGGTCGATCTCTTGCCTAAAAATACACACAAAGCTTTATATTAACACTTTAATACCTGATTTCACAGCTCTCTTATAGGTTTATGGTTTGAAAATGCAATTGGGGGGAGTTTGTAGTAAATTTAAATATCATAATGTGGAGAAAATAATCAAAATTGGCCTTACATATTGGCTAAAAAAGAACGTATCGCCATCTAAACAATCGGTATCGAGATATGCCTTGAAAAAAAAACCATTTGGGTCGATCTCTAGCTGATTTGCTTCTAAATAACAAATACAGAGATGTCATTCTGGACTTGCCGGGAAAATAATAACTAAAATAATTACTAAATAAATCTGAACTAAGAAAAACTAAGTCAAAATATAGAATCCCACTCGTTTTAGTGAAGGTACTGAACTTTCTTTTTTATTTCATGCGCAAAAGTGAGGTGTCAGGAGGGACATTTCAAACATAACAGGCCACATTTTTACTCTCTGACATAACCTGGATGAATAAGAACCTTCACACACACTTTAACAAGAGCCTTGGTCACTAAGTGGATGTAAAATTTCATATGATTGGGTTTACGGAGCCTGCGATTCCAAACTTTGCAAGAAAGTAGAGAGTGACATAGCAAAATGTGTTGGCGTTTGGTGGGTGAACCTCTACAGATTCTAAAGCCAATGAATGACAATCAATCAATAACGTTATTAGCAACACAACGCTAACAGATACTCTAGGCTGTTTGTGCCAATATTTTATTTAAAGCAGATCTATTATGGCTTTTTAGAGCTTTATACTTGTTTCCCTTCACCATCTACTCACCCAAAGTTGTTTTCGGAGTGATTCGTGCATGTTTGAGTCATCTTTTATCGCTTATTTTCAAGACGTCATTTTGCCGATCTAAACCCGTTTCACTGCCACCGTTACCCACTGCTCTGTACTTACTTCGTTCTCCAATTTTCTTTTCTTAATCGCCGATATGGGCAAGATTTGGCAGCATCGCGTAGTAATTTTTGTACAAATGAAAAAAAAAAAAAAAAATCTGCTGCTTGTTAGCATGATCTGTAGCTACCCAGGTGCCAATTCTTTGTGGTGATGACGTTTACAGCAACATCCCATTGGGTACCATAGTTTTCTAACGCGGAATTCAGCAGACTTGTTTCTTTTATTAAGTTGTTTTAGACATAGACTGTATATATAAAGGGACATAGCTAACCCACTAGCTGCCGTTTTCTAAGTAGGAGGTGCTCATGGAAAATCGGAAAACTGTGGCCCCCTGTGGATTAGAGAGTTACCTTCAACAGCATCGCTCCAGATTGGCTCTTTGGTTGCTATGATACTCACGGTCGGAATTCCAAATATGAAACTCAGCTCCAAATCCACCCCCGTAACCGCTAACCTCAATGAGCTTCATTCTGCGGGTGACGTCACACTCACTTAGTCCACTTCTTTATACTTTCTATGGATTTAGAAGAATACTGTGATTGAAAATGTGCAAATTATAACATAATGATCCACGAGTGTCATAGATTATAACTATAAAGCAGACATGAGCACAATTGATCTGTTTAATCCTGAAAGTTTAAATGAAGTTGTCAGTAAGAAAATACATAAATTTGTCAAAATAGCAAAGTATACGGGCTTCATGATGGTGCGTTTAGGTTAGCAAACTCTGGAATGTTTAATATAAGTCTGAGAACGCTTGTGTTTACAAATGAAAATGTGAATAAATGGTGTTGGCCACTCTTTGACCTCTGCTGTGGAAAGTATTCATGAGGGTCAAGATGAATATTTACATTATCATGTATTTTCTAGGCTCTTTGTGAACAAAATAAATCAGTCTATGCTCTCGGCAAAAACACCATGAGAGGGAAGACAACAACATCCACTTTATGCAGCAAAGGAAGAGGCTGCAATTAGACAAGCAAATACAATGACCTCTGACCCCTCTTAAGTCATACATTTCCATTATGAGCAGCTCGTATTTTGAAGTTGCTATATATATATATATTTTTTTCGATCTACAATAAATCTGTCTCGGTTTGCCTCGCCCACATGAGCAGTTGATCTGAACTTCTTTTAAATGAACTGGGTGTAGTGTCTCCTCCTGTAGAGTTAAAAGTATCACACTCCACAATTCACAGAGGCTGCACTAGCACTGAGTCATGATTGTCTGAAGGTGCTGGGGTTTAGACAGAGACCGTTCAGATCAGAGAGAGACATTTTAGGTTTGAACCAACTGGATTTCAGCAACACAAATGAGCCTCATTCTAGAAACACACAATGTAAATAAAACTGTTACATACTGTGCCTTTAAGTCCAGATGAAGTCTATTGTGTATTATTCTTTTGCTGCTTTAACCAATCTACTCATCTTGTTACTAGTTGTGCAATAGTGGATTGTAAAAACCTCTTTATTTTTTTTTCAAACTAGCACCAACACGAATACGGGATGTTCAAAAAAGCTTAGATGATTTTTTTTTACTCCCTCAATGATTTGTTTAATGATTATAATTAGTTAAAACCGTGTGAAACTGGAGCAAACTGAGCCATTGCAGCGCTTGTTACCGGTGTAAAAAATCCGTCTTGTTGCCAGAATTCCCAAACGATAGATAAAAGGTAAAAGGTAGATTTTAACCTAAAAACTACCACTTCATGACATCACAAGGTGGAACAAAGCATTTTGAGCTTTGGAGATGAAGACGGACTAATTATAAAGGGTTAATCAAACATGTGAATGAAACAAAACACAAGTCCAGGTCTGTTTTTGAGGAGGTAACAACATTATAACGAGTAGTGCACAAAGTAACAAAGTAAAAGTAGTACAAACCTTAAGTAAAAATTGTAAATATCTGTTCTTTAAAGTGGATATCTTTTACTTTTACTTCACTACATTGGAGAGTAGGTATCTTTACTTTCTACTCCACTGCATTTTTGAACAGGACTGAAAAGTAAAAGTATTTTTTTATTATTACCTGACACCTGCTGAAAAGCCTGAAGGTTTATTTTTAATGTTCATAATTTGATCAAACAGAAATAGAACAAAATTCAGCACAAAACTTCATTAAAATCACTCCATTTTAAGACCTCAAACTCTGTGCAAAATGCTTTTACTTTTTACTCTTTAAATACATTTTTAAACAGGTATTTTCACACTTAAATAGATTTTTTCAAGTAATACTTTTACTTTTACTTGAGTATTTTTTTGATCCAGTATCTGTACTTTTACTTAAGTAACAAAATTGAGCACTTCTTCCACCATCGATTACAACATGGCTTAAAACTCAAAAGTAATAGTCGTATATTTTGCGTATTTTGCCGACCTTTAAACTGTAGACTGAACGTGGCCTGTTCACATTCTAGTCTGCTAACAAGTACATTAGTAATATACATCTCTGTCTCTGTTTACCCAAGTGAAACGCTGCTGTTTTGGGGATGTACTGATACTATATACTGCAGTTATTTCAAGCAGAAACTTCAACTATGAACCATAAAAGGATCTAATACGCTTTTAATGACATTTTATGGAAGGTAAAAACGCAAATAGATTCATCAAAGTAGATAATCCAGCCGTTACTCTACAGCTAAAAACTTCGATATCCGCGGCCCGACCCTCCACCTCGAAAAGTTAAAGTACACCTTAAACTCCACGGCCTCGTTCACGGTGCAGTAAACTCCGAGTATCTCTTAAGAGCACTCTATAAGTTTACTCCAAAGTATATAACCATGACTTAACTTCAGATAAGCCATGACAGCCCTCTCCTCCCACACTGAGCCGAGAGACAGAATCCTGAGTAGGAGGAAGGTTAAGTTGAAGACAATGAAACTAAAGGACATCCCATGGAAGCTGAAAGTGGGGTAAGATGGATTGTTTCGGAGGGCGAACAAGTCCACAGAGACCTATAGGATCGCGCCATCCTCCTATCCAGCTAGCTCCGGTCTGGGCACCTCTTCAAAATCAATTTACGACATTGCTATTCCGATCCGGTTGTGTCATTAGGATTTTATAATTTCATCTTCTTGCCTGTTCTCCTCCCGAGCCTTTATCCCCCTCCAGTTCATCCGCGCAGCGCAAGCCCGGTGAATAATTAAGCGTGCCGTGAGCCGAAAGACGATGAGCAACAGAGGAGAGATTACGGCGGCGCTAACTGACTAACCAGAACAGAAAAGTACAGACGGGGAGGCGGGGAATGAAGGACCAAAAGTGAAGTGGAGAAATGATTGGATTGATTTAGCGAGCGGAGAATACGTGAAAGTTTTAACGTGGAGCGTGTGTTAGCTTTAGTGTAGTTGTGTTTATGCTATTTGCAGGGATGGGACAAGATTCCGTGACATAACATTTCATTTGCCTTGGACAAAATGGTAATTGGTCAATGTTTGTGTCAAGAGCGGGATTTGAAGCGACAACCTTGGGATCAGCGAACACGACCGACTGAGCTACTGTCGCACCAAAAAATGTTAACTTTGGAGTGTAAAACTTCTTGAAAAGACGTAAAAAAAAAAGCAGTAATACAATGACGACAAACTACAAAATGAAATAAAAGCATTAATTATGATAAATTCTGACCTGAAATCCACAATTTATTTATGAAAAATTGTATCGAAATCTCATCTTGTCTCGTTCTCGTCGACGAAATCTCGTGACACGTCTGGTCTCGTGGAAATTGCGTCTTGTCACATCTCCAGCTCAACAGAGGTATACAATGAAGGCAGTGTTGGAACGTAATGAAGCAAAAGTAGTAAAGTACTGTGGCAAATTTTAGGTATCTGTACTACTTTACTCGAGTAGATTTTAAAATGGATACTTTCTACTTCACTACATCTGAGAGCAGTATCTGTGCTTTCTGCTTCATGACATTTTTGAACTGGGATGAAGACTAAACGTATTTTTCATTATTGTCTGAAAAGTGCTGAAAAGTCTGAGGGTTTATTTTTAACACTTTCATAATTTGAGCAAAACTAAAATATACAAATGGAAACAGCTGGAAAAAACAATCGATTCATTTGTTTCTGTTGAACAAAATTCAGCACAATCACTGCATTTAAAGCCTAAGACCTCAGACTCTGCACACAACGCAAAATGATACTTTTACTGAAGTAGACTTTTTCAGGTGATACTTTTACTTTTACTTGAATATTTTTTGCTCTGGTATCTGTACTTTTACTTCAGTCCACTGGATGAAGGTAAGGAGCAATGTCTAAATTTGACACTATGGTATAATCACAGTATTTTCCTCATGGTAAGTGACTGTAAGCAGTATGTTGTTACTACTTGACTTTTTAAGTAAAATGTACCTAAAGAATGGTTTTACCTTTTTATACTGTTGCTTACTGGAGAATATCCTGAACTCCATTAATTATTTGGACATTTGGCTGACTCAGCTGTAGCATGTGTATAAGCCACATGAGTAAAGACTTTTAGATCAGAGGTGTCAAACTCAAATTCACAGTGGGCCAAAATAAAAAATTGACATGCCAAACTCAGCGTTTGTTGGAAAAATTGACTGCACCTGATATGAAACGTTTAACCCTTTCATGTGGAAACAAATGAAATTAAACACAAAAAATTAATATAGCTTAAACACAAAATCTGGAACAACTCCAGTTTGACATTACAAACATATGAGAAATTAAATGTGAAATAAAAGACACATCAGTAGTATTAATTTCTTATTCAAATACATAAAATAAATTATAGCAAACGACGAAGTTTAAATCTGTCAACTGGACAAATCGTTGTCACTCCTACAACGATTTGTCCAGTTGACAGATTTAAACTTCGTCGTTTGCTATGGATCAGACCTGGACGACTGAGGGTCTACACAGATAAAATTAATTATGTCTTTCTCTCTGTAGCTTTTCAAGTTCCTTTTTTAAGTCAATGTTTTTTTCACAAGTCAACAACACAAAAAAGAAACACACCAATTTCAAACTATTAACAGTCCATGCCTTGGAGTAGAAAAAGGGCATAGAAAACAAATATTCAAGCTCAATTTACGCATTGGTCTCGACTGCGCACCAGTGTAAGAGCAAAGCATTCTGGGATTTGTAGTATTTGTGGTGCATATGCTATTTACCGGCGGGGCAGCTCTAATGCACATTTGATATGACCTCAGGGGCCAAATATAATTACACAGTGGCCCCCGGGTCTGAGTTTAACATATTATGTGTTCTAGATGTTTAAATAGATTGAATTGAGATACTGGTTACAATCAGTGTTTTCATTTAAGTGACTGTACCAGATTTCTTGAGGTCAGAATAAGTCTGTGTACTGCCTGTTTCTAATTATAATGGTGAATTATTAGGATGCTCTGAATGCATAAGATAAGTGAGGAAGGACTTTGGACCACTGTAAACCATTTAAAACAAACTAGTTCTGTTACAGTACTGTTAATTTCAGGGTATAACATTAGACACATACTTACAGTTCATTCCACGTTACTGTAGAAATGCTTCCTTAAAAATCCCTGGCTAATTTTGCGCAGTTGTCGTGTCACAGACATTGTTCACACTGAGATTCATGTCCTGACAGTTGACTGGGTGAAAGAGACAAAGTGACATTTTGTGAACATCTCACACACAATTTAAGCCTTAATCTAAAACACTTCAAAGCACAATTTGAATAACCTTTTTTTTGTTTTCGCGTTTACCAAAATAATCTGACATGCCACGCTGTACCTTGATGCGATGTATGCTAGCTCAGACTCAGACTCTCGCTGTGCAGATGTCCCACGCACATTAGCCTAGCTCCTTATCACCGGGACACACTCTCTCCTGTCTCCTTGCATGTCTCCTTGCTTGTCTCCTTGCTTGTCTCCTTGCATGTCTCCTTGTGTGGTTCCTTCCTTTATTTCTAGATAATTCTCCTACCTTGTGCTTCTGAACCAGTCACATCTCCCTCCCCATCTTGTTTTTTTCATTAAAGGTCATATAACAGGTTAAAGTACTAAGTCAGGGCCAAACTAAATATTTATCAAAAAATTTCAACAACATCTGCATGTTTGTCAGAAGGGGTGGATTAAATGTGAGTGAGGCGACAGGTAGCAGATGCTAATGAGTGTCAACAGAAGTGAGGGGGGCCGGCTCTAAAACATTTGCAAAGCATTCTGGGATTTGTAGTATTAGACGTGCATGCTCTATAACGGCGCAGCAGCCGGTGTGCCAGCTCTAATACATTTTTGATATGATCTCGTGGTCCAAATATATTTATATCGAGAGTTTTTATGGAAAATCTAGTTTGTAATTTTGGTGATGTTTATAATTTTACTTCCTGGTTGGACACGGGAAGCAAATATGATGTGTGTAGAGGTATGTTACCAAGCAAGCAAACATTTCCTTTGTGTAAATTGTCTGTCTGGAATTGATGACATTCCATTTTAGAGCTCACTGCTACTTCCTGTATTTTTGTACGATCGACACCGGTACTATCCTACCTATGCTCCCACGTGACAATCCCCTTAAATATACAAGACCATGATACAAAAACAAGACACTACAACTTCACAAACCTGCAAGGAAACATGGTGATCTAAATATGTGTTAGCAGTTATACCCCACAGAAGTAAAACACCTCCTCTTTAAGTAATTCCAATTGTGTTGCTTGCTACAACACAATTTTCATTAATCCATTCCGATGGGAAATACCGGATTGTATTTTTCTCCTTCCCTTTAGACTTTTCCGAGTGGTTTTAAGTAGATTTATGTGGACTTTTTACATTAGCAGGTTGTGAGAAAGGTCTGGCCTCACACTGGAACAGTAAAGACCTCCTGGAACCTCCATGTGATACAGAGAGAGAGAAAGAGAAGGATAGAGGGAGAAAGAGATGGGGTTAGAATGGGAAACATGGATGAACAGAGGGAGTAGAGGAAAAGAGAGAAGAAGAAGATAAGATATAGAGGTTGAGAAGCTGACAGAGAGAGAAAGAGAGAGAGATTGAAAGATAGACATAAACAAAGAGAGGGAGAGGGAGTAGAAAGGGAAAGAGAGATGGACAGATGCAGAGAGAAAGGAGGAAAAAGGAAGAGAGGCAGGAGGAGGATTGGAAAAGGGGGAGAGAGAAAAGGGAGATGGAGAAAGATAGGGAGAGGGGTTAGAAAGGGAAAGATAGATGGACAAAGGGAAAGAGAGAATGAGAGGGAAGAAGAGGATACGATGTGGAGGTGGAGGATACAGAGAGGAGGTTTGAGAAGGCGACAGAGAGAGAAAGTGAAACATAGAGACATAAACAAAGAGCAAGAGAGAGGGGGTTAGAAAGGGAAAGAGACAAAGAGAGAGAGAGAAAGAAAGAGAGAGGATGACAGAGAGGGAGATGATAGGATAAGGAGGGAGAGAGAGAAGGAGGTTGAGAAGGTGACAGAGAGAGAGAGACTGAAAAATAAAGGCATAAACAAAGAAATTTGGAGTTGAGAGGGAAAGAGAGATGGACAGATGCAGAGAGAGAGGAGGAGGATTAGATAGGGAGGAGAGAGAGGGAAAGAGAGAAGGAGGTTGAGAGGCAGAGAAAGATAGGGAATGAAAAATAGAGGGATGAACATAGAGCAAGAGAGGGGGAGAGAGATGGACAAAGAGAGAGAGAGGGTGAGAGAGATGGAGATGATAAGATAGGGAGGGAGAGAGAGAAGGAGGTTGAGAAGCAGAGAGATAGAGACAAAGAAAAATAGAGGCATAGACAAGGAGAGAGGAGTAGAAAGGGAAAGAGAGATGGACAGATGCAGAGAGAAAGGAGGAGAGGAAAAGAGAGAGAAAGATGAGGAGGATATGATAGGGAGGAAAAGAGAGAAAGGGAGAGGACGTTGAAAGGCAGAGAGAAGATGAAAAATAGAGGGATAAACAAAGAGCAGGAGAAGGAGAGTTAGAAAGGGAAAGAGAGATGGACAAAGAGAGAGAGGAGGAGAGGAAGAGAAGAAGTAAGAGGATGAGATAGGGATGGAGAGAGGGAGAAGGAGGTTGAGAAGCAGAGAGAGAATGAAAAATAGAGGGATAAACAAAGACAGAGAGAGGGAATAGAAAGGGAAAAATATAGATGACAGATGCAGAGAGAAAGGAGGAGACAGAGAGAAAAGGAGGATAAGATAGGGAGAGAGAGAGAGAAAATAGAGAAGGATGTTGAGAGGCAGAGAGAGATATATAGAAAGAAAGATAGACATAAACAAAGAGTAGGGGAGTGGGTTGGAACGAGAAAGAGATGGACAGTGGGATAATGAGAGAGGAGGGATGAAGGGAATAGGATAGGGAGGAGGCAAGAGAGGGAAGCTAGAGGGATAAACAAAGAGTAAGAGAGAGGGAGTTAGAAGGTGAAAGAGATGGACAAAGTGAGAGAGAGAGGAGGAGGGGAAGAGATGATGGAAGATAATAAGACAGGGAGGGAGAGAAGGAGGTTGAGAAGCAGTGAGAGATAGAATAAAAAAGAGGAGTTAGAAGGGAAAAAGATAAAAAGATGGACAGCGGCAGAGAGAGAGAGGAGGAGAGAGAGACAAAGAGGAAGAGGGGGAGGAAAAGGATAAGAAAGAGAAGGAGGCTGAGAACCACAGAGGGATAAACAGAGAAATAGAAATAAAGATAGAGGGATAAAGAAAGAAAGAGATGAACAAAGGAAGAGAGAAAAGGAAAGAGGAGGAGGAGAGGAAGAAAGGGCAGAGACCGGAGCGGCTCTGAGAAGTGGTCCACGCGGATCCCTGAGACTGAAGAGGAGAATTCTTTCCTCCATGATCGATCCTGGACTGAACACTGCGGTCTGCCCATCACGGAGGAAAAGCAAATACTAAAGACACTCAGACGAACGACAGAACGACACTGTGTGCTCGGGAAAAATGAATTTAAAAGTACTGGGAATCACAACCAGAAAGATTTGAAAAGTTATAACTAGTTCTGATTTAGTTTCGATTGACTTTTTAATGATATATGATGCAATATGTCACTTTTCTGGTGGAGGGCTTGTCTCTATGGACGTGTTATTGCTTTGAATGGAATATTCCACTGTATGGCATTATCCATCTGGCATTTATTCAATTCAGATACATAAATACCCGAGGAAGGTTTACTCTCAGATCTGGGGGAGCTGAACAGAACTAAGAGCGTTTCATCACAAACTGTGTGTGAATGGCCCTTGGTGAAAATGGGTGGTGTTTGACACCCCTGCCTTAGTATGTCCCCTAGTATGTTGCTTATGCCTTTTAGTATGTCTCCTAGTATGTCCCTTAGTATGTCCCATAGTACGTTGCTTATGTCCCTTATGCCATTTTTGTATGTCCTTTAGTATGTCCCCTTTTATGTCGTTTAGTATTCCCCAGTATGTCCCTAGTATATCCCCTTGTCCTTTAGTATGTCCATTGGTATGTTTCTTAGTATGTCTATGGCCACTGGTATGTCTCTTAGAATGTCCCTTAGTATGTCTCTTAGAATGTCCCTTAATGAAATGATGGCAGGACACACGTCTGACTCTCTCCTACAGCTGATGGGAAGCACGCTCCCACGAAACAAGCAAAGTCATTCCACACTTAAGAGCACACAACTACAGCCAAACCGATAATATCTCCATGGCGACAAACAGACCAGAAAATTACACAGTGCACTTTTAAAATGAAAGCTCACCAGTTGACCTTGCCTTTAGCTGACATGTTGTAAACCAGTCAATATCAAATAATCTAATTCAAACTAATTCACCATCTCGTTTTTGCAGTTTGCTGGGGTTATTTCCTGGCCCACATTGCCCTGTTCGCCACGCTATGCTAATATTTGTTATGCTAATAGGACGTGGCACTCCCTCAGGTTTTCCGATTAAACAAATGTGATTCTGTTTGTGTAATGTTCATTTATGCATCTCCAGTCTGAAACATGTTTGAATAGCTGAGATAGCAGGTATTACAGATGTCCTACAGAGATATGTCGGGTTGTACGGCAAGTCCATAGGCCCATAATATGTAAAACTCACTATTTTGAGCATATTTGAGTAAAGCTGCAAATTTATTCTCCCATCTCAAGGCTCATAGGTCTTGCTGTATACCTCTTTGTGTCATCTCGGGGTAATCCAGAAGTGCTCCTCTGTGTTTTTAAAGCCCTTTCACCAACACCAGACCCACTCCAATCGTTTTAGCAGTTAGCTTACAAACTTTGACGTTGCAGCTAGCCTGATGACTTCAACCTGTGCCCTATGCTGGTGTAAACGCAAACAAGGTCTATTGTGAATGTTAGTGTCAGGTTTGTGGAGATGCAAGCCTGCTCAGATTAAAGATGCATATTTTTTATTTTTTTGAGTGGAATAAACACATCTAAACTGTTGATGGTACGTGGTAGGAGTCTAAAGTTGAGGTACCTGATCTTTACATTCTTAAAAATATGAAAAACAGATAAAAAAAACCCTCTTCATTTCAAACAGTTTTCAGACACCAGAGTTTTTCAGAGACCAGTGGATATTTGCAAGACGGTAATGCTAAGAACAAGTACCATGCTAATACTTACCAGACAGTATAACCAGACAGTTATAATTAGTTGCAGACAGAACACAGTGGACATATTTTGACCTTGAGGACTGTATATCAGGGGTGGGATGAGACAAAATTTCCACGAGACAAGCCAAGACACGAGATAGAGTCCACAAGAATGAGACAAGATGACCTTTTGGCATAATTTAAATGAATAAATTGCAAAACTCAGTTCACGATTTTGGCCAAAACATTTAATTTTATTTGATATTTTTGCTCACATTGTAGCACTGCTTTTTGGAACTACAGCTTCTCACCTTTGTTTTGTCCAAGCTAATATGAGGAAAAAAAATCCTACGAGATCATGTTTTGTTGATTTTCCTCATGTGTGCAAAATCTTCTTTTGCAGTTTCTCTCTTCTAATCGTCAGTTTGATCTTGTGAGTCTAGTCCCATCTCTACTGCTTACACAATATATCTGTACTGGGCCAAGACACACTTTGCTCAAATGCATGGGACAAAAAGGGTAAAAGGGCTTTAATAAAATGTGCTTATTTATGTTGGATTTTTCATAATGAATTGTTGATAATTACCTAATAGCTTTAAGTATCTAGCCATAAACATGAGTTGAGATAAAGTCATATATAATCAGAAGGCTTGGTAAATGGGAAGTGGGCACATGTTTATACAGCACTTTACCACCTTCAGGGTGCTTTTACATCAAGAAACCACTTACCCATTAAAGCTGGAATCGCACCGCCAACCTGTGGATCAGTACATCTGACCACTCAACCAATGATGTCTATGTTATGAGCAGGATTCGAACCACCAACCTTCGGATTAGCGGACACTCTACCAACTGAGCTTCTGTCGCCCTTCATTTCTCATCACCAATCTTCTCTTCATTTAAAAAATCATTCAAAAATCATAATGTTTTCCAATGCCCATGTGTTTGCATAGGATTTCTCCGCTCCATTACAACTCTAAATGTTAGCACAACTCCCTAGCGGTAGCACACAATAGCTACTCCCACTCAAAAAACTAACTGCAAAGAGAATATCATATTGAAATTACTCTTTAAACCCTTATGCAAAACAGTCATAATCGTCTCTCATTATGAAGCAAATCATATATCATTTGGGTGTTTTTGAATTTGTATTTGCCTTCTGTCAGAATAAGTTAGCAATTAGCAAGCCGCTAGACATACTATGGTTTTGATAAGTATGAATGAAAGTGTTGCTTCACAGTTGATTGTCTTGCACAAATTACATAGATGTTCATTAGCAACTCTAATTTAACTAGATAAGGATTTAAACAGGATTAAACTCAGTCTGATCAAGAACTAAACCAGGTCAGGACCATCAAATACACTGTTTAAAGACAATGGACCTGAATTAGCATGCTAGTTGTTATTAGCATTACAGTGTCAACAAAAGAAAGCTAGGAAATGTACTTATTAAGTGAATAATTAGGATGCAAGGAATAGAATGTGAGGAATACATTTGGATCGCTGCAAACAGTTTAACATATAGTAGTAGTAGTAGCAGTAGTAGTAGTAGTTGTTGTAGTTGTTGTTGTTGTTGTAGTAGTAGTAGTTCTGTTTTTCACATTGTTTGAGTACCCGAAATGGCTTTTGTACCACATACTGAACCCGTACCGTAGCTTGAGAACCACTCAACAAGATGTATTCCTTTTATTTAATGAGCAAGTACAAGTTTTTGCTCTCATTTGTGCCAGATGCCCTACCTGTTAAAAGGTTGCTGAAATACGTTATAAGAGTGAAAAGCCTGGTTCATCCTTGTTTCTTCTGCTTAATTTAGTCCTGATGTAAACTTGGTTTGATCCTTGTTTTGACACTTTTGTAAATTCTAGTTTTATTCCAATATTTAATAATAAGAGTGCCTAACCTTTTCGATTTTTTAACTGGCAACCCTTTGGTAAGTGAGCAGACTTAACCCACTATACCATCACTCACAACTTTTTTTTTTTTTTTTTTAATTTTTATTCCAATATTTCTTCTCACTTTTTTTCAGTCTGCGAGTGTGTCTAAACTTTGCGATGTTCGAACTGGAAACCCCTTGGTAAGCGGGTAGTGACTTAACCTACTACACCACCACACACAACTTTTTTATTCCAATATTTCTTACTTATTTTCAACTTGTATGTGTCGCTAACCTTTACTATGTTTGAACTGGCAACTGGTAGGTGGGCTTAGACTTAACGCACTACACCACCAATCACAACGTTTTTTCTTCCAGTTTTCTTCCTATATTTCTTATTTATTTTCAGCGTGCAAGTGTGCCTAACCTTTACTATGTTCGAACTGGCAACCCCTCGGTAAGAGGGCTTTTCTCTTATTTTGAGTTCTCTCCAATAAACCCATCTTAAATCATTGGAAAGTAGTTCTTGACAACTTTCACAACCTTTGGAGAGTTGACCAAGGTCTTGCTGATTGGAATCCGTCTGGCATCTGCAGAGGGAAACAGTGCCAAAAGATCTGAAAAATAAAAATAAGTAAACACAACATTTTTCTAGGGATGCAATCTGAGCTCCGATCGTTCAGGAATGGTGAGCAGATGTGTATCCAAAAACGTGATCGTGTGTTTTGATGGAAAGTTAGAAGGAGATCGAAAGTGTTCCAAAGTTGTCACGTGGGTTGGTTGTTATCGAATTCACGCGATGCCTTTGCTGAGGTCAACGATTGGGCGGCTCTAATGGAGGAGACGAGGAAGTGTTTTTAGAAATAAGTGGGTGTTTTGTCGAGGATTTAAGAGCCTTTTCAGCGAAGGGTGTCAAAATGTTATTTACTGCGCTATATTTTGAACAAGTTTTGATTTTAATACGAAGACGATACTCGAGAGATGAGACGTGTCCTTGAGGATAACTTTCCCACATAGAAAACTAAGAGGCGTAATGGTGCTCGTTTCCATGGAGATGTCAATGCTTTCCAACGAATCACCGTAGTGCCAATCAAGAGGCACCAGGCCAAGTAGCAGGTCAGATCTGTGGAGAGACGAAGGTCTTTGTGAGCAGTAAAAACATGTAAAGAGATTAATGTGGTATACCGTGGAACATTCCAGGCAAAAGAATAACATCTCCATGGAAACAAGCAAAAGACGAACCATCCACCAAAGAATATATTAAAACACACGGTGATCCTTTAAGTACAAGTTTATGAAATTGATAGAAAATTTAAGCTTAGACCCCAGCTGAGACACTCCTTGGGTGGCAAAGAGGAGGAGGAGATGGAGAGGCTGAGGAGGCTGATGTTTCTGCTGCTGCAACGGACTTGGAGATGATGAGAAAAGAAGATGGAAACAAGCAAACGACAAACTATCCACTAAAGAATATAGATATCTTTTAACTACAAGTTTATGAAATTGAGAGAAACACAAAGAGGCTCCTTGGTCTACTGAGGTTGGTGAAGAGGAGAGGATGGAGAGGCTGAGGAGGTTGATGGTTCTGCTGCGGCAATGGACTTGGAGATGAGGAGAGAAGATGGAAGCAAGCAAACGACGAACAATCCTCCAAAGAATATATTAAAACTCTCTCTCGCTCTTATGAAATTAAGAGAGACACAGAGACGCTCCTTGGTCCTACTGAGGGCGGTGAAGAGGAGAATGGAGAGGCTGAGGAGGTGGATGGTTCTGCTGCGGCAATGGACTTTTAGATGAAGAGAGAAGAAGAAGATGGAAGCAAGCAAACAACGAACTAAAGAATATATTAAAATACACCGTGATTTTCTGAGTACAAGTTTATAAAATTGAGAGAGAGGCTGAGGAGGTTGATGGTTCTGCTGCTGCAACGGATTTGGAGATGAGGAGAATAGAAGAAAAACTGGCAGGATAGGGGGAGAGAGTGCGTTTATATGAATTAGGACGTGATCGGTTGAAAGGCGATGGGTTAAATATATCTTCCATTTTGAAAAAAAAAACAGGAGCAGGTGTAAAGTGTAAGTGTGAGCAAGTGTAAAAGTTTGTCACCAGATTATGAAATTGCATTTGTGTCACCAAAGTATTCAATTTTGCTTGTCCTTGAAATATATTCAATTTTTGTGAAGCAAAACAGGCAAAAGCCCTTTTTCCCGTCTCAGTTTTGGTGCGGCGAGTCCTTAGACTTATTCCGACAGTCTATAAAGTAGTCGCTTATAAATACATTTCATACAGTGTTGTTCTCTTAGCGATGGCCAACCTACTAACTTCTTGTCCTGCGCGGGAATCGAACCCAAGACACACTCTCCAGACTTAACCATCTTCTCTAGTTGCTTGTATCGAAACACTAATCCAGTACCATCCTATTGCTTACAACGTGTTTTATCAGCCCGGTAAAGTTATTCTGCAGTGTCCGGGACGAGGGTATTCCGGGGGCGGACGTCGTAATTTGGGGTGGTGCCGACTCGTTCGGATTTAGCGAGCGGCAGCAACCCTCCATCGCTCTTCATAAGCCCGCTCCCCAAAGTGTTGACTAATTGGGAGCATTAAAATCTTGACACCGCAGTTTCATTTGTTTCCTTGTGTTTTATGGGGATCATTTGTCCCCATCGGAGAGCACAGATGAAACATGGAGCGATTAGGAGAGGACGAGATGCGACGGAATGCCCGCGACAAAAGATATAACGATGCTTTTTTTATGGATATGAGTGGTTTAACAAGTGGGGTAACCGTCCAGAGAAGTTACTTTTGACTGTGATGCTGGATTAAAGGCGCTGTACGTGATTTTCCTGTCTTTAAAACGTGAAAACCAGCTGGCTCATTTTAAACGGTTTGCAGTGGTCCAAAGTTATTCCTCACTGACGTTATGCATTCTGAACATCCCAAAAATTCACCGCGATGAGTCTGTTTATAAGATCTTTTCAAACTGCAGCTTTTAAAGACCAGAGCTGAGTTTGCTGTCATGTAACAACTAGCATGCTAACAGCGCACTAGCCTTACTTACTGGTTCATGCCCAGAGAAATTATACTTGACTTCGATCCTGACTTAAAGTGCTTTTCACAAATTTCAGAGACCAGAGCTGAGTTTGCCGTCACATAATGCTAGCAACAACTAGCATGCTAACAACACACCAGCCTTACATCTTGGTTCATGAGCTATAAAACACATTTCAACCTTCTCTGTCCAGAGAAGTTACTCTTGATTGTGATTCTGACTTACAGGTGCTGTTTGTGATTTTAATGCTAACAACAATTAGCATGCTAACACTGCATTAGCCTTACTTCCTGGTTCATGAGCTATAAAAAACACTTTATAACTTATTCCTCATGACATGTATTCACCGTGATTAGTGTTTTGCCGTTATGGTAATACGAACAACATGCTAACATGCTAACAGCACACTTCCTGATAATTCCTTTATAATTTGATGCAGACAGCACACAGCAGTCTTATTTTGACCTAAAGAGCTGCTCATACAATAGATTTGTATTGGGGCAAAAACATGGGGACAAATTGTATAAATAGTTAAAGATGAACTGTGCAACTTTTCTGGTGGAGGGTCCGTCACCTGCTTGTTCCCATAAAGATGTTATTGCTTTGTCGTGGCATGTTCCACAGTATGGCATTAAATATTTCTAATTCCAACAAGCAAGTAACACTGCCAGACCAGTTACAGGTCAGATCAGTGGAAAGGCGAACCTGCCCAGAGTGAAAATGCATGATTTCTGTGGTACTTTTGCGCTATTATAACACCTGTAATTGAATACATGCAAATTTGATGTGTCTAATGCCATACTGTGGAACATTCAAGGCAAAGCAATCCAATCTCCACGACAAGACAAACAGAAGAAAACAGAAAAGTTACTCCTAACAAACCCTTGTCGATTTTCTCTCCAGCAACTTCAATTTTTCTGTAATTAGAATGTGGTTTTCTTTGTTCCTGATCTTTTCTTAACGCACCTGTCTCAAACCGTGAAGGAGCCGGCGGTGTGACCTTTTGGCAAATTCCCCTAATGAAAACACACTGGAATATCTTAATTAGAAAGAGATGGAGGAACCAGTGATCGGCCACAAAGCACGGAGCTGCGAGGGGGAAAACGCACTCGGCGGCTTAACAATCACGTCTCGCGGGTGAAGAATGGACCCGCTATTGAAATTTTAATTCAGTCCTGCACAATAGAAAAAGAGCATGAAACCTTACAATGTACAATTTTAAACTAATTTTCGAAAAGGAACTGGAAGTTGTGAATCTGATTAGCTTTTTCTTCAAATGAAACGTTGGAGTTGCTACAGAGAATTTGGATGAAGAATGATTGGATTTTGAAAAGGTGCAATATTGGTTTTCCGGAAAAAAATTAATTGGAAATTTGGTATGCATTGGAAAACACTCGGTTGCCGTTTTAAATTAACAAAAAAAAAAAAAAGGATTATTGGCTTAACGTAAAAGTATTAAGTTGTTTTTGTCATTTAAGGAGATTAAAGGGGGGTCTTTCACTTCCAGGGGGTATTCATTTACACAAAACATATTCAGATCACCATGTTACTTTTTATTTTGTCCACTGATCTGAAGGTTGACGGTGCGATTCCAGCTCCCACAAATAAATACTGTTGTTGTGTCCTTGGGCAAGACACTTAACCCTTAACCAGTGTGATGTAAAACGCTTTGAGTGACTTGAAGGAGGAAAAGTGCTACATAAAAGTGTGATTGTTTACCATAATCACTGAAAACATTACTGTTCTGAGTCCCCCCTACTCTCTTTGCTAAGTCACTCCCCCTTCAGAGCCACTTCACAACACAATGGGGCACATTGTATCAGGTTTGTGAAGTTGTAGTGTATTGTTTTGTATAATTTTTGTACATTTATGAAACATGTGGGCTAAGTCTTGTACAGGCTGACAGAGCTAACCATAAGTAGGGTTCAAATAGAGCCCGGGAGAGATCACTAGATTACTCAAACATGCATGGATGACATATAAAACCACTTCAGGTATGTTTTTGATGATTATAACACGGTAGAAAGATCCAAAAAGTCAATTTTTTTTACCTTAAACCATGAAATTTGTGTGAAATTATTGGAAATAGTTTGGCAAAATCTTCCGTAGTCGTTCTTTTAGATCATCTTTTTTTTTTCTTGACTAAATGAACTTTGATACAGCAAAGTACAATTTATACGAAGCCAGTACAGTGCAAACCCACAACCTTATAGTATCCTTTCAATCCTAGTTTTAAAAATCAAGATGGGCCAAAAATATTCAAAATATCCAATAATGAAACGATTAAAAAGTCACCCAAGGACAAAATGGGAATATTGCCGTGCTGTTTTGAGACTGCAGCTTCTGGGGAAAAGATTAATGTGTAATTAAAAATGGATGCCAGTGTTTATTTTGTCAATGGTGCAATCAACCTTTTCAAAACCAAGTAATGTGCAGACAAATCCATCTTATTTCTCTAAATTCAATCATGTGTTGATACAGAAGCTCCAGACAAAGACAATAAGAAGAACTCATTTACTATAGACGGGTTAACAAGACGCACTTCCTCATGCACAGACTCTCTCTCTTTACTTTCTCTCTCAGTCTTCTGTCGCTCTCTCTCTGTATTTTCTCTCTTAGTCTCTCTCTCCCTCTCAGTCCTCTGTCTCTCTGTACTCTTTCTTAGTCTCTCTCTCAGTCCTCTGTCTCTCTGTACTTTTTCTCTTAGTCTATCTCTCTCTCTCTGAGTCCTCTGTCTCTTCTCTCTCTGTACTTTTTCTCTTAGTCTCTCTCTCTCGGTCATCTGTTTCCTCTTTCTCTGTACTTCTCAGTCTCTCTCTCAGCCCCCTGTCTCTCTGTACGTTTTCTCTTAGTCTCTCTCTCTCTCTCTCTCTCTCTTAGTCCTCTGTCTCTTCTCTCTCTGTACTTTTTCTCTTACTCTCTCTCTCTCAGTCATGTCTCCTCTTTCGCTGTACTTTCTCTCTTAGTCTGTCTCTCTCTCAGTCCTCTGTCTCCTCTTTCTCTGTACTTTGTCTCTTAGTCTCTCTCTCTCTCAGTCCTTTGTCTCTCTGTATGGTATGTTTTCTCTTAGTCTCTCTCTCAGTCCCCTGTCTCGCTGTACGTTTTTTCTTATTCTCTCTCTCTCTCATTCCTCTGTCTCTTCTTCTCTTCTCTCTCTGTACTTTTTCTCTTAGTCTCTCTCTCTCTCAGTCCTCTGTCTCTTCTCTCTCTGTCTTTCTCTCTCAGTCCTCTGTCTCTCTTTACTTTTTCTCTTAGCCTCTCTCTTTCTCTCAGTCCTCTGTCTCCTCTTTCTCTGTACTTTCTCTCTCTCTCCCCTAGATTATTAACAGGGCTATCCTCCGCAAATCAGGGTGTTTACTTTGAATGTGCTAGTTGTTGTTAGCATTACAGTAAACTCAGACCTCTGAAAGTTGTATCTCATCCATAGACTGCTCCATCAACTTTGGCTCCAATTCATTTTCTATAGAAAAACTCTCTCTCGCCCCTCTCTCTGTAACTGCTGCTGTCAAGCTTGTCGTTTTGGTCTTAAAATGTTGTATTAATCTGCACTACATGATCCTGGTGTTTTTATTTCACAACTTTGTCTGTAAATCAAGATATGAACATTAATAACAGTTCAATGAGGCACCTTCTTTCCCTGACGTTGCTCCTGCTAGCACTAGCAATGGGATTGATTGACAGCGTTGCTAAGCGCCTGCTCTCTGCTAAACCATGGGGCATTACCTTCAACAGCCTCACTCTGGATTGGCTCTTTGGTTGCTATGATACTCACGGTTGGATTTTTGAATATAGAACTCAGCTCCAAATTCGCTGCTATAACTGCTAGCCTCGATGAGCTTCATTTGATTGGAAATACTATGGGTGATGACACACTCCCTTAGTCGACTTCTTCATACAGTCTATGGCATATGTGTCAAACTCATGGCCTGCGGGCCAAATGTGGCCCTCCACATCATTTTATGTGGCCCTCAACAGGGTAATTTAAAAGGTATGATGGTCTTAAAATGCCATTTTATCAGGAGATACACAGTGAGACAGTCATATTTTTACATTTAGGCAAATACATATGTAATATTTGTAACCTGAGTAAGTAATAAATACAGAAACAGTTAATTAACAAGTTAAAAATGTAGTTAGATTTATTTTACATCTAGTCCTTTGAGGGCAGCTATTTTGTCGATGTGGCCCTTGGTGAAAATGTGTTTGACACCCCTGGTCTATGGTCTCATTGCAGCGCGTAATTAAGATGCTAGAAATACATAAAGATAAGTGAAGAATTACTTTGGACTGCTGCAAACTGTTTTTAATTTTTAAGACGGTAAAAATCAGGTACGACGCCTTTTTACATCAACCTCACGTAACCTCTCATCCTCTGCCATTCTCGCTAACCTTACAAATCGTGACCAAACGGCTCTGTGTTGTTTGGCGTTGTGCTGTGGCAGTGCTTATCCTCTGGAGCAGTCAGGGGGCAGCGCGCGGCTTGTACCCTGTCAGGGCTATTGACAGCGGGCTTGTAAAACCCAGAGGAGTGAAAGGAGCCAGCGGAGCACGACAGCGGCCAACCTCCACCTCACCCCAGTGCCCTGCGACCTGAGCAGGGGGAGCAGGGGGAGCAGATGTCCGGCGCACATAGAGACTGGTGAGGTTCAATATTCTCTGTGAAACATGTTTTTGTGAGGATGTAATGTTGTTGGGTTTTTTTCTACAAAGTGATGATGTCATAGTATGCTACAATATGTAAGTTAAAGGGCCCATATTACGCTATTTTTTGATCTATGTTATAATGTTGTTTCCTCATCACAAACAGACCTGGAGTTGTATTTGGTTTCATTCACCACGTTTAACACGCAAACCCTGCAGATTTAGGTTGAGTTCTTCTCTTAAAACTTCACACGAGTCAGTTTTACATAATTTAGGACCTTTAATCTCAAAAACAGACTAAAATAAAAGCATGATTTTTCAGTTTTCATTGTTAATATTGCACTAAAACAGGTATAAAAACACACGCCCTTAATGTGATCAGGTTTGCGCATCTCCACAAAAAAAACAACAAAAAAAACAAAAAACCTTATTGGACCTGGATGAGGGCTTCAGTCCTCCTCACTGATTCCACTCAAATGTTATCCCATTAGCTATAATTTTCCACAGCACGGCATAAAACATCTATTTCGAAACGTACCACCTCCAAAAAGTTACATACTGTACCTTTTATTATTAGCACTGCATGTTGTGGCATTATCTGAAAACTAGCAACAAACTGAAGAATGAACATGCTCGTACCGTACTAAAGGTCTTATTATATGAATGATTTAGGAGAGTATAATTTTGGACATGAAATTCTCTGTATTTGCTCTAAAGGTTTATAAAATTATGTGTCAAGAAAGTGGTTCCTTTATGTAAAGTGCTATGTAAAAATGCGACCATAACCCCACCATTGTCTGGCATGTTCCACAGTATGGCATTAAACGTATCTATCTCCATAGAAATATGCTGGTGGTGACACTGACGCAGAGTGACAGGTCAAATCTATGGAAAGGCTACTCTGCTCACTGTACAAATGCATGTTTTTGAAGATATTTGAAAAACAAACAAACTGTATTATTACTATCTAAATGCAAGAACAAACCTGTAACATTGCTATGGAAACAAGCAAGTAGTGGATCCTTCACCAAAAAGTTACACAGTACACCTTTTAATACGGAAGTGTTTAGGGGAAGACAAGCTGAATATAAAATGTGCATCGTGTTGTTGAAAGGAGCGTCGCAACTACATACCCCATGATCCTTTGCTCTGTTTCAGTGACTTAATGAAGGAAGTACAGTTATTTAGCATGTACCGTACACTTGAGCACAGCAGCGTCCAGCCCCGGGAGAAGCCATTTTACCTGACAATCTCTAAAACAGACTGCAGGTATTTTTTATATATTCCAAGATATACTAAAAGCCTTGTACTATATCAGCCTAAGTGATACAAGGTTGAGCTTGAGGCATATGAACTCCAAATGAACTACTTCTGAACATATTTAAACGTTTTAAAGGTCACCATAGTCCTTCAACTTAAAGGAATGGTATGTTTTTTGTCCCCATCTATCTGAGCAAAATTGGCCTTGCCTCAGTACAGATATAATGTATAAGCAGCTCGCATAATATGTCTACTCTCTGCTGTCGGAATCTAGTTATGAAGCTGGGTTTTTCGGGAAGGGGGCTTTAGCATGCTAGCTTTTGTGCAGTGTTTATAAAATCATCGCAGTGAGTTTATATGTGTGCAATCTATGGGTCCTCTTCTCCCTGGCATTTAATACTATCTAGACAGGATATCGTGGTGTTTTATTGTTTTTTGGCTTTGTATCGTGTTATCTGTATATTTGTTTGTTGTTGACTTTTTATGTGAAGCTTATTAAACTGTACTGAGTTGGACTTGTGTTATCAAAATAGCAAAATTTCAATAGACTCAGTACTCTTTACAGATTCTGATACACAAAAGATGGTTTTAAAAGCTCTTTTTTAGACAATATTGTAATTTTCAACACAAAATAATAGTGTTTGTTTATTGTACCGTGTGGACTTACACTAGATTTGATAAAACTCAGCATGAAACTATGGATGAAACTACTAGAAATGGTAATATTTTATCCAGTTATGTGATTTTTTTCAGTATCAATACTTTCTCAAATGAGTATCTACAATGGTCCCTCGTTTATCGCGGGAGTTACGTCCTAAAAATAACCCTGCGAAATCCGCGAAGTAGTCAGCTTTATTTTTTATTATTATTATGTATATTTGCAGCTGTAAAACCCCTCACCACACACTTTATACACTTTTCTCACACAGGCATTAACATTTTCTCACATTTCTCTCTTGTTTAAACACTCTCAAAGTTCAAACGTTCGTAGGCGCCTTTGTCGGTGCAGAACATTTCATCGACATTGTGGGTTTTGTCGGGGAGAAAACTTGCAAACATACAGCACTTCAGAGTCACACTGAGATCCAACATTTATGTAAATTTGTCTGAACACATTCTGTACTGTACAGGAGACACGGCACGGAGGAGACTGATGGACAATGGTCTACAGTCCAACAGCCAATCAGGACGCAGAACACGCTGTAAAAAAAAGCACTCCAAATTGCATTAAAACAGCAAGGCCGTGAAAGGTGAACTGCGATATAGTGAGACTCTACGTCAGATCACGGCAAACAATTTAAAACTACTACTTCTGTTTTTCATGTTTTTAAGCATAAACAAAGCTACATGTATTCACTTCTAAAAGTTAAATATGCAGTGTATATCCAAGGCCAAATGTCTTATTAGATCTAGCCTCAGAGAGTATGTGATTATTGGGCATAAAATCCATGGTTCACAATCAAAGCCACACTGCTCTGTTTAGTTTGGTTCAGAGACTTTTACAGCAAAATAATTGACCCATTGTCCAAACAGGATGTAGGCTAAATATGATTGATTTAACCACTTTGCCTGCTAATGAATGCGACTGTGATAGAGCCTAACCAACCAACCCACCTGCCACATTCAAGGCACTCAATGCGATTTACATCAAGGAACCACTCACCCATTCACACACACATTCATACACCAGTGTACACAGACACTGGGGACAAGGTGGGTTAAGGGTCTTCCCCAAGGACACAACAACAGCATTCATCTGTGAGAGCTGGAATCGCACCGCCAACCTGTGGGTCGGTGGATCTGACTGCTCCACTAGTGTTCTTTATGTCAAGAGCGGGATTTGAACTGTCAACCTTCAGTGGACAAACGCTTTGGCAACACAAAAATCCTTAACAAATAAAACAAAAGTCCTTCAAACTCTAATTTTTGAGTAACTTTGAATAACATATAACATCCCTACGTCACCTAAATAATATATAAGAACAATTTGCTTACTGTTACTGAAAAAAGACATGCCAGAGATGAAGAAAATTGATATGTACTTCCTGGAAAAGGACGGCACCACCTCATGACATCATCAGGTGGAACAGAGCATTTTGAGACATTGAGAACAGGACCAGCTAAAACACGCAGGATTAAGGTTGTATCGAAAAACAGATGCTAATTGATACTAAAACCAGTATTGAAAATAAATATATAGTTTAACAAGAGTCGAGTTTAACATATATAGTTTAACAAGTGTCAATACTGAAAAAAATCACATGAACATGACACAATTTGACTTTTCTTGAACAGTTTTAGAGTAATCTTGAACGTTACCAACATCAGTATATAACCACACGGGAACTTAAAGAAACCATGATTATTTTGTTCTGAAAATGATGTTCTGTTGTTCTGTAGTCCAGGCGGGTTGTGGTATTGATCATCTTTTCCGTAGTTTTGCTCTTTTGAATTTTTGTATCATAAACACTACACAAGATACATGAAACAAAATACAAGTCAGGGTATATTTTTGATAAAGAACACTGCACGGACATATGCATTTGTGTTACTGAAACATGCTTTTGGACACCTTGCGATTATTATATTGCATTTTCTAACTTAAAATCTGTCAACATTTGAAAAACACACTTTATAAACTACACTTTCGTTTCCAATGAGATATTTACCATAGACTGTATAAAGAAGTGGACTAAGAAAGTGTGACGGCACCCATAGGTTTCAGCTAAGGTCAAATGAAGCTCATCGAGGCTAGCAGTTATAGCGGCAAATTTGGAGCCAAGTTTCATATTTGAAATTCCGACCACGAGTATCAAAGCAACCAAACAGCCAATCCAAAGCGACGCTGATGAAGCTAATGCCTCTTCCCACCCACACTGCTCGTTTAGCAGGGAATGGGCACTTAGGAACGTTGTCAATCAAACCTGTTGCTAACGCTACCTCAGGGAAAGAAGGTGCATGATTTGTTTGTTATTGATGTTCACATCTTGATTTATGAACACAATAGCGAAACAAAAACACCAGAAAAATTTTAAGGAACATTTTCAGACCAAAATGAGCTCAGAGCTGATGGAGCCAGAACTGTGCCCATTATCACTTTCTATTTGGAATTCGATGGCTAGCATGTTAGCTATGTCCATTTATATATACAGTCTATGATATTTACATGTTTTGGATTTCCAGCAATGGGAATGAATGCTATGCTAACAGAACCATGCATTCATTGTAAAGATAATTTGAACTCAGATCAAGTCCAGAGATGATTTATGGACTTAGAGACATGTATTTTTACCTATGACACAACAATCCCATCAAAATGCAAACAAAGCATTTAAGACTAAACGTAAACGTGATTAAAACAAGCGTAAATTAAGTAAAATGCAACTCCAGGTATGTTTTAAAGACGAGGACTGCAATATAACATGGTCAGAGCTCAAATATGTCCATGTGTTCAGTAAGACGACCATTTTATCAGCTGAGAATATATGCACTTTAAACTACTAACTAAACAGACTAGTACCACGCTTTTCACAAACAAATACGTAGATCATTGTCAGTCCTTTGTACACACATAGGCCTTAGTCTTCCATCTGCAAGCATCGGGCTGAGTGACTGTCGTGATTGGGCATGCTGGCAGTTCATTAAGACCGCACTTCAATTATATCAGGGAGATTAAGAGCTCTGCGCCACACAAAATCATGTTATTTGCCTGACAGCGCAAGACAAAACCAGCGGGACCCAAAGCCTAGTTGGTTGCATCACGCCGTATGTCTACGAGAGAGAAAATAGTCCTTTAAAGGCACTGGATTGTAGCCTGTGTTTGAAATGAATCCATTTGTCAATCAATATGAATTCCCGAAGCACACTGAGCTGTTAAAGTGCAAGAATAAACCACAGAGTTCTGCTGAATGAGCGAAACAGTAAACTAATTATTATGTCTGAGGTGAGAGAATGTAATTTCGTTAGAATGGCAGGTGAGCTCCTTCGTTTCACATGCGTCACTGTAATAAACGAATCTGATCGTTCAGCCATGTTTGGCTCTGATCATAGACTGTATAAAGAAGTGTGACGTCACCCATGGCTCCAGGCAAATGAAGCTCATCGAGGCTAGCAAGCAAAGAAGCCATTCAGGAGCGACGTTGTTCAAGGTAACATCCCTTCCCGTCCAGCACTGTCAGTCAAACCTGCTAATGCTAATGCTACCGGCAGCGAAGAAGGCCCATGATTTGTCTGTTATTAATGTTTATATCTTGATTTACAGACAGAATACTGAAATAAAAGCACCAGGATCATGTAAATATGAACATTTTAAGACCAAAATGACAAAGCTCAACAGTTTTCTAATGTAAAGTGAATTGGAGCCGACGGAGCCAGAAGTGTGTCCATGCTCACTTTCTATTTGGAACGCGGCAGCTAGCAGGTCGGCTATGTCCATTTATATATACAGATTATGATTCTGGCTCAAGGTGCGATGGTGGGAGTGGAGACCAGAGTATAGACTGTATAACGGAAGTGGACTGAGGCTCCAGCCAAATGAAGCCAATCAAGGCTAGCAGTTATAGCGGTTAATCTGCAGCCAGGGACCATATTTAGGAATCACAGCGTAAAAAATCAGGAGCGAGGTAGTTGAAAGTACTTGCCCCTTCCTGACCGCACTACGGTTTGGCAGAAGGTGGGCGCTTAGTAACACTGTCAATCAATCTGTCGCTAACGGTAAGGCAGCAAGGTCAGGAAAATAAAGCAACTGATTGGTCTGTTATTAATGTTCTAATCTGGATTCACGAACTACGAAATAGTGAAATAAAATCACCGGGATCATGTAGAGCGGGTTGATGCGAACATTTTAACACAGAATGACGAGCCTGACAGCAGCAGTTACAGAGAGGGGCAAAAAGGTTTCAGTAGAAGTCAATTGGAACCAGACCTCGAGGGAAACACTTCATGCTCACATCCTATTTGGAACACGGAGGCTGGCAGGCGAACTCTATCCATTTATACACCATCAGTCAAGAGTTTAGACACACTTTTTCATTTATTTTTCATATTTATTTCCGTCGTTATTTAAATTGCAGATTCTCAGTGAAGGCATCAAACACATATGGAGTGTAGCAAACAAAAACAAACTCAAGACTTTCATTTTTGATTTTTAAGAATAGCCATCTTATGTTTTGAACCCTGGTTTGCCCGTTTGACATTTCTTGACCCAGAAAAGGCACACGTAGAAGTGAAAACCATTTTGAGGCACTTCATCATGAAGCTCATTGAGAGAAGGCCAAGGGTTTGCAGATGTCCACAAAGCGAAGGGTGGATACTTTGAATATAAAGAACATTAGGTTGAGTTATTTCCCTTTTTTTTCCCTTTGCCACATCATTCTATATATCATGCTTCATATATTTGACATCCTTTGCATGTATCTAAAATGTAGAAAGTGGTAAACACTGTCCAAAAAAACCACTGTCCAAACTTTTGACTGATAGTGTGTACAGTCTGATATATGTCTGTATAAAAAAGTACAGAGAGATATTCTGGACTTTCTTTCTTTCTTTATTCTTTATTTGTCAGGAACCATGTACAAATCCATTAATCTTACAAAAGAAGAGATGATTTGTACCAGATTTAGCTACTGCTGCTTTCCATGTGCAGTCCCTGGGCAGTGAACACACATTAAAATACACATTTCATTACAGTTACATTATAAGACAAACTGTTCATCATTGACATTAGCAGGAAAATACAATAAATGTCTCCATGTCCAAAACAGTATGGTTCCTACAGTCCATAACAATTTAAGAAAACCAATCATGTGCAGGTTTTTACAGTGAGACAAAACATTACAAATTAAATAGTCTGGTGTGGACACATTTGATTATCTAAAATGTACTTTTTCAAATTTCTAGTCAAATTATGCAAATCTCCAGACAATTTCAGACTGTCTGGAGCAGATTCTCTGTCTGATGGTTTGAAATGAAAAGGCGACTGAGCAAAGGCCGAGGATCTTTTTTGGAACTGTGCAGTTTCATTTCACAAAGACTGAGTGGATCGAGGCGTTTGTTCTGAAAAAGTTGAATGTTTTTTCAAGGCAGAACTTTTTGTCAGGGCGAACTTTCCCTTGACTACAATTCAAAATTCAAGATGGGTGAAGTGCTTTGCCCAAGAACACAATGACAACACTCAAACCACCAACCATACTGAGGTTGTGTCGTCCCAAACCAAAACTCAATCAAATGCTCATTTCCATACAATCCCACGTTATCCATCCTTGCTCATATTTTGTCCAGGTTGTGAGGGCTTGTTTTAGCGAGCGGACTGCATAGCTTCCGATGACAACAAACAACTAGCTAAATATCCCCCTGGGCTAAAGCTAACTGTTTGAACACGGCACCAAACGCTAGCATCTGCATTTATTTGATGTGTTTTCAAAGGATCCCTGTGTGTTTTTCCATGTCTTCCAAAGCAGTGCAGACAGTCCATCATCTAAAGGCTTTGACTAGCACTAGCCCTTTACTGTTTTTTTTGGTGATCGTTTTTTTCACTAGTTTTTGGTTGAAGTTCATATACCAGGTTTTCATGTTTTTTGATTTTTTTTAATATATATTATTATTACTTGGTTTGGGGGGATGGTGCCTGAGGTAAATATGTATCATGGTTTTAAATGAGACAAGGGCAGTTTATGGAAAATAGCTCTAAAGAAAATATCCAAAAATACAGGAAGTAACGCTCAGATCTTAATCATAGTAGGTTCCATGGGCGTTTACTAGTCTATGTGTCTTATACTTGTTCTGATACAGCTCAAGATCATTCTAAAGCAAGTGTCAAACTCAAGACCTGCGGGCCAAATGTGGTCCTTCACATCATTTTATGTGGCCATCGACAGGATCAATTTAAAGGTGTAATGGTCTTAAAATGTCATTTTATCAGGAAATACACAATTACACAGCCATATTTTTACACCTAGGCAAATGCATATGCAATATTTGTGACTTGAATAAGTAATAAATACAGAAACAGTTAATTAACAAGTAAAAAATGTAGTCAATACCTATTCAAATGAGTATCTAGCATCTCATTTTCAATACTTTTGACAACCTTACACGATAGGAACACATTTAACAAAATAAAGGTGCTCTTCTCTTTTTTGTTTTTTTGCTTAATTTGCTAATTTAATTTTAATTTGCTATTAGGGCAGGTTTTAGCCCTGGTTAACATTACGGTTGCTAGGTAACAGTTAAGAAATGACCTCTTCGTATGCCCGTGTTCATCTAGGAGTTAAAATGATAAACTTTAAGAAAAAACATAGCCACGTTTGTTTTGTAAAATCTTAAATATAATGATGTTTTAGTGAAATGAGTGGTCCAACCTGTCATTTGGACTTTAATTGTGGAGCATGACTGTGCGCTGGTAGTGTCCCGCTGTGATGAGGGACAGGCTGCTGACTAAAGATTCATCAGGAGAATATGCAAAACAGCAGGTCCTTCTAGTGTTTGGTAAAAGGTGTCACGTAATGCTTAAGTGACACTTTTAGAGTTTCTGGTCATGTTTGAGTAATGCTGCGTGGTGAGGCTGTCGACTTCTTGGAAGCTGGAAACAATTTTTATGTTTTTGTTTTCCAAGGAGTGTCATAAACAGCCATGCACCCATTGTTTTTAGGACTGTGTACAGTCTTCACAGTATGACAATCATAACTGAACCCGGGTTGTCAGAGCCTTAACCTGCAGATAAAGGACACATCTTTTTTTTTTTTTGTCTCATTCTCAGTTTATGGACAGGCCTCATGTGAAAACTGAGAACTTCCAGAACTCACACCGGCTGCACTAGCACTGATTCATGATTGCTGGGGTTTAGGTAGTGACCATTCAGATAAGAGTGAGGCATTTTACATTTAAACCAGCCAGATTTCAACATGGAGTCTGGCAACATCCAATGCTCAAATTACATTATTAATTTATTCCACAATCGGTTACTACTGTAGCCACAGCTGCCCTGGTGCAAACTGATGGAAGCGAGCCTGCCAATCTGCACCACCAATCACTCATGCACACACTACATTTATATTAGACAATGTGGGTGAAGAGTGTTTCCTGAGGACACAGTGTAATCCCTCAGTCGTCCAGGTATAAGCCAAATGACAAATTTAATTCTGCCACTGGCCAAAGGTTTTAGAGTGAAGAGGTTTCGCTGCTCATCCAAGCCACGTCTTCAGTTCTGGTCAGATTACACCGCCTTATATCTATTTGAAGGGAGGAGCTAACTGCACTGAAACTACCGCACCTTTTTCTGCTTGTTAGTTAGGTCTAGTGTGAACTGTCCCTGGGTCATATTTAGTATAATCATTCGGGCCCTTAATGGGTGATCTCACAGCTATTACGGCTTCGTTGTAAAACTTTTGACAGAATAGAATTTGTCGTTTGCTATGTTTTTGTAATTAAGCATAAATCAGCTTTACCGTTAGACCAGTAAAAGCTATATTTGATTTGAACTTGTTTCCCTCATATCTGGGGACACATACAGGTCATTCAAATTCTACATACCCTCGCTTTAACCTGTTTAATGCTTCCTTTTTACAGTACACTTACACTCTTGTTATACAGTTCTATTGTCGGCAGAGAGTCCGCGAACAATTCAAGTCATTTTTGCAGTAATCCTAGCTGATTTAAACGTCTTTCCACCATCATTTAGCTCTATAAAACATCAAATAGTGAGCGTTTTCCAAAGCCTGTATAAGTATAAAATGGGGAGTTGGTAGTTTCCTTGAGGGGTAGATAAGGGGAGGGGAGGGGGGGGTGTCCTATCGAGCTGAGCCCACACACGAGGCAGCGTCTGGGGCAGAGCACATCACTTCTGGGCTCCTCTGTCCTTGTGTTATCTGGAGCACTCTGCCGGGGATTGCGGCTTGTTTGGAGCGAGGGAAGGAATGGAGGAGAAAGAAGAGTTCAAAGGAGGTCGAGAGTTTAGACATGTGAGGATGGATGGTTGAGGGAAAGAAGAAGAATAATAAGAAGAAGACTTATGCTTATGCTTTCTTCTGGTGCTTAGTATTGGAAAGTGACATAAGTAGATGTGTGGTTCATTGTAAACTGCAGTACTGAGCTGGAACAACTTAAAGAGGAGGTATTTTACTTCTATGGGGCATTAACTTAACACGTAACATTTAGATCACTGTGTTACCTCCGTGCTCTCCATGCTAAGCCACTCCCACTTCAGAGCGCTATCAGAACACAGTGCATCCCACTAATGAAATTATTGCACATCGCGTCAGGTTTGTGAAGTTGTAGTGTACAGTTTTGTATCATGTTTTTGTATATTTATGTGGAATTGTTGCGTTGGAGCATGAGTGATGTGGCGCTTGTGGGCGGAGCTTTGCACAGAATCTTACAGCTAACCATAAGGGGACCAGGAGCGATCACTAACGTACTCAAACACTGAGGAGGGAACGACATTATAACATGGTAAAATGAAAAAAAAAAAAAGTATATGTGTAATAATAATAATTGCACCATTGACTTCCAGTTCAATACCTGTTCAAACACAACTGTCCAATTGGATTTGTTTTTTTTCAGTGAAACCAAGGAGCTCAGTGGTCAGTTCAGTACTTCGCTTAGTGATTCTGCAGAAATCCACAATGTTCTTTTGTCCCCTATGATATTTGTTTCCTCGTAAGCATCCATATTTGTTTGGATACAGATGAACCATGAGTGTCCCTGATTGGCTGGCCCACCTGTCAATCACGCCCATCTGAACTGGGGTATGACTTTGATGAGGGAACATTTAAAAACCATAGACTGTATATATAAATGGACCGCCGCCACGTTCCAAGTGTACAACCGGAAGTGAGCATCCGGTTCCATCGACTCTGGCTTCAATTCACTTTCTATAGAAAAATCATCGCACCTCTGTCTGTAACTGCTGCTGTCAGGCTTGTTATTTTGGTCTTAAAATGTCCATATTAACCAGCTCTATATAATTCCGAGATTTTTATTTCACTATTGTGTCTGTAAATCAAGATATGAACATTAATAACAGACATATCAGGCACCTTCTTTCCCCAAGTTACTCTCGATAGCTTTAGCAACAGGTTTGATTGACAGCGTTGCTAACTGTCCCCCCCCTGCTAAACCAGTGGTACAGGCAGGAAGGGGTGTTACCTTCAACAATCTCACTCCGGATTGGCTCTTTGGTTGCTATGATACTCACAGTCAGAATTCCAAATGTGGAACTCGGCTTCAAAATGGCCCCTATAACTGTTAGCTTCATTTGACGTCACACTCAGTCCAGTTCTATATAAACGCAGTCTATAAAAACGCAGTTGTTCCTGGCTGCAGATTGCTCACGATTAACCACAAATTCGAGCTTTATTTTGTACAAGGAAAGAGGCAGCTCCAATAAGAAAGAGAAAGTAAATAAATACACGAGGGAGCTTTCAGGCAGTGACACAGCAGCTGTTTATGCCCTAAAAACTGTGAAGAGAGAGAGAGAAAGACAGAAGAAAGACAGAGGGTGCCAGGGAGAAGGAGAGAGTCAAGAAGGGAGAGAGGGGAGACGTAGCTGGCAGAGAGATGAAAGGGAGGGAGAAAGAGTGAAGGAAACAGAGATGAGAGAGTGTCAAAGATAGAAAGAGGATTGGGAGAATGAAAGACGGAGAGTAATTCAATGTTTGTGTTTAATTTGATTATTTTTATTTATTTAATTCATGAGCTGAAAATTTAGAGTAGAAAACACAGAAGCAGAACGTGCACAGGAAACAGAGAGATCCAAATATGATGCAGACTGTCTATTACAAAGATTGTTTATGTTTTTTGTGGGGTTTTTTTGTGCTTATACATATGTGCAATTTTCCCTCTAATAAGTGATAATGAATAAATGTAAAACAAACAGTGAAACACAAATAAAGCTGGTTCTGAACATTCTGAACATTGAACATTGCTTAAAGTAAAAGTTTAGCAGTTGCATAGTGGGTTCAGTGTCTGCCATGTAACGGGAACTTTGCCAGTTCAATATTGGAATAACAGAATGACCAAAATATATATATATATATATATATATATATATATATATATATATATATATATATATATATATATATATATATATATATATATATATATATATATATATATATATATATATATATATAAATAAATGTAGACAAGAGAGAAAGAAAGTATGGCCTGAAAAGATCAAAATCAAAATATAATGTTGTAGTAGTAGTTGTGGTGGGTTTTTTGGTAGTAGTAGTAGTAGTAGTAGTAGTAGTACTTGCAAATATGTGGCACTAGCTTTGTGTGGTGGCCTGATAGAGTAACAGAATGACAAAAAAGAAGAAGGAAAAAAGAAGTATTTTATTTGTAAGAGTAGAAAAGGGAGAAGGAAAGTATGGCCAGAAAAAAGATTGAAATATACTGCACAAAATCATAATGCATTTCAAACAGTTCTTATTTATTTATTTTTTATTTTTATTATTTATTTATGTATTTTTCTCTTAGTGATTAATAGTAAATAGTGCAACAAAAGTAAAGCTGTTTTTAACCCGTACCATGTTTCTGCAGTATAATATGATGCAACTCAATGTAAAAGTACTGTAAGTATTCAGAATACTGTAGTCGATCCATAAATTCCATTCATCTGCTCCTGTAACCTTCACTGGAGCTGTGTAGTGCACCAGAGAGCAGCTACACAGAGCAGGAGGCGCTGTTAGCATTAGCATTATATAATAGGCTACACACCAGCTGTAATACTCATGTGACGAGAGCAGTGGTACTTAAGTACTTAGGTACTTAACACTACAGTGGACACGTACTTCTTAAGTCCACACTGTGTTGGTACTGGAGTGCAGTAAGAAGTGAAACTGTTAATGCTTAAAATACAGATTTGTTTACTACTACTACTGCCACCATTACTACTACTACAGCTACTACTACTACTACCAATACTACTACTACTACTACTACTACTACTACTACTACTACTATTACCATTATACCACCTACACCTGCTGCTACTATTCCCCCCATTACTCCATTAAGCTACTACTACTACTACTACTACTACTACTACTACTACTACTACTACTATTACTACCATTATTCCACCTATTCCTGCTACTACTACTACTAATACTACTACTATACTATCACTGCTACTAGTAATTCTACTTAACAAGTCTCTACATTGATTGTAAAAAATACATAGTTGTACACAAACTAGTAACACTACAGTGTGGTCTGGACTATTGGACTGTACTATTACTACAGATGAGAGGGCACAAGCACCTCAGATGTCGCCATATAAACTCTCACCGAGCTCACTTGTAAACTACAGCTCAATTGTAAACTATTACAGGCTAGCATTAGACAGATTGATAGCCTGAATTAGCATTTAGTAATAACCACTGATACAGCCATTCTCAACCATAACCCAGTTTAGAATGCAGTATTTCCTCCCCGTATACATTATTGGCCATTACGTTTAATTGGATATATAAAATTATTAAATGCATTTATCATGATTCATTTTTATTATAATTTCACTGTGTATTTGTGCGCTAAAGTTCATAAAAGCAGCGATTATTGCTCTCCCTGCAGGGGAACTTTAATTGTTATGGTGTTTGGTGTTAGTAGCTCAGTTCAAGCTAATTAAACGAATTGTGCTATTTGGGCAAAAGTAATATTTAGGGAATACTTTAGATTTGATGGGTAAAGTACAGTTTTTCCTGGGGCTATAGCATAGACTGGATAAAGATGTGGACTAAGTGAGTGTGACGTCATCTGAAGTGTTTGCTCCGGTCAAATGAAGCTAATCGAGGCTAGCAGTTATAGGGGCCAATTTGGAGCCGAGTTCCATATTTAGAATTCCAACTACGAGTATCATAGCAACCAAAGAGCCAATCTGGAACGAGGCTGTTGAAGGTAACGCCCTTCCTGCTCGTTGGTTTAGCAGGGAGTGGACGCTTAGCGATAGCAACGCTGTCAATCAGACCTGTTGCTACCACTAGCGGGAACGACCTCAGGGAAAGAAGATGCCTGATTTGTCTGTTATTAATGTTCATAACTTGATTTATTGACAAAATAGTGAAATAATAACACCAGGACCATACAAAGTGTGTTAATATGAGCAGAAAAAAGTGACGAAGTTGACTGCAGAAAATAACTTGGAGCTGATAGAGCTTTGGAACATCGCGACTAGCACGTTAGCTAGCTGGAATCTTACAGCTAACGATGAGGAGAGTTTGAATAAGGCGCCTGTGCAGATTTTGGAAGAGGAAAATAATAAACTAATATGGCAAAGACAAAAAAAGAAAGTGAACATGTCAGAGGTTGAAAGAGTCATTTTAAAATTTATTGGATGGACTTTAAAAATATGGAGGAGCATTTTTGGATTACTACCTGGTGACATCAATAGGTAGCGGGAAGGGCTGTGAGCTTTCAAGGGAGACAGACTAAATATCTAAAGAAATTCTTGGTCAAAACTATTACGTGTCTCTATTTGTCTGACCCAAACTGCACTAAGAAGACTACACCTGCAGGGGGAGTTCATGCAAAATGTAGAAAATTTGATATAAAAACTGATTACCGTATTTTCTGGACTATAGGTCGCACTTTTTTCATAGTTTGGCTGGGGTGCTTATACTCTGATGAGACTTATATGTGAAATATGTTTTTTTTTTGTCATTATTATGCATTTTTTGGCTGGCGCGACTTATACTCCAGTACAACTTCTACTCCAGTGGGACTTATACTTCAGTGCGACTTCTACTCCAGTGCGACTTATACTGCCGTGCGACTTAAACTCCAGGGTGACTTATACTTCAGTGCGACTTATACTGCCGTGCGACTTATACTCTAGGTCGACTTATACTTCAGTGCGACTTATACTTCAGTGCGACTTATACTCCAGTGCGACTTATACTGCAGTGCGACTTATACTGCAGTGCGACTTATACTGCCGTGCGACTTATACTCTAGGTCGACTTATACTTCAGTGCGACTTATACTCCAGTGCGACTTATACTCCAGTGCGACTTATACTGCCGTGCGACTTATACTCTAGGTCGACTTATACTTCAGTGCGACTTATACTTCAGTGCGACTTATACTCCAGTGCGACTTATACTGCAGTGCGACTTATACTGCAGTGCGACTTATACTCCAGGTCGACTTATACTTCAGTGCGATTTATACTGCAGTGCGACTTATACTCCAGGGCGACTTATACTTCAGTGCGATTTATACTCCAGTGCGACTTATACTCCAGGGCGACTTATACTCCAGGGCGACTTATACTCTGGAAAATACGGTAATCTTGTCAAAAATACCAAATCTACCTCACTCACTAACTTCTCCGTTCTGCTGTTGTCCAATTTAAATCCTTATAATCTAAACAAAACAATGAGTCAAGTAATAAACATTTTAATAAGCTAAAACGGCATCAACCGACTGAACGACTAAATATACATGATTACTCAAACCGTACGCAAATGAAACTAAACACTACATCCAAACAGCCCCATGCCTGGTTCTCTTCTTGTACACACTTGGGGCGATCGATAGGCGGAGCAAAACCAGCCAGCCTTTTCATTACATTAAGCTTACATAACTTACACTCCATGTATTTGTTATGCTGATAGCCTACTCGTATTGATAGAACAAGGTTATACGCTCACTGTAAAAGTCTCTGAAATCGGTGAACAGAAACAAAAATGTCCGCCGGCTTTGTCTCCTCGTCCTTAACAAGAGCTAGACGGAAAAGATTTGATTTTTCACATCTAAAGAGGTACAGAGCGTAATATGGAGCTTAAAGGTCGAATGGCGTTTGGTCCTTGAAGCCTTTGAGCAGTACCATGTTAGGGCAGGGTGCTGCTCAAAACCAGCTGCCAGTTACCTTGGATAATTATGAGCACGAATAATGGTGAAAATGAATAAAACAAGTGTTCAAATTTGGAAGTAGTCAGGGTTTATGTAAATGGAGGGAGTTATTTGAAAGACTGGGAATGTAGATGTAGTAGTAGTAACAGTAGAGGCAATTGTTGTAGTAGAAGTGGTGGTCGTAGTAGTAGTAGAGTCTTTTGAAAGCTTTGGAGTGTAGATGTAGTAGCAGTAGGGGTGATTGTTGTTGTAGTAGTAGCACTAGTATAGCTGGTGGTTCTAGTAGTAGTATTGTAGTTGTAGTAGTAGAGGTGGTGGTTGTTGTAGTGTTCTAGTAGCCATCTGCTCCACCACCAACCAGTGGATCTCAACGCTCTACCAATGATATTTTTGTTGAGAGTGGAATTTGAACCGCCAACCTTCCGATCAATGGACAAACACTCTACCAACTGAGCCACTGTTGCCCTACTGTCTAAACTCTAATGATACTAAATGAAGGGAGTCATTTTAAAGGTTGGGAGTGTAGTAGTAGTGGTAGTAGTAGCAGTGGTTGTTGTAGAAGTAGTTACGGTGGGGTGGTGGCAGCATTAGTAGTAGTAGAGTAGCAGTAGTAGTAGTTGTTGTAGAAGTAGTAGTAGTAGTAGTAGCATTAGCATTTGTAGTAGTAGTAGTACATATAGTGATCGTAGTTGTAATAGTACTATACCACTTGTTATACTAAAGATCAGTGGTGGATGAAGTACTCAATTTTGTTACTTAAGTAAAAGTACAGAGGTAAAAAGTTACTCAAGTAAAAGTATCACATGAAAAACTTCAGTAAAATAATGTAAGAACCCATTTAAAAATGTACTTTAAGAGTAAAAAGTATTTCACACAAGTGTTTCTAATTTGTTAAAGTGTTAAATGTAGTGATATTGATTTTTAAAAATGCTGCAGTACTTTTTACTTTTCAGTCTAGTTAAAAAATGTAGTGGTAGTGTAGTACAGATACTGCTCTCAAATGTAGTGAAGTAAAAGAAAAAAAGTATCCACTGTAAAATTTCTTAATTAAAGTACAGATACCTAAAAATTCCATCTATAAGTACAGCACTTTACTACTTGTACTTTGTTAACTTCCACCACTTATAAAGATGTACTATGTAATATTCCTAGTAGAGGGTCTTAATGGAGATAGTATTGCTTTGCTTAAAAATGCCTGTAACTGAATAAAAGCAAGATGCATGTAATACTACACTACGGAACATTTCAAGCAAAGCAATAACATGTTTTATATAGCACTTTTCCACACACATCAAGGAACCACTCACCCATTCACACACACTGGGGGCGAGGTGGGTTAAGTGTCTTGCCCAAGGACACAACCTGTGGACCAGTGATTCTGATGCTCCACCAATGATGTTTATGTCGAGAGCGGGATTTGAACCGCCAACCTTTCGTATCAGTGGACAAACACTCTACCAACCGAGATTCTGTCGTCTTACTGTCTAACGCTAATGAAGACTACATAGTGCTTGAGTTAGCTAGTGGCGCTATCGTTGCGGTCCGTCCCTCCCATTAAAAACACTAGCAGGGTGCACGGTGTGTTTATGCTGAGCTCAGTCAATAGCAGCACTGCTCTTAGAGGCTTGTGCCCTGTCAGCCTTTATTGATGTTAATGACAACGCATCAGGCCGCTCTCCCAATGAGGCCTGCCAATACTATAGACCCATAAGGAGAGCCCCGGGACACCACGCGGCGGGTTAGCGAGGGCAACGCTCTAATGCAATCATGTGTGGCCTGTGCTAAAAACGTGAAACGATGAAGAGGAGTTTGGTGGAGGGATATGGATTTCTGGTTGTCATAAAGACGCTGATGATGCGAAAGCGTAAATTAAAGAGGCGGTGTTTTACTTCTACGGGGTATTAACTGCTAGCACGTAACATATTTAGATCACCGTGTTACCGTTTATTGTATTGAAAATGCTATATTCGCCAAAAACAATGTATTTAAATGTTTTTTAAGTTTGCTCTCTGCGCTAAGTGACTTCCCTTTCAGAGCGCTATCGCATTAAACTAAAATGAAACACTGAAACTACAGCACATCGCATCAGGTTTGTGAAGTTGTTGAATACAGTTTTGTAGCATTCTTTTCTATTGACGGAGAATTATCGTTTGGGAGCATGGGTGACGTAAGCTAACCGCAAGGAAGGTTCGAACAGGTCCCAGGAGAGATCATTAAATTACTGAAACATGCCTCGTTGACATCTAACACCTCTTCAGGGATATTTTTGATGAGGGAACAACGTTAGAACATGGTGGAAAGCTTAAAAAAAAATCGATTCTGCATAATATTCCCACTTCAAGCAGCAGAATACCTCAAATGTGTCATTAAAGATACGGCAGACATGTCTAAACTGTTATGGAGTCCATAAACAGGACTTTTTTACGGCAAGTTAGAAAAATGTATACCTTTTATAAGCATATCAAACGGTTTATGTGCCCCATTAATGTTTTACACCTGGATAAAGGTCTGGTGGCTCAGTTTAACCTGTGCTAAATAGACACGTCTGAATTACGATCAGCCTCTACTTGTACTTGTCTGTAGCTCGCAATGGAACCAAAATCACAATTTGAATTTGACAGTTACCAAATCGCAAAGGCTGCAGGGTATTTTTTTGTTTTTGTTTTTTTGCAAATGAACACAATTTCTTCCACAAACGACTTACACAACGTCTTATTCTGTATAAAAACTGCCAACACTGCAGTTTAGATCTGTACAAACATGTTCTGAAATGTGAGTCTTGTATTAGTTCGTCAGTTCAAATTTCAGTCTTTTTGTCAATTCTGGACGTTTAAAAATGTGAACTTTGAACAGAATCCATTATTAAAACATAAATCACAAATCACACAGTTAGCGACAGTCCGATATATTGGTTGGGTCATATTGGGCCGATATTTGGACTATTTAACGCATGGGTTATCGGTCTTAAATCTCCAGCATAGGCCGATATTTTGTTTTGGTCGATCTGCTGCCTAAAAAACACATACAAAGCTTTAGATTAACACCTTAATATGAAGAGAGAACTGTACAAAATGTGACTACACAGCTCTCTTATAGGTTTATGGTAAAAAAAAAATAAAAAAAATCATAATAAAAAAGGGCTTTGGGTGTAGTAGTAAATTTAACTTAATGTTTTTATCGAACTATAAGTTGCACTTTTTTTCATAGTTTGGCCGGGGGTGCAACTTCTACTCAGATGTGATTTATATGTGAAATATATGTTTTTTTCTTCATTATTATGTTTTTTGGCTGGTGCGACTTATACTCCAGTGCGACTTATACTGTGGAAAATATGGTACATAATTTAGGGAAAATGTCCAAAATCAGTCCTACATATCAGCCCAAAAAATATCGGCAGAGCTTATTGGCCACCACTCTAGATTCAAAACAACCGGTTTCCATGGAAAAACCCATGTTGGTCGATCTCTAATCATAATTACATATTTTTCCAAATCGTTCAGCCCTATTTGTGTATGTTTCGATAAATAGTTTGGACAACTCCTCTCTAGAGTAACAACATAAATAAAAGATAAAACACGTTCATACAGATACCTGCAGTCTTTGAAGGACCTTGTTTTGTTTCATTCACATAGATCTGAGTAGCTGTGAATATTTGGCCATGTACCAGGGCCCTGAAAATGGCATTCCAAATCTCAGTGGGATGTTTCTGTTAAATAAAGAATAAATCAAAATCTCCTCCGGGGCTCCAAACATTCTGCTCCACCTCATTAGGCTGTAACTAATGTAGTCACCATACGCTTCACAATGATAAAGCCTCTATCTCACACAATGCACATCTCTACAGGGGCCAAAAGGTGCACTGGAACAGCACTTTAAAATGTTTCCTCCTGCAAGATGATACTTAATGGAGGAATATTGTTTTTATCTCTTTGAAACTTCGGTCAGTTTGGTCTGGACATTGTTCCTTCATCAAAAATATGCCTGAAGAGGTTTGATACATCATCCAGGCATGTCTGAGTATTTTAGCGAACACTCCTTACTACTTTTTCAGTACCGACATCAGTATTTTGACTTTAAGTTTTTGCCAATACCTGATATTAACAGATACCAGAGTAAGAAAACGGCATCCATTTCCTTAAAACACAGTTAACTCTTTACCCAAAAATCCAGTTGTGTTATGCAACTGTTGAACTGTTGAACCGTGATCATAACGACCAAAGAACCAATCCTGAGTGAGGCTGTTAAAGGTAACGCCCCTTCCCGCTTAGCAACGATGTCAATCAAACCTGTTGCTAACGCTAACGGGAGCGACCTCTTGGAAAGAAGGCGCCTGATTTGTCTGTCATTAATGTTCATATCTTGATTTACAGATACAATAGCGAAATAAAAACACCAGGATCTTATAGAGCGGGTTAATACAAACATGTTAAGACCAAAATGATGAGCCTGACAGCAGCAGTTACAGAGAGGGGGGATGTTTTTTCAATAGAAACTGAACTGGAGCCAGAGTCCAACCAGTGGAACCGGAAGCGTACCCATGCTCACTTTCAATTTGAAACACTAGCAGGTTAGCTATGTTCATTTATATATACAGTCTATGGTTCCCACCCCACATGGCATAACAGTTTGGAGAATATTTTCAATAACAATAACACAAATACTGAACTCCAGATGAGCAGACTCGAGAGACATGACTGCTGTATACTCTGTTTTTACACAGAGTAGCTAGCATTGCTGTAGCGATAGGCCCACTGCGCAGAACCACCATGCCAAAAGCAGTCGATGCATTCATGAATAAGAGAGGAGAGAGTGGGTACGCTTGGCTGTTGGATACGAGCTGATTGATTGAGCGTCAGTTGTGTAGCCTGATAGCCGCATGCCTGTAGGACCGCACTGAAGCTAGTATTTCACCTGTTATGGACCAGCTATGTCAAGTTTTCACTGTTGTAGAGGGAAACTATTTGTATATACGGCAACTCGATAAAAAACGCTAAAGGGCAGCGTGGAACTTTTTGGTTGTGGAAGATAAAGGGACAGCTGTCTGGATGTATGCTAGTTTTTCATCTTTTTCTCAAGCTTCTTATCATTTCAAAGGGAATATGCTTTTTATGTAATGGAGTGAATGTACCTGATTCCTACTTAAAATTTCATAAACTTGACTTGTGTCTGCATATACGAGGTAAAAATGTTCAAATCTAATATAGCTTTTAATGATTACAATTCTAATGCTGATTTATTCTTCAAGCAAAAATCGACTTTTCAGAGTTTTTTAACCATGTTATAGTTGTTTGCTTCTTATTTACCCTCTCAATGTTGTTTTTGGAGTGATTCGTGCATGTTTGAGCAATTTTGAATGTTTACGTTCAAGACGCCATATAGCCGATCAAACCCCGTCCTCACCGCCACCAGTACACGTCCTCTGCTCTGTACTTACTTTGTTCTTCAATTGTATTTTCTGAATCAGTACCATATTGGTACAAATGGAGAAAAGAAAGTGCTGCTTGCTAACATGATCTGCAGCTATCCATAAGAGGGGTCGACAGCTGTACGGCTCTTTGTTGTGATGATGTTCAACGTCAGCTCCCATTGGGCACCACAGTTTTCTAACGAGGAAATCAGTGGACTTGTTTCTTTTATTAAGTGATTTTAGATTAATGTTGCAATTTAAAACATGCAAATTACACTGCCTAGCCAAAAAAACTTGCCACCAAAAAGAAGGTCACACACTCTAATATTTGGTTGTTCCGCCTTTAGCTTTGATTACGTCACACATGCACTGTGTCATTGTTTCGATTTTGCTTCTGTCCCAAGATTTATTTCCATACAGTGTTACATTAATTTTTCACTATGATGTTGCATTGATGATGGTCGAGTCTGACGCTGCACAAAACCTTCTCCAGCACATCCCAAAGATTCTCAATGGGGTTAAGGTCTGGACTCTGTGGTGGACAATCCATGTGTGAAAATGATGTCTCATGCTCCTGATCCACTCTGTCACAATTTGAGCCCGATGAATCCTGGCATTGTCATCTTGGAATATGCCCGTGTCATCAGGGAAGAAAAATCCACTGATGGAATAACCTGGTCATTCAGTATATTCAGGTGTCAGCTGACCTCATTCTTTGAGCACAGACTGTTGCTGAACCTAGACCGGACCAACTGCAGCAACACCAACATATTTGCTGAGTTAAATCCAGGTGGCGACTTTTTTGTTTGGCAGGGCAGTGTAATTATCCAATCAGAAAGCAGAATGAGCCTCACATGAGTCTCAGTGGGGTTGCTCTGTCTGATCTGAATGGTCACTACCTAAACACCCGCACCCACAGCCAATCATGAATCAATGCCTCTGAACGGTGATGATCATTTGAACTATCGACAGTAGACTTTACAGATGCCCTCCCAAAGAACATAGTGTCGCTGAATGTACGATTGACTTTCTATATGGTCTTTGTGTAACAGTATTAGATGCATGACCCTGGATTGACAATAATGGAAAAAGAGACAGCTGGTATAGGAGCCGTGTGGAATCGTTAACGTATTGACGCAACCGAATCGTCAGTCAAGATAATGATTTAAAACTGATTCCACAGAGAGAGAGAGAGAGCAGCGATAAAACTGTTGGCAATGTTTCACTCATATTCACATGTCCAACCAGGCTCTACACAATCATGGATATGGATCATGAGTGTACAGGTCCTTGCCTCTTCCACTGGGTTAGTGCTAGATAGTATGCTCCGGAGGGACAGTCATCAATGGTCATTCAAAGGGAGGGAGGTTTAGGAACTGGGATATGATTCAAGGGAATTCTGGAGGTTCTGAGGTTCTTCCACACGAGGCAGGATTTGTCCATATAGTCGTAAAAACACATGCAGTCTCCAAAGTTCAGTTAAGATGAACATGACATTAGTTTTAAGATAATTAATTGTGATGCGCATCCAGATATGTTCTTTGTTTATTTACTTGGCATTTCACAGACTTTATTAGAATCATCCCTTGGTCTTTCTCTGAGATAGCACAGAGCTTGTTGACAGCTGTGAATGCGGGGAGCTTTTCTTGGAGCTTATTTCCTGGTGACTGCCCAAAACTTTATGAAACTAAATATTTCAACAGAGCTAAAATGTGCCCGTTGTTTATATCTGAACACGCACTTATCAGAGGCAATATATATGTTTTTGTTTGGGGTTTTCGACAGGAAATTTGAATCAACATGAGGCCAGTGGTCTGGTTGACTGACGTTTAAGTGAAAGGACAAATACTGGAGCAAAAAATACTCAAGTAAAAGTATATCATGCAAAAATCAGCTTAAGTAAAAGTATTAAAGTACCTGTAAAAAAAATGTACTTAAAGAGTAAAAAGCAAAAGTATTTCGCATGCATTATGAGATGTTATAAAGCTTCAAATGTAGTGGTTTTGATACAGATTTGTGCTGAATTTTGTTCAACAGAAACAACAAAATCATTTGTCTTATTCTAATTATGAAAGTGTTAAACATAAAACCCTCAGTCTTTTCAGCAGATCTCAAATAATAATAAAGAATACTTTTACTTTTCAGTCCAAAAATGTAGTGGAGTAGAAAGTAAAAAGTATCCTCTTAAAAATGTACTCAGGTACTGTACAGATACCTAAAATCTGTACAATACTTTACTACTTTTACCTTGTTATGTTCCACCACTGCTGCTCCATGTGTGTTTTTAACATTGATATACTGTAGTTAACAAGCATGTCACATTCAGTTATTGTGAGTTAATTCTACTGTTCTCAACCCAACATAGACTGATTCTTATTTTATTTCTGATCTGGTTGTCTTCCTGCTGCAGAGATAATGAGCTCTCCTGAATGAGCAAAAAAACAAAAGTTTAAAGCCAAATTTAAAAGTATTATCAACTTCCAAAATATCACCAAGTATTTTAGAATGGTTGTTGTAGGGCTTAAATAAACACTTGCAAAGATCCACACCTACAGGTCTAAATAGGTGGTCAGTGCTCTCTGCTGAGTGGAGTTTGCATGTTCTCCTCATTGAATACACTATTTCTAAGCCAGTTTTACTTTTTAACACAATAATGCAGCAATTTTCTAAACTCAAAACCCAAAATAAATAAATCAAAAACTCATTAATAAAAAACAGTTTGCAGTATCCAAAGTTAATCCTCATTATTATTATTATTATCCTAATTACTCACCGTGATGAGTTCATAAGCTCTTTCCACAACATTCAGAGGCCAGAGAGGAGTTTTGCCACCAGCTGTCATAACAACAACTAGCATGCTAATACACACTTCTTGATTGTCGTCAATAAAACGCTTTATAATTAGATACAGACAGGACCCAGCTGACGTATTTTGACCTCTAAAGCTGCTTATGCAATATACCTGTACTGAAGAAAGACAAATTTCGCTCAAATACATGGAAAAACATTGAGAATTGAGTCTTTCAGTGGTTTCACGTTTGAGAGTAACATTTACCAAGGTGCATTTCACAAGCACGTCTTATAATTTGGAGTGTCGTTTTTGTCAATAATCAGACCTTCACTAGAACTCCCACTGAGTCCATGATTGCTCTAAATACTTGACGACTTTGTAGAGCCAGAGAGCAGCTCTCCAAGGCTCCCTCGGACCCCCCTCCCCCCAGGATGACACTCAAATGTGTTCAATGTGAATGATCCACTCGGGAGGACTACAGGACGATGGTAAAACATGTCAGTCAATCACACTGAGAATGTTAGGGTTAAGCCAGAACTAAACCAGGACTAAGCTGCGTATGCACTGGACTTAATCAGACAGTGTTAAAGCACGACGAACCCTGAATTTAAAACAGGAGCTGAACCAGGTCTAAATCAGGACTAAACCAGGACTAAACCAAGTCTAAACCAGGACTAAACCAGAACTAAACCAGGACTAAAATGAGTTTTGAACAAAGGATGAACATGGGCTAAAAGAAAGACTAAAACTGGAGTAAGGGTTAAACCATTAAAGCTAGTCTAATAAAAGACTACATAAATTAAACACCAGGACTAAACCAGGTCTAAACCAGGACTAAACCAGGTTTAACCCAGATCTAAATAAGGTCTGAACCAGGTCGAAACCAGGTCTAAACCAGGTCTAAACCAGGACTAAACCAGGTTTAACCCAGATCTAAATAAGGTCTGAACCAGGTCTAAACCAGGACTAAATAAGGTCTGAACCAGGTCTAAACCAGGACTAAACTAGGACTAAACCAGGACTAAACCAGGACTAAACCAGGTCTAAATAAGGTCTGAACCAGGTCTAAACCAGGTCTAAATCAGGACTAAACCAGGATTAAACCAGGACTAAACCAGGACTAAACCAGGTCTAAACCAAAACTAAACCAGGACTAAACCAGGACTAAACCAGGTCGAAACCAGGAATAAACCTGGACTATCGTCATCTGGATGATTTCAGACCTGGAAATACCGATCTCTACTAAATAAAATGTGAAATGTAGCTGTTAACTTGAAAACTACCACTCCATGACATCACAAGGTAGAACAGAGCATTTTGAGCTTTGGAGATGTAGACAGACTAATAATTAAGGGTTACTCAAACATGTGTAAATGAAACAAAACATAACTCCAGGTAATCTAAAACAATAGATTCAGGTATGTTTTGATGAGGTAACGACATTGTAACATGGTTTATAGCTCACAAGAGTCAATTTTGCATAATATAGGAGCTTTTATACTTAAGTGTTTTCGCTCGATAGGGAGTCGGATGAAGCAAAATGTATTTCTTCCCTGTGTTATACATATAAATTGCATTTCTAGTATGTTTCCTGCACATGCTTTTTAGTTGGTCTTCTTCTAGTTCTGGTTTGGTCTTGTTTTAGTCCAGGTTTAGTTTCAGCTTTAATCCATATTTCAGTGCAGTGAACGTTAGATAATAGAACTAAACTAGGACTAAACCCTGGAGATTTGTGGCAGGACTCTGACAAAGAAAAGACTACCCTTACCTAACAAACATAACCAGCTCTAAACTAGGATTAGGAACAAATTCTGACTAAAACAAGACTAAACCAGGACTAAACAAGAACCGAACCTGGTCTTTCCAAACTAGGACTGAACCAGCTTTAAAATGGGTAAAAATGCCATGACGGACGAGATTCTTTTATGATCTGAAACCGAGAATGAGGCTGCGGTGAGACGACCCCATAAAACCCGAACAGCCCACATCATTATTCAGCCCAACACTGACCCAACAGCCACCAGCACTGTGAGCCTGCTTTTCTTTATGTGGATGTATGTGGGTCTAAAGCAGGACTAAAGCAGGACTAAAGAAGGACTAAAGCAGGACTAAAGCAGGACTAAAGCAGGACTAAAGCAGGACTAAAGCAGGACTAAAGCAGGACTAAAGCAGGACTAAAGCAGGGCTACAGCAGGACTAAAGCAGGGCTAAACTAGGACTAAAGCAGGACTAAACTAGGACTAAAGCAGGACTAAATCAGGACTAAAGCAGGACTAAAGCAGGACTAAACTAGGACTAAAGCAGGACTAAAGCAGGGCTAAAGCAGGACTAAAGCAGGACTAAAGCAGGACTAAAGCAGGGCTACAGCAGGACTAAAGCAGGGCTAAACTAGGACTAAAGCAGGACTAAATCAGGACTAAAGCAGGGCTAAAGCAGCACTAAAGCAGGACTAAACTAGGACTAAAACAGGACTAAATTCGGACTAAAGCAGGACTAAACTAGGACTAAAGCAGGACTAAATCAGGACTAAAGCAGGGCTAAAGCAGGACTAAAGCAGGACTAAATCAGGACTAAAGCAGGGCTAAACTAGGACTAAAGCAGGGCTAAACTAGGACTAAAGCAGTACTAAAGCAGGACTAAAGCAGGTCTAAACTAGGACTAAAGCAGGTCTAAATCAGGACTAAAGCAGGACTAAATTAGGACTAAAGCAGGACTAAATCAGGACTAAAGCAGGACTAAAGCAGGACTAAACTAGGACTAAAGCAGGGGTAAAGCAGGACTAAATCAGGAATAAAGCAGGACTAAAGTAGGACTAAACTAGGACTAAAGCAGGGGTAAAGCAGGACTAAAGCAGGACTAAATCAGGACTAAAGCAGGGCTAAAGCAGGACTAAAGCAGGACTAAATCAGGACTAAAGCAGGGCTAAACTAGGACTAAAGCAGTACTAAAGCAGGACTAAAGCAGGTCTAAACTAGGACTAAAGCAGGGGTAAAGCAGGACTAAAGCAGGACTAAAGCAGGGGTAAAGCAGGACTAAAGCAGGACTAAAGCAGGACTAAATCAGGACTAAAGCAGGACTAAAGCAGGACTAAATCAGGACTAAAGCAGGACTAAAGCAGGACTAAAGCAAGGGTAAAGCAGGACTAGACCTGCAAATAGAGTCTGTACGAAATATACAAAATAAAAGACAGTGTTAAAAGACATAACATGCAAATTTGACTTTTTTGAGCTTTTCTCCCTCATCAAAACATACCTGGAGTTATATTTTGCTTCATTCAGGCTTCTTTCATTAATCCATTAATCCAAATTCGCCTGCTCTGAGCACTCAAAAATGCTCAGTTTGCATTTTGCCTAGATTGTTGCGTCACAGGTAAAAATCCTGACTTCTCCCATACAGTTTTTAAAAGGCCTATATTGAGCTATTTTCTGATCTCTGTTATAATGTTGTTTCCTCATCGCAAACAGACCTGGAGTTGTGTTTTTCATTCACACATTTAAAACACAAACACAAATATTTAGGCTGAGTTCTTCTCTCAAACAGAAAACACTCTGTTCCACTTTGTGATGTCATTAAGTTGTGATACAAGAAGTACTGCTCTATGTTGTTAAACTCCATTCACCTTCACTAGAATCATTTGGATAATTTCAGCCCTGGAATTGCCTGTTTCTTCTGAACAAAAACATACTGTAAAACATAGCTGTTAACTTGAAAACTACCACTTCATGACATCACAGGGTGGAAGAGACCATTTTAAGCTTTGTGGCAATAAAGGGTCACTCAAGCAAAACACAACTCCAGGAATGTTTCTGATGAACATTATAACATGACTTAAAGCTCACAAGAGTCCATTTTGCATAATATAGCACCTTTAAGTCCACAAATGATCATTATTATCCAGGCTCGTTCCGCATTAATAAAAATAATAATAATGCATTGGATTTAAATAGTGCCTTTCAAGACACCCAAAGCGCTTAAATGCATCGCTCTATTAGCAAAGCAGTCATGATGGCTAATGACTTCATTTATTTCTCATTGTTCATTCCTTTTGCTGAAAGCAGAGAGAGCTCCAACGGCAAACACCCGGAGGCTGGCTGGGACGCTGCAGGACACAGAGGAGGGACACTTTGGTCCTGAGGGATGTTACTCTGCTCAAACTGCCCTGGCAATGGATCTGCTGACTCTACCTAACCTGACTTCTTGTTAAGCTGCATTGAGACTTCTGTTAGTGGCACGTATTTGTATTATTATTGTATAAGAAATGCTCAATGTGCTTCAATTGTTCCTTGGGGATAAATAAAGTTATATTGAATTGAAGTGCCTGTGTGATCGCCTCAGGAATACGCTAGGACTAAACTAGACAAGAATTTAATGTTTTGGCTGAATGTGGCTGAAAATGTTACATTGCATTACCTTAGTCCAAACCAGGTCCTACAACAAGGACTAAAACCTACAGAGGGGTTATTGGTATCGGTCCAAATATTGTGTATCATTGCATCCGATTCGCCTTTTTAAACAGACTAATGAACCAAAATGAATATAGAGGAACAATATGGCTGTATCTTTACACAATCACACAATCATTAAAAATAATATTCCAAATAAATATGCAAAACCATAAAATGCGTGACGTATACCATAACTGAACATACATTTTGGTCCTTGTTATGGATTTTAAAATGTTATTATGGTGGTTATCGGCCACAACAGACAGTCAAATATCGGATATCAGTATCGGCTCCCAAACTAAACCTGATTCGTTACTAGGGATGGAGCAAGATTTTGCGCTGGTTCAGACAAAAAAATTTAAGTGCTGGTGAGTTGAAGATTTTGAGATGTTGTATTTAGAAAAAAACTGTTCTTCAAAGACACTAAAAATCCATCCATTTTCTTTCACTTATTTGGGGCTGGGTCGTGAGGGAAGCAATCTAAGCAGGGACTCCCAGACCTCCCTCACCCCAGACACTTCCTCCAGGAGTTACTGTCCCTCGAGCTTGTTCTGGATCTCCACTACAGATGTCAGAACCACCTTAGCTGGCTTCGGTTCACAATTTTGATTTCCCACAAATAAAAAATATCATATTTTTATTGGCACTGTAGAACTGGAAAAAATGCCAACAAAATTATTATTATTATTATTATTATTATTATTTATTTATTTTTTTTGGGGGGGGAAGCCAAAATTGTGAACTTAACCCTCTCAGGCTCAAATTAGGTTTTAGTAACAGGAAAAATCTGATATTTGGGGAAAATTATCGTATGGGGTAGTAATATACAATCCTGACTTTTTTTTGAGAGAGACCTTCACATGCAGTGCATTCTGGGATGTTGCAGATTTGCAACATTGGCCCGGTGTGGTAAATTAACAATGAAGATTGAATATGATATGAACGCTAACTTTATTTGTATACCACTTTTAAAAACAATGTTTCAAAGTGCTTTACAGTGGCAGAACAACAATAGAAACAATTTGGAATATATCACTTTTTCGTGTGGTACTCCAAGAAACAATTTTTTTCTTTTGTAAAGCACAAAAGTACTTTGCACTTCAGGCAGGCTGTTTGCGTGTAGCCATTCTTGCACAGTCTGCATCGTCCACGTTTATCAGCATGGATGGGGAAATGATCGAATCTGTCTAGTCTGACGACATCCAAAGGCGCAATGATCCTCTGAAGTGGAGGTGGAGGTGGAGCAGCTTGATGGTGTTCTGGAGCATTTTCCAATGATGTTCGTCCTCTTTTCCTGCTGTTGAAGTCAGCCTGTTTTCCAACCTTGATGAGGGCATCTGCAACTTGAGCACGGAAGTCAAGAAGCGACATATACTTCTTCTCCTGCTTCTGGATGAGATGACGGCGGTAGAGGAGCCAGCCATTGACCAGTGATAGGTCAATCAAGTAGAACAAGATGCGCAGATACCAACGACGTGGGCGGATGTCAATGCGATAGAGAGCTGCAAACATGTCCGCCAAGTCTACCCCTCCCATGTTGTTGTTGTACACATTGACAATGTGTGGTCTGTCCACTTCCACATATTCCTTCTTCTCTTTTGACCACCTTCTGCATCTATCAACAGGATCAGGGCCAATGAAGGATGACACTAGTAACACTGCCTTGTTGTCATACCACTTCACAATGGCCATCCCACTTGTTATTTCGTATTTCACTTCATACGCACCACGCCCAGCCTTTGACAGTTCCTTGTCACTTTTCAGGGTACATCCACGGACACGGTTACGGTTGATAGTAGCAACTGTTAGAATTCCCATTTTCTTCAGTTCCACAATGAGTTCAGGGGACGTAAACCAGTTGTCAAAGTAGCACTTGTAGTTTAGTCCTTTTGGAACTTCTGATACGAGACGAAGCACAACTTCACCGGCAACACCAAGTCCACGCTCATTGGTCACAGTCCCTTTTCCAGTGTATATTTCAAAGTCATAGACTAGTCCTGTGACACCCGCACGAGTAAAGACCTTGATTCCCCATTTTTTCGGCTTGTTCTTGATATACTGTTTCATTCCAATCTTTCCTTTGAAGGGGATCATCTGCTCATCAATGGAGTGGTTTTCTTCCGGTTCAACTTTCAAACAGTTGGCACGGACTTTCTCAAGTACTGGTCGCACCTTGAACAATGGATCGTATCCAGGCTCACCCTTTTGCTTCACATTGGTGTTGTCGTTCATGTGGATGTATGTTCGCAGATGATCAAATCGCTTACGCGCCATGACTGTTGCAATTGGGTCATAGCGTGTTGCCGTCTGCCAGTACAGGCGGTACGATGGCATACGTACTACGGTCATCAAGATGTGTAAACCAATGAATTGCTCCATTTCAGATGGGGTTGTTTTCAGTTCTGGCCCATTCTTCATAACTGCATACAGGTTAGATTGGTGAGAAATATGTTCGAACACGGATTTGTCCATGAACTGATCAAAATACCACTTTGGACTTGGTATTTCATCTGGTGGAGGGGAGAACGCAGGTCCTTGGAATGAAGAGTCTATGTCAGCTGCTGGAGGTTTCCTCTGCCTCCAAGAAAACTCTTTGTTTACTGGAACTGGGCCTGGCTGAGGTTCATCGTCATCTGGGACCTCAGTGTCACTGTCTGCATGTACGTTATGAATTTCAACATCAAGGTGGTTGAGATTAGCTCTTGCTATTTCTGCCAATGGCTCATCATAATCAAGGTCAGACTCGTATACTTCAGGAGCAAAATCTGGATCGCCAATTTCATCATCTGAAATGGATTCTGTGTCAGATAAAGCCCCATGTGGAAGGCAAACCATCTCAATAGCTTCCTTGACTGAAAATCTTCGTCGGCCTGCCATAACGCCCTGCAAATCCTGCAAACAGTATTCTGTAAGATAGTTTGCCAAAAAAGTCAGTCGAACAAAGATCTATACTATTATATGTACCATGGAATTTAGGCTACATCAGTTTTCTTCACTGCACAGTCAAATGAACATCATATGTTTTCGATCAAATCTGCTTCTGATAGTTTGTAACTTCACCCCAAATTATTTCATTTGCCATAGGATATACCCTCAATGACACCTCAAAGTAAGAAGTAAACAATGGTGATAGGAAAATAACCCTAGTATAAACTTTTGCTCAGAATATGGGCAAACTAGTAGATAAAGCATGTGGCAGCCATTGGTACCTGTCCGGGGATACGTTGCAAATCTACAACGTTGAAATAGAGCTGCCCCTGGGAAAAAACCTGCAAGAGATAAAATCTACTAATTGGCATGCACTGTATCTATATTTATTCATAATTTATCTTATGCAGTTTTGTTTTCAAATTAATGGAGGTTAGTAGTGATACTTACATGAAATTGATGCCTAGAAAATCTGTTTCAGTGAAACCATGCAGACAGACATGTTGGAAGAGAGACAGTGCTGACATCTGGTGAGCAATTGGGAAACTGTTTGTTGCTAATGCACAACTAAGGCCTGCAGTGCAACTTCTGAGTAAAAAAGGCTCAAAAAATATAAATGTGGAGTAATTAGGTAATTGGCAATTAGCTGTTGCAAATTTGCTACGCCTGCCTGGAGAGGGTTAATCACACCCTTTCATTATTATAACTTGTGTCAAAATCTCATCTGGTCTCATTCCACCCCTATTCATGACAGTTGGGAGAAGACAAGGATCTAACCCAGGAATAAGCAGGTCTAAACCAGGTCTTGTCCCAGTCTTGTTCAGGTCCAATGCAGGTCTTGTCCCAGACTTGTTCAGGTCGAAACCAGGTCTTGTCCTGGACTTGTTCAGGTCCAATCCAGGTCTTGTCCCGGTCTTTTCCTGATCTACACCAGGTCTTGTGCCAGTCTTGTTCAGGTCTAAACCAGGTCTTGTCCTGGTCTTGATCATGTCTACATCAGGTCTTGTCCCAGTCTTGTTCAGGTCTAAACCAGGCCTCATCCTGGTCTTGTTCAGGTCTAAACCAGGTCTTGTCCTGGTCTTGTTCAGGTCCAATGCAGGTCTTGTCCCAGAGTTGTTCAGGTCCAATCCAGGTCTTGTCCCGGTCTTTTCCTGATCTACACCAGGTCTTGTGCCAGTCTTGTTCAGGTCTAAACCAGGTCTTGTCCTGGTCTTGTTCATGTCTACATCAGGTCTTGCCCCAGTCTTGTTCCGGTCCAATCCAGGTCTTGTTCCCGTCTTGTTCAGGTCTAAACCAGGTCTTGTCCTGGTCTTGTTCAGGTCTAAACCAGGTCTTGTTCAGGTCTAAACCAGGTCTTGTTCAGGTCTAAACCAGGTCTTGTTCAGGTCTAAACCAGGTCTTGTTCAGGTCTAAACCAGGTCTTGTCCCAGTCTTGCTCAGACCTAAACCAGTACTTGCTCATGTGATGTGTTCAGCGGGCATCTCATCTGGGTGATAGTTTTCCCCGGGATCTCGGTGCTTGCGAGGGCTATAATCACGCTGACATAATGCGTCCACTCCAATCAATACACCCAAATGGCACGATGAGTCGATGGTTACACCACTGTACAGAACCCCAGGAGCGAGAGGGGGAGGGGCGCTTCTCAACCAGTGGTGCCTGGAACCTCTGTTTGAGATGGAAGTATAGGCCACACTAAAACATAGTCTTTTCAACATATATTTTGATAACACTTTCAAAGGCAGCGCTGTACTTACGAGCTACTTACTTACAGTGGTAGTAGTACTTGTATTGGCGCTTGCAGCAGAGAGAGAAATACTGAGAGTGTGTTTATTATACTACAGCAGTACTTCTAGTGGTATTACTTCAGGCTTTTTGTATAATATATTTACAATTAAAAAGATGATTCAATTAGTTACATTTATAGTTAACAATTTCTTCTTTTTAGCTGATGGACGACTGACTCAATCAAAATATGCTAATGCTAATGCTAATTGAATCAACTAAATCTATAATATCTTTAGAAATTATAGCCTTTTTTTTTTATTGTGATAAATATTGTGTATGCTTCATTGGGGCATGTGCAGATGTGTTCCTGGGTGTTTAAGTTTGTTTACAGTCTGCTTTGGGACTCTGGGACTGAAAAGTGGAACTAGCATTGTATATTTAAATTGGGAAAATTGTTATGCACCCGGTCCATTCATGACTTATTCATGACTTACTTGTGAGTCAGTATATAATCTGACAGACTTCAAACAACATTTTCTTTATGTTTTGGCCATTTTAAAGCACGTTTTCTCAGTATTTAAGTTAAACAAATGACAATATATGCGCTCTTTACTGCTGACGGGGAACAAATTTGTCAAAAATAAGCACGTTTCTTGGATAAAACTGGGACAAGTCAATGGGTTTTTGATGTATCTGCTGGGACAGGGGACACAGGGGTCATAATTGGGACTGTCCCAGGTAATTAGGGACATCTGGTCACCCTAAACTAGTAGTCTACTTGTAACTCTGATTCTTTTATGTTTATTTTTCTACTTTTAGTCCATTTTATTTGACGAAATATTATAGAATTTTAGTCAGAGTTTTAATCATGATTTGTTTTTATTCAGTTTTTGTTCTGTACTACGTTGAGAAAAACAATGGCGAAAGTAGAACATTTTCAAGGATGTTTCCAATGACCAAAACAAAAACTATCTTACATTATATCTAGGCAAATTATGAGGTGTAAAAGACAGAATACAACCTTGAATCAACCTGAAATGTTTTCGAAAACCCAGCTATAATCTTGAAAGTAAAACCCCGTCTTTGCTAACGACGCACTGCAGCATGATGTGACTATGCTAATGCTAATGCTAATGTGGCAGTCAGGAGAAATTGGTACCACTTTGCATGGCTTTTCTAATAAGCCACTTATGCAAATCCACAGAATATATGCACATGAAAGCAGAAAAGTAACTGAAAATTAACAACAAGGCAATTTGTGTGTTTTTTTTATTACTATAAGAAATTATAAATTCATCCAGCACATGCTCAGGTTTTTCTATTTGGATTTTTGCTAATCAAAACGACCCACAAAATTTGCTGAAATATTGCTACGTCTGGTGGCCTGAGGTCACCTTGTAACCTGAAGTTTGGTGGTTCAATCTCAGCTCTGTTAATACATACTACTTTGAGCGAGACACTTCACCTGCCTTACTTCCTGCTAAGATATAGTATAGTAGCATAATCCCCATTTTACGCTCTGAATACTAACATTAACACTATTTAAAGATGCACTATCGTCATGTAGAAATCTGATCGTTACCTGATTTCTGGCGTTATTGGATTATTTAAATTACACAAAATCCATCTAAAGTGAGTAATCTGATTTCTTTCTGATCGTTCACACCTGCACAGGCTTAGCAAAAACAGTTATGCCAAAAAAAGGCTAATGGCTAATGGCTAGCTTATGTAACAAAGGCAAACATGTTAAAAGGCCCATGTGACACTATTTTCTGATCTGTTTTAATGTTGTTTCCTCATTAAAAACATACATGGAGTTTTGTTTTGTTTTATTCACACATATTTAGGCTGAGTTCTCTCAAATTGAAAACACTCTGTTCCACCTTGTGATGTCATGAGGTAATACAGGAAGTGCTCCGCTGTGTTTTTAAACTCCACACACCTTCACTAGAATCATTTGGATGATTTCAACCCTGGAATTGCCAATCTCTGCTGAATAAAAGCTAAAAAAGTAGCTGTTAACTAAAATTAAGACTTAATGACATCACAAGGTGGAAAAGAGCGTTTTGAGCTTTGGAGATGTAGACAGACTAATAATAAAGTGTGACTCAAACATGTGTGCATGAAACAAAACACAACTCCAGGTGTGTTTTTGATTAATTAACGGCATTATAACATGAGTTAAAGCTCAAAAGAGTCAATTTTGTTTAATACAGAACCTTTAATAATCCATTGTACTTTCTCTTTTCTATACAACATTTACTATAAGTTATCTGATTATTCCAGTTTTCTCATTTTGATTGACCTCATAAATGTCCCCACTATGGCACTAAACGTATCCAGTCCACCTTCATGAACACAAGCCATGTCACAGGTCAAGATCTGCTCATGATAATAAAACATCCACGCAAAGCAATATCATCTCCATGGAGACGAGGAGTTGATGGACACTCCACCAGTAAAAGTTATATAGCCTCAGAATTATGGGCACTGCGATGCTTGTGAAGAAAAATGCAAATAGCAACTTCCCCGAGCCACACAAGTCTACTATTTTATTTATAAGGTTTTCAATACTGTATAGTGTCACTTTTGAATAGAAAGTTCACGCTCTCAAGGATGCAACCTACTGATACTTTACAGCTCATGGTATCAACATCATGGAAGTGTGAAGCTAACTGTGGGCACTGTTCTGTCTGAAGCTCTGTGACTCAAATTAGACTTTAATCTGAGTTTTTTTTTAACAAAATTTGACCAGAAAGAACCGTCTTAGCTGGAACTACAACACGAGAGCTGATTTGTGCTGTTAAACAAGTCTCAGTTTGTCAATCTCACCTTTTTGTTGAAAATCACCTTAACAGAACCATGAACGCTCGTATTGATCACACGCTCCTGAAAATGTGCTGTTTAAATCCATCTTGAGTTTTCAGACTATCTTAAAACGTTTTTGTCAGTGTTAGCTAATGTGTGCATCGTGTCTCCATGGCAACGGCTCAACATTCCGCCATAGAGATACATATAAAACACCCCCAGTGTGATGTCACTGTAACGGATCAATACTTCTCATAAGGTATACTTTTCTTTTATTGATACTTTGCGGTTACATCTCGCTGGGGGGGGGGGGGGGGGGGGTTTTGGGATGGTCTGAAAACTACAAAATTCATTCAAACAACACATTTTCAGGAGCCTGTGATTAATACGAGCGTTCATGGTTCTGTTTAGGTGTTTGATTTTCTTTATAGGGTTGTAAAAGCGATCAAAAATCAGAGACTAATCGACGCTAAAACTAGTATCGACACTAAATACTCATTTGAGCAGGGATCAATGCTAAAAAAGACCACTATGGAACCTACTGGACGACTGAGGGATTACACAGATATAAGTACTACGAATAAATGTTGAAAATCACGTTCTAATGTCTAAAGAAAGAGTGTTTTTAATCATCAACGTGGTATCAGACTCAGTACTGAGAATCAAGTCTATTCCTCAGTATTGAAGTTGAAACGTTTGCATCGTGACAACACTAGTTCTTCATGTTTTACTGTGTTAAAACAAAGCTCTGATTAAAGTCTAACTTGAGTAATGAAACTTCAGACAGAGCAGTGCCCCTAGTTAGCTTCACTCCCCCCAAAGAATATTGACGACATCAGCCGCAAAGTATCAACATTCCCGGTGTAATTACCAGGACGTGTATGCCATTAGCTAGGTGACCCATCCTTTGTAGTCACTATTCACATTAAATTTGCGCTCTGTATCCATTGGAGAATATATTGAGCGTATAAGATTAATTTGCATTTAGTTGATTATCCTGTGTGATATAGAGTGAGAATTTCCATCGGCCATGTTTAATAACCCATAATGCATCTGCTGTATCAGTGCGCACATCCTGATGTCGCTCAAGGACAGTCAACACAAGCTGCTTCTGTTTTGTAGTTTGTAAATTCTTATGGCGGAAGAAGAACTCCATTTTGTTGTTTGTTAAAGATGCACTGTGGAACTTTTGGCTCCGGTTCACTTTGGATTCGAAAACTGTGGCTCCTCTCTCTGTATCTGCTGCTGTCACACTCGTCGTTTTGGTCTTAAACATCCATCTTGTATTTACTTGTTAACATGTGTTTTTATTGACCTAAACTATTTTGACTTTAAACGTTCTAACTGTGAGCGGGGTCGCCTCTCCACCGATCTGACATGTAACTTGGCCTTGTGGCGTCACCTGCCGCGCTGCTCCGTAGAGATGAATAAGTGTAATGCCATGCTGTGGAACGTTCCAGGTAGTATCTCCGTGGAAACAAGCAGGCGACAAGACCCTCCACCGGAAAAAGTTACACAGTGCACTTTGAAGTAAACATGCACATACAGGAACAAGGAAATACTACAGTAAAAGTATCACATGAAAAAGAACAAAAAATAGGAGTACAGTATTGCACACCATCTTTATTTTTTTTACCATCTTTTTTTTTTAATCTACATTTTATACAAATGGAACACGAGGAAAATATGAAGCAAGATATATGAAATTATGTAGTAAAGAAAAACAGTTAAATTACAGTTAAATACTTTCCAACAAAGCAAAGGTTGGCTATTTTGAGGATTTGAATATAAAATATATTTACCTTTTTTCTTTGCTACATAATTCCATTCTCCATTCATCTTACCTTATATATTTGATGTCTTCACCTTTATTTTAGTCAATTTTTTACATAAAGTTACATACTGTGGCTTTAAAGGGCCCATATGATAATGTTTCTCATCACAAACAGACCTGGAGTTGTGTTTTGTTTAACACACAAACTCTGCGTATTTACACTGTGTTTTTTTTTTCTCAAACTGAAAACACTCTGTTCCACCTTGTGATGTCATGTGGTAATACAGGAAGTGCTCCACTGTGTTTTTAAACTCCACACACATTCACTAGAATCATCTTCCCATCTACTAAAACTACCATTTCATGACATCACAAGGTGGAACAGAGTATTTTGAGCTGAATGAAACAAAACACAACTCCAGGTCTGTTTTTATTATAACGTGGTATAAAGCTTGCAAGAGTCAATTTTGTGTAATATAGGACCTTTAATATTAGTATAAAGGTCCATTTTAATTCCTATTGTACTTCAGTCACTTCAAACAAGAAATACAAAAATAAAAACATCAGCCCAGCCCGTCCTCCTCCATAGGATTTGATTACGGATCCTAATCTAAATATAAATTCGTTTCCAACTGTAATACATGTACTCTACTTATGTACTTCTGTCTCCATGGAGAATGTTCCACTGTACGGTTTTAACAATCTGTTTCATTGACATGCCACCTCCAGAAAGTTACATACTGTATCTTTAATGATCAGGTTGAACATTTTGGAACTTTGATATGCTTCAGACTGAGCAGTGCCTCTAGTTAGCGTCATTCGCCTCAGAGAATATAGGCGACAAGTATCAACATTTCCAGTGTAATTACCAGCACGCGTACGCAGTTAGCTAGCTAGGTGACCCGTCCTAATCAACCAATCAACAGCCAATTCTACAAAAAAACTAATATTCAAAATAAAACTAAAACATGTCCGACCTCCTCGCACTTATAATGAATCTAAATTATTAAAAAACCCACCGTATCTTCAACATGCTGTTTTTCCAAAGCTAGTTAGCGCGCCGCGGGCCAGAGACAACCTCGGGGTCAACTTTTATCCAGAGTGGACCTGACAAGTGCGTTCTTCTCCTCCTCCTCCTCCTTCTCTCTATTTTAAGAATTAATTTGTTTTGAGCTAAAACGAAGAGCCAGTTATGAAAGGGTGAACAAGCCGGATTCCATTAACTTAAAGGGCACACGTTTAATACCAGAGAGCAGAGGGATTACACGCTACAAAAACATGAGTGCGTACGCTGTCCAGTCTTGACACGTGGGGTTATTATAGATGAAAGACAGAACCAGACAGAAGCAGACACGTCATTAACATACGGGTCCAAATCAGAAGAGAATATAGTCGTTAAAGCCAAAAATTGTAAAGAAATGAAAGACCAGAGTTTCTCATGTCAATTATAGGCTGGTAGATGTTAAAACTGACAAAACATGACATCACAAGGTGGAACGGAGCATTTGGAGCCTTGGAGATGTTAACAGACTGATTTTCGCAAAAAATCTGCGAAACCGCGACACAGTGAGGGACAACTGTATAGGAACTTTAAAGCACTCCGATCATCCTAATTACTCCCCGTGATGAGTTTATAAGCACATATCAGCTTTCAGAGACAATTTGACGGTAGTTTGAACCTATCTAAGTCGTAAGCATGTTCAATTCCAATACAGCTTTTACTGAGAATAATTCTAATGCAGATTTATTCATATTTACAAAAAAATATATATAAAACTTTGGGGTCATTGCTAATGTCAATGATGAACTGTTGATGATGATGTAATCGTAATTAATTGTGTATTTTAATGTGTGTTCACTGCCCAGGGACTGCACATGGAAAGCAGCAGTAGCTAAATCTGGTACAATTCATCTCTTCTTCTGTAAGATTAGCGAATTTGTGCATGGTCCCTGACAAATAAAGAATAAAGAAAGAAATTAGTTATGTTATAATTCGGTGTTTTGGTTCTCAAGACAATTATCCAATCAGAAAGCAGAATAAATCCCACATGCTCCTATTTGTGTTGCCAGTTTCAATGCAAAAAAATCCAGTTATTTGAGAAGTTATTTTGTAGTACCCAGAGCGCAGGACACATACAGTTCTGCTAAAGGAGTGTAACAAATAGGCCATATTCCAATCGCCGAAACTCTGCTCAATCATGAAATTATAATCATAGTAATGTATCTGTGATGTGGCAGCTTAGCCTCTTAACGACGGGCTTTCCAGTTAGAAGCTCCTTTTAGCGTCAACCACTTTCCATAAGAGGAAACTGTATGAGTGAAGTAGCCACGAAGGAGACGTTTTAACCGTATTAACCGTATGTGTCGACTGAGCTGCTGGGCGACAGGAGCTCAGTTGGTAGTTGGAGCGTTTATCTTCTGATCTAAAGGTTGGTAGTTCGAATCCCGCTCTTGACTTGAACATCATTGGTAGAGCGGGATCTTCACTCGCTTCCTACCCACGGACACGGAGCTGTTTCTCGGTAAGACACCAGGTTGGAGGTGTGATTCCAGCTCCAACAGATGAATGTGGTTGTTGCGTCTTTGAGCAAGACACTTAACCCACGTCAACCCCAGTGTCTGTGTACACTGGTGTGTGAATGTGTGTGTGAACAGGTGAGTGATTCTGTGTGAAGTGCTTGGAGTGTCTTGCCATTTTATTAAATTACAGGTATTCTAGAACGGCGGAGATACTGTCTTGTTTCCATGGAGACAGACATGTTTAATGCCATACTGTGCGACATTCTAGGCAAAGCTATCACATCTCCTTTAAAGACATGTTCAAAAAAAGCCTTATTACAAGCCACAAATCCCACCTAATCATTCAACAATAATGATGAAAATTATGATAATCTTTTTATTTCTCACGTTGCAGCTCAGCCTCTTAACGACAGGCTTACCGGTTCTCTTCTCTTGGTCACACTGACGATCAATTAGGTGATGTTAGCTCCTTTTAGCATGTACGAGTGAAGAAAGCACAGAGGCGGCAGGTATTTTGGTGCGATGGAGTTCCCTTCTTGCCTCGGTGGACATAAATATGTTTAATGCCATACTGTGGAACATTTTAGGTAAAGCCGCATCCCGAACATGTACACATAAAACCAGAAAAGTGACACAACAAAAAAAATTCAATAATCCACAAATTTCACCTAATCACATCATCATCAACACATTAAAATCTCTCTATTCCTCACGTTGCAGCTCAGCCCTTTAACGACAGGCTTACCGGTTCTCGTCTCTCGGTCACTCTGGTTCCTTTAGGTGACGTTAGCTCCTTTCAGCTCTGGAGTGTACAAGTGAAGAAGGCACAGAGGCTGCACTAAATCACTCCGATTAACGGGACAAAAATAAAAATGTAAATGTCCCAGGCTCTAAAAGGCTGTCTCCTGCTCGTTAACAAGATGTCAGTCTGGAGTGATATGACTCTTTTTGCTAGCCAGTTACAGCTGCAAGACGGGTTTATGGCACCGCTTCATAGGTATTAGCATAATTATACTGGTGTGCATGTTACTGTGGAGATAAGGTGGAAAGCAAGGAGGGACTAAACCAGGACTAAACCAGGACTGTACCAGGGCTAAACCAGGACTAAACCAAGACTGAACCAGGGCTAAACCTACTGTGGGTGTTAGAATTAAAACAGGACTAAACTAGGACTGAATCAGAACTCAACCAGGACTGAACCAAAACGTAAAAATATGCAAAACTAAACGAGGACTGAAATAAGACTAAGTCAAGAATGAACTAAGACTAAACCAGGAGCCAGGATTCAATCAGGACTAAAGCAAAACTAAACTAAGACTAAACCAAGACTAAACTGAACCAGGACTAAACCAAGACTAAACTGAACCAGGACTAAACCAGGAATAAAGCTACTGTGGATGTGAGGATTAAAGCAGAACTAAACCAGGACTATACAGGGACTCAGCCAGAACTTAGCCATGGACAAAACTGAACCAGGACTAAACTAGGATGAATCTTTTATCATGGACAAAGAGATTAAAACAGTAACCTACTAAACTAATGTAATGAACCAGGGTTAGACAAGGACCTAAACCAGGACTAAGTCAGTACTGAATCAGGACTTACCCAGTAACACATCTTGGCAACACCAGGTCTAAATTAGGACTAAAACTAGGACTGAACCAGGACTAAACTAAGACTAATCCAAAACTTAAAATCAAAAAACATCTTATCCAGGTCTTTCACAGGACTAAACCAGGACTATAATGGGACTAAGATCCTCTGTGCTTTTCTAAATCTTTCTCACCAGGACGATTACAAGTCTACACTAGGACTTAACTAGTACTTAACCAGGACCACTCTAACAATATCCTACATTCTTAACAACACCAGGAATAAACCAGGGCTTAAGAACTAAAACCCATTAACAAAACCACATCCAAACCAATCAAAAGACATCTTAACCAGGTCTTTCACAGGATTAAAGCAAGACTAAACCAGGTATTCCACAGAACTAAACCCGGACTAAATAAAGACTAAATAAAGACTAAACCAAGACTAAACCAGAGTTGAACTAGAACTAAAAATCACAAACCATACCAGGTCTAAACCAAGTCTTTTGCAGGACTAAACCAGAATTAAACCAGGACTAAACCAGGTCTAAACAAGGTCTTTTGCAGGACTAAACCAGGACTAAACCAGGACTAAACCAGGACTAAACCAGGACTAAACCAGGACTAAACCAGGACTAAACCAAGGCTGAACTATAACAAAACCACATCCAAACTGGACTAAACCAGGATTATAATGGGATTAAAATCTTCTGTGCTTTTTCTCATGACTAAACTAGGACTTAACTAGTACTTAACCGGGACTAACCTAACAATAGCCCACATTCTTGACAACACCAAGACTAAACCAGGGCTTAAGAACTAAAATCCATTAATCAAACCACATCCACAGTCTTTAAATAGAGATTAAACCAAGACTAAACGAGGGCTGAACTAAAACTAAAAAATACAAAACATACCAGATCTAAGTGAGGAGTAAACGAGGAGTATATCAGGTCTAAACCAAGACTAAACCAGGACTAAACCAGGACTAAACCAGGACTAAACCAGGGCTAAACCAGGGCTGAACTAGAACTAAAAACCACAAACCATACCAGGTCTAAATGAGGAGTAAACGAGGAGTAAAGCAGGACTAAACCAGATCTAAACCAGGTCTAACCCAGGACTAAACCAAGACTAAACCAGAGCTAAACTAGAACTAAAAAACACAAAACCAAACCACTTCTAAACCTGGAGTAAACTAGGACTAAGACAGAACTAAGCCAGGACTAAACCAGAACAGAGCCAGGGCTGAACTATAACTAAAACTCATGCACCAAACCACGTCCAAACAGGTCTTTCACAGGAACTAAACCAGGTCTAAACGGCTCCAAACCCTCCTTATGCTGTGTGCAGATTCCCGGTCTCTCCCTTTCGCTCTCTGACTTTCCCAACGCTTTAAAATGAAACTGTCGGGAGCCCAACGGTGCCTTGCTGCCTTCAATAAAACGATAATTACTCCACAATCCTGTAGCTTTTACTTTCCCCCTCATTTTTGCCTTCCATGCCACAATTCCATAACACAAAACCACGCAAAACACATCGGAAACCCACGTCAGAAACTCGCTTTTACGCACGACGGCACAGAATGCAGACAAGGCGCGTATTCACAGGGCTTTTTGATACCACGAGTTTGCACATCGTTGCATCCAGGCAAGTCTAGCCATACTTCTAGACGTAACAGCGTATTTATCGTTACGTAAAACAGTTTTGGAATATAATTGCGATGTGGCCATGCGTCGGTCCAACTCTGCAGCAGCCTTACCTCGCCGCGTGATCAAGCGCTGTCCGACGTTCTGAAATTCATTGCAGCTGCTTTTTCACGTTGTAAATCCCGCAAAAAATAAAAAAAAGAAAAGAAAAATGCCGGTCCAACTGAGATCAAAATTTAACTGCTAAACCATGCGTCAAGTTAGGAAAATCCCATCCCGGAATGTGGCGTTACAAATACAGAGGAGACAAGATTCTGGAGAAGAGAAGAGGCGCTGGCGCTGCTGCTGGTCGCACTGGAAGAAAGTGTTACGGTACGACTGCTTCGCTAGTTCTCTCTCTCCTCTCTCTCCACTCTCTCTTTCTCTCCACTCTCTCTCTCTCGCTCCTCTCTCTCCCCCCCTCTTCTTTCTCTCTCCCCCCCTCTTCTTTCTCTCTCCCCCTCTCTCTTCTTTCTCTCTCTCTCCTCTCTCTCTTTCTCTCCTCTCTTTCTCCTCTCTCTTTCTCCTCTCTTTCTCTCCTCTCTTTCATCCTCCACTCTCTCGCTCCTCTCTTTCTCCTCTCTTTCTCCTCTCTCTCTGTCTCCCCCCTCTGCCTCTTTCTCTCTCTCCTCTCTTTCCCCTCTCTCTTTCTCCTCTCTCTTTCTACCTCCACTCTTTTTTGCTCCTGTCTTCCTCCTCTGTCTTCCTCTTTCTCTCTCTCCTCTCTTTCCCCTCTCTCTTTCTCTCATCTCTGTCTCTTTCTCATCTCTCCTCTATCTCTCTCATCTTTCTTTTTCTCTCGCCTCTCTCTCTCCTGTGTTTCTCTCTCACTCTCCTCTCTCTCCCTCTTTCTCTCTGTCTCTCTCTCTGTGTGTTTCTCTCTCCCCCTCTCTCTATTTCTCTCTCTCTCCGACTTTCTCTGTCTCTTTCCCCCCCTCTCTCTCTGTCTTTCTCTCTCACTCCCCCTCTTTCTGTTTCTCTCTCCCTCTCTCTCTCCCTCTTTGTCTCTCTCTCTCTGTGTGTCTCTCTCTCACTCCCCCCCTCTTTCTTTCTCTCTTTCCCTCTCTCTCTCCTTCTTTCTCCCTCTCTCTCTCCTACTTTCTCTCTGTCTCTCTCTCTCTACGTGCGTTTTTTTACGTCTCTCCATCAATCAATATTCAATTCAAATATGTTGCCCCCTCCTCCACAGATCTTACGGGGCTGTTACAGGCACATGTGCAAAATGGTGCCAAGCGTTTTAATGGAGCGTGCGGAGGGAGATTTACTGACGTTGTAACAGCGGTGGAGTGATAAGATCGTTTTAATTCTGGGGCTGGAGGCACGTGCTTTAGTCCACAGCTAGTTTAAGGAATTTAGTATGTTTGTTTTATTTGTTTTTTTATGTCAGCTGTTTCAGAAAAAAAAAAAGGCCATAAATTTTATTTCTTTAGTCTATACTTTTTGATCAAATCTTTATGGATCTATGGGTAGAAATAGTCTAAAAGTTTAGAAAGTAACATTAACACAAGTAGAAAAGCTGACGGTTCATCCCTACGAGCTGCAGGGCAAGATATTGTTGCTATTGTCTCTCTCTCTCTCTTTCTCTCTGTCCTCTTCTCTCTCTCTCTCCTCTGTCCCCTCTTTCTGCCTCTCTGTCTCTCTCCTCCTCGGTGTCTTTCTCCTCTCTTGCTCTCTCCCTTTCTTTCTCTCTCTCCTCTCTCTTTCTCCTCTTTCTCTGTGTCCCCTTTCTCTCTCTCTCTGCTCTTTCTCTCTCTTTCCCCTCTCTCTCCTCCCTCTCCTCTCTCTCTGTCTCTCTCCCTCTCTCTTCTCCCTCCTCTCTCTCTTTTCTATGTCTCTCCCCCCTCTCTCTCTCCTCTCCCTATCTCTCCTCTCTCTATCTCTCCACTCTCTCTCCACTCTCTATCTCTCCCCTCTCTCTAGCTCTCTCCTCTTTCTATCCCTCCCCTCTTTCTCTCCTCTCTCCACTCTCTATCTCTCCCCTCTCTCTCTGTCTCTCTCCCTCTCTCTTCTCTCTCTCTCCTCTCTCTATCTCTCCCCCTCTCTGTCTCTCTCTTCTCTCTCTCCTCTCTCTATCTCTCCCCTCTCTCTCTGTCTCTCTCCCTCTCTCTTCTCCCTCCTCTCTCTCTCCTCTCTCTATCTCTCCCCTCTCTCTCTGTCTCTCTCCCTCCTCTCTCTCTCCTCTCTCTATCTCTCCCCTCTCTCTGTCTCTCTCCTCTCTCTTCTCCCTCCTCTCTCTCTCCTCTCTCTATCTCTACCCTCTCTCTGTCTCTCTCCTCTCTCTTCTCCCTCCTCTCTCTCTCTCCTCTCTCTATCTCTCCCCTCTTTCTCCTCTCTCTATCTCTCCCCTCTCTCTCCTCTCTCTATCTCTCCCCTCTCTCTCCTCTGTCGTTATTTCTCACATTTGTAACGCACTCTCACTTCTCTTACTTAAAGGTACACTATATAACTTTTTCGCCTGTCCACAGATCTGACCTGTGACTTGGTCTACAGTGGAGTCACCTGTTGGTCTGCATGGAAATAGACACATTTAATGCCATAATGTGGAATTTCTAGGCAGAGCAGTAACAGACAGGTGTACTGTGTAACTCTACCAGAAAAGTTACACAGTGCACCTTTAAGTAACATTTTCTGCTCTGTGTTTTCTACTAAAACACACATTATTTTACTTCAGCTTCATTTGAGAAATGAATTAGATAGATTTCACTTTGGCACTGGTAAAGGATGGGTCATATGTAGAAGACAAACTATCATATACACTAGCAAAAAAATAAATAAAATAAAATCCTAATCAAAGCTTCACTGTGTAACTTTTGTTGTAGAGCAAAAGCTTTAGAGCACATGTGTCAAACTCAAGGCCCGGGGGCCAAATGCGGCCCACCATATCATTTTATGTGGCCCGCAACAAGGTAAATTTAAATGTATGACTGTCTTAAAATGTCAGTTTATCAGGAGTTACGCAGTTACACACACATATTTTGTATATCTTTGCAAATTTGAGACGAACCATTTTGCTGATGTGGCCCTCGGTGAAACTGAGTTTGACACCCCTGCTTTAGAGTATTAGAGTGAAGACGTTTTGCTGCTCATTCAAGCGTCTTCTTCAGTTGTGGTCAGATTATTAGTGGACACTGCCTTATGTCTGTCTGAAGGAAGGAGCTAACTACACTGAAGCTAACACACCTGTTTGTTTACAAGGTCTATTCAAGTGTCAACTGTGTCTGAGCGTCGTAACATCTGGTGGATCAAAGCTACAGACTCGGGCCAAAACTTTGACAGAGTTTATTGCAAACAAGAAAACGTAAATGTTGGTCGACGGAGCAGACAGTAGAGAACGGGGTCGTAGGCTGACATCTCCGAACTGGTCGTAGGAAGCTGGGTCGGAGGAGGAGGTGTCCGTATCGGTCATAGAGAGCTGGGTCGGAGGCGGAGGTGCAGGGTAATTCCAAGGAGCGGGATCTGCGGAAAAACAAGAAAAAAACAGCTGTGTACTGAGATCATAATCACAAAAACTAAACTGAACCAAGCGGAACTGTATCGCGGAGGAAACACGGACGATCTGGCGGCGTGGGTAGGATCCTCAGTCTCTTTGTACTCCCGAGGTGAAGGCTTGGTCGCTCATGGGCTGCAGGTGTGTAGTGGGTGGTGCCAGATTCTCCGCCCACAAGGGAAGGGAAAAGACAGCACAGAGACACAGGGACAGACTGTTTCAAATAGATGGAAACACCTTTATTTTGTTTAATCAATATTCAAAGCAGAGACATTGTGGTTGTGTCTATTAATCTATGACACCCGTGGATCATTATTTTATCATTTGCACATTTTAAATCACAATATTCATCTAAAACAACTTAATAAAAGAAACAAATCGGGGATCATATGTTTTTTTAATTTGCGCCAAAATGACTAGGCGACGCTGATGAATCCTACATGTATCATCGATTAAGAAAATAAAATTGGAGAACGAAGTTAAGTACAGAGCCTTGGGTGTGTCCCGGTGAAAACAGCAGAATTTCCAGGCAAAGGAGTAACAGACTAGGTGAAAAAAGTTACACAGTGAACCTTTAAACTTAAATAAATGAAGCTACTAAAACATACATTATTTCATTTTGGTTTCATCTGAGAAATTATTTAGATCAATTTTACTTCGGCACTAGTATTTTTTTGTTTTTTTAGCAGTACGTCTGTCATCTTAAAACATCCACAGTAGGCTAACCCCCCAGCTAGGTACTCCTGACTAAGATCCTGACTCAAGATTTGGAAAAAAAATCGCGTGACTTCCGTGTTAGAAAACTGCGGCGTCCAATGGGAGCTGACATCGCCGTAAACGTCATCGCAACAAAGAGTCGTGCAGCTGTCGCGAGTCGCAGATTTTTCATCCATTTGCGCCAAAATAACTACGCGACGCTGACGAATCCTACACGTGTCATCGATTAAGACAATAAAACTGGAGAACGAAGTAAGTGCAGAGCGGTGGGTGTGTCCCGGTGAAAACGGGAGTCAATCGGCAATACGACGTCGTGAAAATGAGCGATTAAAGACGTGCACGAATCACTCCAAATACAACTTCGAGAGGGTAAACGAGAAGGAAACAACTAGAACACGGTTTAAAGCTCTGAAAAAGTCCATCTTACACAACAGGTCTGCTTTGGATATCAAAACGTTTAAGGCCTCACTTGTGAAACACTCCAGGTAATTCAATCGCATCTCCATTCAGACAAGAAAGTATTGCACGCCAAGAAAGTTCCAGCATGCACCTTTAACCTTCTACCTCGCCTACCCTGTACAAATACATATTTCAATTATCTCCCTCCTTTTCTCCCCCATTTAAGCCCATCACTTACCGACTTTCACAAATACGAACGCTCTGCCAACGTCCTCAGTTAGTCTCGGTGCGTGTGACAGGGGCGATATAAAGACACTCAAACTTGATTTAATTCCTCAACCGCTGCCAGAAAAAAATGTCCGTTCCTTTTCCCATAATGCTTTTAGAAGTGCGCCTATCTCTCCAGCTATTTACAGACTGAAAAAAACCCATTCAATTCAATCTACGGTCAGCGTATTTATATAAAACCAAGAGCCGCCATCTGTTTTGGCCACCTCTAGACCCTCCATTTTGTGTTTTGCGTTCGCTCGTTTTCCCCAATGCGACAGATTTTCTCGTATTAACCAGTGCTGTTCATTTCAATTATGGGGATTCTTAATTAATTTGGAAGGGGCGACACGCAGGCTTGGGGAATAGCAACACACGGAAAAAAAAAAATGGCGTTGGAGGAAATCAATACAGCTTAATTCATAATGAAATTGTTATGAAGAGCACCCATGGGTGTTGGTGTTTTATGGGTTTAACAATAGTCGGGCTTGAGGGATTTTTCTATGGGATTAGAGCTGGTTTGAACCCATATAGAATAGAGTTTGTGTATAGCGATGGTTTTAAATGTGCAATTAGGCTTGAAATGCAAATTTTTTTTAATAAAATCCATTTATGGTTTATTCATTTTCCTTCCTCCAATTCAGTCGTATAGTTTGGATAAGGATATAAAATGGAGGGTGCTAAAGTTTTAAATGTGGGTGCTCACTTAACATGTTAGTTTAGAGCCTTTTAACAGTGGAGAGTACCCGCCAACCCTTACCATGTTTTCTTCACTGTTTTGAAGATGTTTAGATGAAGTTAGCCCCTGTAGTAATTTATAAAACCTAATATGGAATTATAATTTTTTTAATCAAGTGTTGATATCATCTGCAGTTATACAAGTTACAGTTTGATTACATGTATTTCCCCTTTTTAAACCCCACACTTCCCACTTGTTTTCCCCCGAGATCCCCTTTTGATGGGCGTATACAAAGAAGAAGAAAAATACACAATAAGGCTAAAAGTAGAGTAATAAAAAGTGTTACATTTTAAAAAAAAAGTTTTCATATAAGAAAAAAAAAAGTTGAAAAATGTAAATTATTTTGGAGGGAGAGTAGTATTTTGAAATAAATAAATAAATTAATTAAATAAAAATCCAAAAACATAATTCAGGATAAAAATTATGACAATACAATGTAACATTTTTTGTCAAAATTGGATGTGCTATGAAAGTTGGGCAAAAATCTTTGGTGGAGGTTTGATCATTCTAGAGGAGGCCAATACCCCCTCAATCCCCTTCCCCCCATGTGAAAGGCAGGACTTTCATTGTGCCAAAGTGGTTAGTACCCTCCTCATAGTGAAAAGTCCCAGGCTTGATTCCTAAACCATACTTTTCCTCCTCCCGTTAAAGTGAAAATAAACTCTAAATCAACTTTTTGGCTACTGAAGTGTGTGTATGGTGTTTTAATGGCATTATCTACTGTTCCTCAGCACTTGGCAACTTTAGTGCAAACTGGGTAAATCAAAATCTGAGTGTGTACTGCCTTAAGTGGTCACTGCAGTTTCAAGTACTACTTAACTTCGCACAAAACTACCCTGTTTACAGCCAGGTGTTTCTTATTACTCCACCCCTGGCTGCAGGAGTGGAGAAGTGTGGATACTTAAACCAATCACACTGTTGCTTATTCATACAGACCCCGCCCCTTCTACTGCCCAGTGTAGTAGCTCTATTTGAAATGTGGTTGTGGGTGGAGTTTAGGTGTTTAGTTCCACTTTAATATCAGCTGGTAATGTGGTCTTGAGCTGTTTTCAAAAGAGATCTATTTTTTTCATGTAATTAAGTAAAATTTCTTTGCCCTGGTACAGTTATGATGTAAAATCACCTCTTGGGATCAAAATGAGACCTCTATGTGCTGTCTGCTTCTAATTAAAAAGCTTTTTCATTGTTTGCAAACCAGTAAAGTAACACCAGGACGCTGTTAACATGCTAATGTTAAGGTACACTTCATAAGAGAAATTAATTCTCTGCATTTGACCCATCTTTCAATAGAGCAACCTGTAAGGAGGAGGGGCCAAGGGTCCCATCTTCAGATCTTGAGCTAGTCTCAGTCAGGACTACCTTAGCTGTTGGATTTGATCTGCTGTGCAAGATTTGGGTTGATGGGGGAAAACGGGAGTGCTCAGAGAGAACATGCAAACTCTATGATCACATTTGGTCACTTTTTAAATTGCGTTTTTCCACCTTCAGGGCACTCAAAGCACCTTACATGAAGGAACCACTCAGCTATTAACACACACATTCATACAGCAATGTACACAGACACTGGGGGTGATTTAGGTTAAGTATTTTGCCGAAGGACACAATGACAGCATTCACCTGCGGGAGTTGGAATCACACTAACATCATGTGGGCAAGTGGATATGATCGCTCAACTGATGATGTTTATGTCAAGAGCGGGACTCGAACCACCAACCTTCAGATCAGTGGACAAACACTCAGACAAACAACTCAGTAGCTCACAGACAAAGACCCGGATCGACCAAGGAGTCAAACCTGCGACGTTTTTGGTTAGCCACCGTGCTGTCACTAGTTGTCGTTAGCATTACAGTGATGACAATACTCCAGCTAGTTCTATTTAAAATAAACAATCAAATTCAGTGCCTTTAAAATCAGCCTATGATATGGGATTTCCACTGTTTATGAGATAATCCCTTTTCCACAGATCCAAACCACACCACTTCCATTGTTTGAAGTCCTCATTAAATCTCCGCTGAGGTTAAAAGAACGCATTCGGCTCTGGCTGGCGTTCACAGTTCACAGATCATATACATTCTATACGCTAACAGTATCCCTATGGGCTCGGCTCCACTCAAACGCACTGGCCCTATTCAACCAGGGATTTAGCTTTAGCCTGCCTGTTACCGGCCCGCTCTCATTAGCTTTCCAACCCACCAACCCGCAAGCTCCGGCTGCACACCGCTAGACTTCAAACATGGTAAAAAAAAAAAAAAAAGAACGGAAAATAGGAGGAAAAATTGCAAACAAATGCCAAGTTTTCTAAATAATAATTAGTAAACTGGTGCATTTAAAAAGTTTTCATAGACGTAAAAAAAAAAAAAAAAAGTTGAAAAAATTTAAATATTTTGGAGTCACAGATACCAGGATTTAAAAATAAAAAATAAAAAAATAAAAATCCAAAGTGTTAGTCCCCCCCAAAAAAATCCCAGTGTTAGTTTAGAAATTCCAATGAAAAATTAAACAACTCTTCAGAAACATTTTGAGAAAGACAACATGATTCAGCCATAGATACTGCACAATATAACTCATCTGATGAAGTGAGTGCCATTTACTTATTTCCATGGAGATGTCATCGCTTTGCCTGAAATGTTCCGGTATGGCATTAAATGATCTATTACACATTCACGCAATTGTGTTTTTCATTGCTACAAAAAACATGCATTCTTACAGTGAGTGGGGTTGTCTCTCCACAGATATGAGCTGTAACCTGGCTTGGTGCCTCCGCAGAGATAGATGTATTTAAGGCCATACCGTGGAACATTCCAAGCAAAGTCATAACCTCTTGAGGGAGACAAGCAGCAGGTTTAAATGCTTCCTCCTACGTCAGTGTGAAAATCAGGTCATAGTTACTAAGCCTGAATAATTGTTAAAGATGGTATTCAACTTAAATCAACTTTCTCAATCAGTATGTTTGAGTAATCTTATGATCTCTCCCGGGCCCTTTTCAAACCCTTTTCACAGTTAGGTGTACAAGACCGTGCTTCTTTAAGGATCCGCCCACAAGCCTACGTAACCAGGAAGCTCTCTATAGCGCGGCCATGGATCTAGAATAATAATATCTGGATAAGACAATCCCCCTCTGTCCTACTGTGAGATCAACTAGTGGCCGCTCTAGGTACTGCAGCTCCCGGGAGTTTGGGGTCAGAAAGAATTCTCCTGTAGAGTACAATGCATGTGCAGGCCATCCACAGCTTTCACAAATGTTGGGTTTTGTAGAGGTTATTCTGTATTTCCACAACTTTTTAGAATATTTAAATCCTCAAAGTGCCTAAAAGTTAGCTGTGTACAGTTTAGTCCCTACTCTGAGCCAAGCCCCGGGGCCTAAACGTGGCCGCCCATTGACGTCAATGGGCCCTGCTCAGTATCGCATGTCACTAGTTTAGCGTTTAGTGTCTAGGTGCTTCTAGTCCTGCCCATGGACCAAGTGCAGTTCAACTATCCCTTCATGAGACTCTGCGTGATGAGGGCGAGCAGAGAGTAGCAGACGCGAAGGAGGCAAGCGAAGAATAAATAAATTACAAATTTTAAATGATAAAGTTTCTGTTTCCAGGAGCTTCTGAACCATGATCTAAACCTGTGGCTCATTCATGACAGTTGGGCTCGTTCACATCGCTCACATGCTCGTTTATGTCGTACCATGTGACCGCTCTAACCAATCAGAGCTTGAGCTTAGCTAGAGCTGACACAGAGTGTAGCCGAAGCTAAAGATTAAAAAGCTTTTTTTAAGACAACAGATATATTTTGACCTGTGAAAAAGTTTATGATCTAAATATAAGTAAACATCACGACAAAACTGGACCATTGAGAAAACTGTAGGTCCCTGTCAGTCCCTGTCAGTCTCTGTCAGCTGACCGCGAGCAGTTTGTGATTACATTTTGCTCAATGAGAAAAATCCTTTCTGGGCACGAGGGATTTTTTTGCTGTAGTACCAATGAGTGGCCACTAATCCAACTTGAGACAGCTCTAAGCTAGCAATATCTTATCTTGTTATTTTAAAAGATCCATGGTCAGAACTGATCACGCGTTGCACGTTTTTGCCATCACACTTTGGGAGAAGCTAGGTCAGTATTGTGGAAGTAATAAAAACAACACAATGCCATCTTTGGTTCATCTTCCAGATCTTATTATTCTTCCATGAGCGCTCCCCATGCTCCCTGCTCAACACTCCTCTCACGGAACAGCGGCAGAGAGTCAGAGCATCAAAAACAAAACTGAGACTAATCAAACGCTGAATACCCTAATACGCTTTCTGTGAATATAAGGTAAACAAAAGGTAGCATGGTGATCTAAATATGTTATGTTTCAGGAATTACTGCCCCGTTGAAGTGTAATACCCCCTCTTTAATAAACTATTTGTCCATTATGAATTCTGTTTGTGCTTTATTACGGCTAATCACCGTATAGTTATTATAATATGTTATCAGGAACTTAAGTAACAGCTTGTGAAGTATCTTTCCCTGCGAGAAGTTTGGTTGGAGGCAGCAGACGTGAGCGGAGGACTTTGATGGAGCAGATCACAGGTGCAGCTCATAGTCAAAGTGAATGTTGGATGAGAGGTGCCAAACGTCGGGAATTTTCAAACCCAGCCTTATTTCTCCACCTGCATTCTCAAATACAGACTCTGAATTATGTAGGGTTTTTTTTTTTTTTTTTTTTTCTGGAGTGCATGGGTAACAATGTCACAAGAGGAGGAGAGGTAAATACACAAAACATGTTATATGGAAGGGAGGTATTGTATGCGAAGTTGAAGAAAATAGTAGATAGAAAAGTATAAAGACTGCTCATATGTATGGTTCATAGTTAAAGTGGTGTACCTGATTTCTTCCCCTGTGTTTGAGCAAGTTTGTTTCAGCACAGATATATTATAAAAGCAGTTCTTAGGGTCTAAATGAGACTGTACTGTTTTTGTTGTGGACATAATTATTCCATCAAAAAGTAGAGTGAGTCTCACATGAATCTGTCATTTGCGTTGCAGCTCATTGAGTGAATTCTGGAGGTTCTTTCACATAAACTGAGAATGAGACAATCTTGTATGTGTCTCTATCTGCAGGTTAAGGCTCTGACAACTCAGGTTCAGTTGTGATGTTCTGAATCAGTAATAGTGCAGGCTACAATCCGTACTTTTAAATATGCATGTGCTGTCTTGGCATGTATATTTTTTAAGCGATACCAAGAAAAGACGATATCTACAAAGTGCTGACAACTTGAAGAAAAAAAGATGCAGGTTTTGAAGCAGTTCCAGTGTTTAAAGTAGCAGAGGGCACAAAGTGAGAATTAAAAACCTGTAAAAGAGGACCAGAGCAATTCACACCAAGACAAAGCTGTGTTACAAAGTTCAATGTCACAAAAAAAATAAAAAATAAAAAATACAAAATGGATTGAGTTTTTTTTTCTGAAAAACCTTGGCACAGAAAAACAAGACCTTTCATAAAAAGACAAAAGATACAAACTCAAGTCCAGAATTTTAACCATCGCATGTTTTCATGAAATTTTAATTTAAGATTAAACACCAAAGAAAACTGTGGTGCCCAATGGGAGCTGACATCACCGTAAACATCGTCACAACAAAGGGCTGTGCAGCTGCTGGTCCCTCCAATGGAAAGATGCACATCACACCAGAGAAAAGCAGCTTTTTTCATTTGTGCAAATATGGCTATGGGACGCAGCTGCGTCACCGATTAAGAAAATACATTTAGAGAACGAAGTAAGTACGTCACAGTGGCCGTGTACCAATGATGTCTTGAATACAGGAGAATAAAGATTAGTCAAACATGCAGCAATCCCTCCAAATATAACTTCAAGAGGGGAAATGAGAAGGGGAAATAACAATAACATGATTAAGTCGATTTTGTAGAATAGGTCTGATTTAAGTCTTTATAATGAAAAGTAATTACAACGCCAGTTCCAATAAAGTTGGGACACTGTGTAAAACTTTAAAAAAGCGCAAAATATGACAATGGAGACCCTGGACTGATGAGCAGCTAAAGTTGTACATTCAGCAACAATGTGAAAGGATTCCTCCTGCAAAACTTCAACAATTAGTGTCCTCAGTTCCCAGACGCTTGTTGATTGTTGTTAGAAGGAAAGGTGATGTAGCACATTGGTAAACATGGCCCTGAGTGAATATTTGCATAAAAAATAATAAAGTTTATCAGTTTAAACATTAAATATCATGTCTTTGCAGTTTATTCAGTTCAATATAGGTTAAAAAGAACTTGCAAATCATTGTATTCTGTATCGTTTTTAAGTTTTACACAGCGTTCCAACTTCATTAGGGTTGTAATAAGGATGGAGCCAATTAACATTTTCAAGCCTCAAAATTGCATTTGAGCTTCATAAAAAGTACAATGTTTGCATTAAACTCTACATGATCCTGGTATTTTTATTTCATTATTGTGTCTGTAAATCAAGATATGAACATTAATAACAGACAAATCAGATGCCATACCAGAGGTCACTCCTGATAGTGTTAGCAACAGGTTTGACTGACCACGTTGCTAAGCTCCCCGCTAAATCAGTGGTGGGGACGGGATGGGGCAACAGCCTCACTCCGGATTGGCTCTTTAGTTGCTATGATACTCACAGTCGGAATTCCAAATATGGAACTTGGCTTCAGATTTGCCCCTATAACTGCTCCAGCCTCGATGAGCTTCATTTGACTGGAGCTGAACTCTATGGGTGACGTCACATTCACTCAGTCCACTTTTTAAACAGACTATGATAACAACAAAAAGAAGCACCTGCACACGTTTCTATGGTGAAACATCTAGCACTAATCGGATCAAAACATGCCAAAATTACACAATAGATAATAAAAATAAACACTTTTATATTGTTAAATAAATGTTTAAATGTCTGTAAATGTAAATGCTCCCTGGATTTTAAACAAAATTTTCTGTGTTGATGACATAGATTATGAAATTGCATTATGTTCCATTTCACTTTTACCTCCAGCTGCCTTCTTTTCCAGAGCGTTGAATGTTTTTAAAGAGTCCAGTCATTGGCGTTACATGGTAGATTGCAAACCACTAGATTATTGCACCTCTCCTTATGTTTGGGTCTATCCTTGAGACGTGTTGCTCTAATTGGTTTGCTTTTGTGAATTTTCAGTGAGTGGATTTGAAGCATGCGACAGCTGGATGGTCCCCTCCAGTGCCCCCCTCACCCCACCCCCCGCCCCTCTTGCTGCTCTCCTCTGGTCTGACCTGGATTCACTTGGCTAGACTCAAGACCATGTGTGCAGATCCCCCGGGAAGACAAAAATACATAAGCAAGTGAATGTATAAGAAGATAGATAATTAAATTTTTTTCTGGTATTTGTAACAAGACATGCACAACCATTTTTTTTCTTTATTTTGACTCTTTTATACATTTGAGATATACAGAAGTCATCAAATATATGAAACAACACACTGCAACAGTAGCTCAGTTGGTAGAGTGTCCACTGATGTGAAGGTTGGTGGTTCGAATCCCGCTCTCAAAAAACATTGGTTGAGCAGGCAGATCCACCCACAGATAAATGCTGTCTTTCTGTCCTTGGGCAAGACACTTAACCCCACCTCATTTATGTATGTGTGTGAATGGGCTTTGAAGGTGGAAAAGTGCTATATATATGTAAAAAATGTAAAAAAAAAAAAAAAAGTTACCATATAAATAACCATATATGGAATTATGGAATGGAAATGCAGTGAAAAAAAAAAAAATTTACTTTTGCTATTTTTTAAAATTGTATGTATTTATTTATTTTTTTGCTTCTGCGTGTATATAAAATGTAGAAAGTAGTTAAAACTTTTGACTGGTAGTGTATACAGTTTGTTATTTAAATTTCATTCATGCAACTAAATTATAGAAAGGGTTCATTGATTTCCTGTTTAAAACTTCAATACTGCATGGTGGTATTTCATTTCAAATAGCAGATTTTAATTCACAATTTTTTATTGTGGTAAAATGGCTACGTGTAACTGTACATATATGACCTGGAATCTGAACTTTTCTGAGAATTGCAAGAAAGTACAGAGAAGTGGGGGGGGGGGGGGGGTAAGTGAACGCAAATTTTCTCATATGCAGGACGATACAGGATTACTCCAACCTGCATGAATCAATTCAAATTCAGCTTTGAGTAAGATAATGATGACAAAACAGGGAATACACCCACACACAGGGAGAATATGTAAACTCCGCTCGCTGCCTGCTGTTTGATTTATTCTTACAGCTTCATATACATTTTCAGTCTCAAACCGATCTAGCCTTGTCCCTAGTTTTGCCAAAAGTGCAGTTGGCGTGTGTATCTTGGTGTGTGTATATTAGCATGTGTATTTTTGCATGTGTGTCTTGCCGTGTTTATGTGTGTGTGTGGTTGGAGTGGTCACATAATGTTGTTGTCCTAAGCTTCATTTGACACAGTCGGCTGATCTGGGATGTCCCTGTGTGTCTACAGTACAGCTGCCTTTGAAACACTGCTCTATTCTGTGTACTTATGTTGGTCTATGTGTATGGAATTTGTACTGCTGTGTGGCTCAGTGGGTAAAGTTAGAGCGACTATGCAGGTAAATCCAATTGTAAACGTTATAGTATATGAATAATGAAGAAATCGACGGTGTAAACCTTACGATGCTGTAGTTCCAAAAAAATCTGTGAATCATGTGAAAATCTTGATTCATCCCATTGAAATTGTGTCTCGACCCAACCATAGTTTCAAATGTTCATCAAGAATCTTTGGGGTTGGTCATGCTAACTAGAGGCATTGTCTGTCTGAAGCTTTTAGTCAAGCTAGAGTTAATTCTGAGCTTTGTTTAAACACAATCTGACCATGAAGAATTTAGTTAACACTGCAACAAGTGACCTGGTTTGTACTGTTAAACAAGTCCATCCATCCATTTTATTCCTCTTCTGCAGGACATGGTCCCAGACGATACAGAGCCGAACCTGTACGAGCGTCTTTCCCAGGACCTGAGTGCTGGACACTACCAAGAGCTCAGTGAGCAGCTCACGCAGGTCATCTTTGAGAACATGGCACCTTCCAGAGGACAGCGCACACGCTGCAGGAGGTTAGCTCGTGTTCGTGTGGACTCCCTCATGGAGAATACTGGAGCTTGGCTTAGCTTTCAACAGAAGCAGGAGAAAGACCCTGTCAAGACCAGTGTGCGACAGATTTGGAAACTGGTCTCCGAAATTACTAAGACCCAGAAGCAAGAAGACCAGGAGAGCTATCCTGAGTGCAGAAAAGAGCCCTGTACTACTACAAAAGTGAAAAGGCTGAGCATGAGATCCGAACAGTGTTTAAAAACATTCTCAGTGAGGCCAGAATCTGAGCGATCACCATCAGCTGAAGAAAGGACACCTCCACAAACAAGAGAGCAGGAACTGGACAGAGCTCAGAGATCAGCAGCAGACACAGCCCGTCCCTCAAAGATGACCTCAGAGGATCAGGACCAAAAGTTACATAGAGGACCAGAGCAGGGACTGGAGGAAGCAACAGATGTCTTCTCTTCACTGCACAATCAGTGGGACACCATGGAGTGGAGCGAGCTGCTGTATAAGGTGGCCTCTTTGGTGCTGTGCTCCAAAAACACATGTGAAGTGAGTGAATTTGCTAAGGAGCTGTTGCAGCTGGTCCAGTTGGTGTCCTCAGGCTGGGACATTCAGGTGAAACCGAGCACAAGCAACTTCAAGGCCATTGCCAGAGCTGTGCACAAAGACCTGTGCCTTGGGAGAAACAAGACCTTGGTGTGCCGGATCACCCAGATGGACTCCAACTACAAGTTTGTGATCCTCAACTGCATCTGTACACATGTAGAGAAGCCTCTGAAGAAGCACACACTGTGCTCTGTGCTCAGGTCTGTGTTCAGGGCCCTCTGCTGTTGTTGCTAAGTACGAGTGCAGAATGAAGGTGGACAGAGATACAGTAGCAGATGTGTGTGGACAGCTAGCCGCAAGCCATTTTTCAAACTATCGCCGCTCTTTGTCACATATCAACTGTTGTTCTTTCCTGAAATTGTGGTCAACCTGACGGACCTGGCAAGTCACTCAGACTGACCACATCAGAAACATGTTTGCATGTTTCTGATGTGGTCTACTGAATTGTACTACTTGCAGATCTACTTAAAAAGAAGAAAGAGGGGGTATTGGTATTGGTATTAACTGTCAACACATAATGTCTGTGTAATCCCTCAATCCCTCAGTTTTATTGTGTTGAATTTGCTGCAAACAACGTATTAAGGTTCCCACTAAAGACTCAGGTTCTGATCTGAGTTGAATCCAGCTGGACAGGTTCTTCAACATCAAATAAAGTTTTGGTGAGGAAGATTCAAACCGAGTCTGGGTTTGATTCAGTTGTGAGTCTGGGTCTGAGGGAACACAATTGCAAAGAAATTAGGTTTCAATAAAATCATCCAAATTTACACTTTATAGTGTTGTTTATTCAAACTTTGATCTCTTTTTTTATTGTGAATGTTAAAACTAATGCAATGACTTTGGATACCAGGTGTTGATGATCAGCTTCCAGTTTTGTTAGAGAGATCGAACTCTGCTGGAGCACTGCAGACCATCATGTGCCAACACTCTACATATAACAAATTAGATTATTAAATGTATAATCACACTGAAGATTTTGCTATTAATCCTAGTTTTCTATATTTGGATTATTTTGATGAAGTAATATTTTCTGGTTGCACATGGACAGCAGATGTGACGTCATGTAGATGTGATTCTATAAATAGTTTCTACTGTTAAGTTCAAAGGTTGTCAAACGTTTTACAAGCAGGTCCACCTCAGAATATGTTTTGATTTCTGAGTACCTCCAGACCTAAATCAGGACTATGAGGCCCAAACTAGGACCAAACATGGTCTAAAATGAGACTAAGCTGTGGTTAAGATTGTTACAACCCAGCTCGTGTTGGGAAGGGAAGTAACAAAAAGAAAACCAAGTTGGATAAATGGTAAAATAAGAATTAATTTAATTTACAGGAATGTAAGGGTGAACTAAACAAAAAGGAACTAAACAGATATAAACAAAGGTGCCTTGTAAGGGATTAAACCAAATAAACAAAGGTAAAGTAGCTAAACACAAATTTTACAGTAACAAAATCTTACGCACAGACAAACACAGTCAGTACTGACTATTGAAGGGTCTCATAAAACAAAAGCCACTACCCCTGTAGTGACTGAACTTAAGAGACTACACACAAAGACAAACTGGTCACTCCAGCCCAGCAGCCACGAGCAGGTGTCCCCAATCTTCTTAAATGGGGAGGGAGGCGGATGCAAGTGGGCGAGGCTTGAAGACGGTCCTCCAATCACGGCCCAGGGATCCGGCAGCCATGTTTAAGGAGAAAAAAGAAGACTTGGGGACACACACGATAAACAAAATATATAAATCCAAACAACAAAAAGGAACTTAAGGCCCAGGGCTGTAACAAAGATAATTCTAAATAATGATTAACCCAAAGAAACAGAACTACTTTGACTCTGAATAAAACAAATACTCAGCGGAAAACACTCCACAGCTTGAGAAACACTAATTTACTCAGTAGTTATTGTTGCATACAAATATATGACAACACATTCATTTTGTAGTCCCAAAAATGTCTTTCAGCCTATTTGCCCTGATATCCTGTCAATCCAAGCAAGCAAAAAAACATGGTAATGCATGCATATAACATTTGATTTATAATTTGTAGTTAATGTAATTGAAAGGACAAAACATAATGCACAAAATGTGGTATTTTCAAAGAATATGTGAAAATCGTATTTGAAGAAGCGATGCAACGAACGCAAATGTTCAGATTATTTCATATTGTCAACATAAAACTTTTGTCACTTGTTGACTTACTCACAGTGAGGAGAGAAACCAAAACTTACTCAAGTAAGAGTACTGCAGGAGGAGCCACCACTAATGAACATTGCATGTCAGCAGCAGCATGATTGGTCCATACCTTCTGTTTGGTCCCCTCCACTTGGCTTCTGCTGCCTCTGCATTGTTCATGCTTTTTTCTGGCTCTTCGACTCCTGCTCGTGTTAAGTAAGTTTTCAGTTTTGTATACGACTATATTCTCCCCTACAGGATGTCTGTGCAGTTTGCCCTGAGCGCTGCTTTTAAGTATCAACAGGTACACTGGGATTAGCTACTCAGGCTAAAAAACAAAAACAAAAAAAAACATCAAATAGCTGATTTTGGTTGCATCCATAGATTATATATAGAAAAGCACATAGTTAAGCTGCTCACCTCAGCGATCAAAGTAGAAAGTGATCATGGGCTGCACTTCCAGCTCCATCGACTCTGGATCCAAGTCACTTTACATTAGAAAACTGTTGCCCGTCTCTCCACGAATGCTCCTGTCAAACTCGTCATTTTGATCTTAAAATGTTCATACTGACCCGCTCTACCTGATCCTGGTACTTTTATTTTGCTACTGTGCCTTCACGATATTAACATTAGTAAGAGACAAATCAGCTGCCTTCTGTCCCTGAGGTCGCTGGAAGACACTTTACCTACCACAGCTACGCTACAGATTGACTCTTTGATCGCTATGATTCTTGTGGCCGGATTTCCCAATATTGAGCCTAACTCCAAAATCGCCCCATCAGCTCTAGCCTCGATGAGCTTCATTTGAGTGGATCCAGATGTTTTGGGTGACGTCACACTCACTTAGTCCATTTCTTTATAAAGTCTATGCTTGCATCTTCAGGATTACACAATGTGAGAATTGACTATAGATGTCTCAGAAAGCTGGGCTGCTCAGCTTTCTTCTTCTGAAACAGTACATCTTGATTTTCTCCTTATATATTCCTACTAGTATTATACTTTTCCACGTGAAGAAGCTGTTCTTAAAGGTCCTGAAATATGCAAAAATGATTCTTGAAGTTAAAGCCGTGTTACAATGATGTTTCTTCCTTAAAGACATAACTGTGGTTGCGTTTTATTTCATTTACATATGTTTGATCAACCTTTTATTAATCTCTAATGCTCAAAATGCTCTTCCACCTTGTGCTCTGTCTCAAGCTGATATTGATAGTTTAAATGACGTGAAATTGATTTAAAAAAAGCAAAAACACGATGTGCTCTAATTAAATTTGCAGGTGTAGCCTAGGTAGCAGGCTCAATCCCTCACGTCAATGTAATAAACACAAAAACGCCGATTTAACTTTAGTTTGTGATTTTATTTTTGACAGGTGACATTTCTGAGCCGTCAATTAAGATTAAGCAAATTAAAAGTGTTTTGCAAAAGCATTTGGCATCGTTTTTCTTCAAACGATTCTGTCTCTCTGCCTAATTACCAGACTATAATGCTAATGACAATACACAAAGTTACAGTTTTTGAAGCATCATGACAGTGTTTGAATCATTCAAATAAAACCAAATAATTAAAAACAAAACAATATAACAGTCAATATACGGTTTGATACAGGAATGCACCGATATGGGACATTGGTGCTGATATTGAACATTTTGATGGATCAGATATCGGTTCAGTCGATACCCCATTTTGATCCCATTTTGAAGACAATATATGGGACAATGCTGGACTAAAACACCTTGCAATATTTTTTCAAAGTTGTTCTATAGTTACTTTAAATAATAAATAACAGTTACAAAACACTTTTTAATTTTTACTTTAATATACGCTATTTGGGTTTAAAGAAAATAAATTATATTGTCGCCTATTAACAAATACTTAAAGCCAAAGTATTGACATCAATAACAACAATAAAACAGACGTTCTTCTACACTTGGTAACATGTACATCTCGGTGCTCAACAATAATCCACAGTCTTTGAAACTCCTGTACTTTCCCATAGTTTCTCCCAAGTTTGTTAATTACTGTTAGATCGTTTAAATTCTATGGGACTTCTCCACCGCTGCCACTGCCAGTACGGGGTTTGAGGTGCATGCTCAGATTGTGTAACAACAATTGCAGGAGCTCTGTAGTGAAACCAAGGAGGTCCTGGGCGACAATTGGGGTCGACCACGTGGATAGTGCCAGACCCTCAGAGGTGGATACGCATTCTGCCTACATGGACATGGAGGAATCACAGTCTACGCCTCTTTATTAGTGGAAGTGCGAGGTGGAGCAACCTGCTTGTGCGTAGACTTCATTGTTGGTGACATGGTGGAAATACGAGATGTGCAGGATGTTCTAAAGGCAGGTCCTGTGGAAAGCTGTTTCAGATGTGTACAGAAATTTAATCTAATAAAAGTCTGACTTGAAACTTACTAAAGATCCTGTTTCTCTCTGGCATCTGGCATTTCTAGTTAGATGTACCATTTAACATAAAACCAGCAGGGCTGCATTTTGTATTCCATGTTATAACCTATTGTAGATCGGCTGTAATAAGGCATGAAAATAACATTTGTCATGAGCTCTGGCTGGTGATAAGGAGCAAGTGTCATAGAAGCTGCATCAGAGTCATATATCTGTCTCTATTGTGCCAATTTTAGCTTTGTATCTTTTTGTCTTACAGTTTCACAGAGGTGTACATGACATATTCTGTCATATAAAACATGATCAACACAAACGTTGAGCATAAAGGGCGAATAACATCCAAAACAGACCACGCTATTGTTTTTTTATTTCACTATTTTGCCCCTAAATCAAGATATGAACATTAATAACAGGCCAATCCAGGGTCTGCTTTCTCCAAGGTCGCTCCCACTAGTGTCACTGATTGATGGACAGCCTCGTTGCTAAGCACACGGAAAAGGTTGTGTAAATTTAGTTATGCAAACCTACACACACCATGAAATAGTCTCTCCATATTTACCATCCTCAGATATAGCAGCATCTAATGATGTAAATATGAGATAAACACATGTTCAGATGTCCTGATGAAGTCTGTAGTGTTTCTACAGCTGTGTCTGAAGCACAGACTGATGCCTCATGTCTGTGAAGTGCACAGGAGCAGTGCTGTTATAAATAGGCCCGCAGGGTTATATTATTGAGGACTAAAGCTTATATTACCCAATTCTGGCTTTGCAAAAAGGCACTATAATACAGCACATTTCATACAGTTTGTCCCAAATATTAAAACTACATAAAACATAAAAGTAACTCATCAGTGTATTATTTGGTTGTGGTCTGGTTTATTATGAGACAGCTTAGACAATGCAACAGTTTACACCAACATATTACTTTTGCTCTTTGCACACTGCTCTAGGTATAGATACTTTTTACTCTTGCACATTCTTCAGTAACACTGACCCAGCTAGCATTCTCTGAGATAAGTACACATTTTAGAATAATTATTGACAACATCCTCACGCCTCTCCCCATCTCAACTCTACATGAACTGTATTTTTTTTCATCAAAAGAGCAAATCATAACAGTGAAAAACAGTTTTCCTCAGAGACAGTGGAAATCATAACACCCACATGTTTGTTTGTTCGTTTGTTTGTTTATTTCTGATTGACTACTCAGCCAGTTGGTTGACTTTCTTGGCTTCTTTCACAAAGGGGAAAAAAGGACATGGTTTATAAAGAAAAAGCCAACGAGAGCAGCTGGTCAGTGCTAGTGTTAGAATGAAAATAGCCTACTGAAGTTTACAGTTCTGGGTCTGGACCAGTGACATTTCATACATTTCAAACATTGTGGCAGTACTGTACTGTAGTTATTACAGTTACTGTAATAGATATTTCATACAATGGTACTTTTTTGAGTAGAAACCTGTACTTTTGTAATGGAGTATAATTCTAACCATATAACTGTAATCAGTTACATTTTAAATCACATATATCAAACTCAAGGCCCGCGGGCCAAATATGGCCCTCCACATCATTTTATGTGGGCCTCGACAGGGTAAATTAAAAGGTATGATGGTCTTAAAATCTAAGTTTATCAGGAGATACGCAGTTACACAGCCATATTTTTACGTCTAGGCAAGTGAATATGCAATATTTGTAACTTGAAGAAGTAATAAATACAGAAAGAGTTAATTAACAAGTTAAAAAAAAATTGTTAGATTTATTTTACATCTGGCCCTTTGAGAGCAGCCATTTTGGTGATGTGGCCCTCAGTGAAAATGTACTTGACACCCCTGTTTTAAATCACATAAGTTACTGAGTACAAGTCCCACAGTCCCACCTTTCTGTACCAACAAACACATGTAACATCAGTGCATCGTCTGCTCTGATTGGTCAGAGCTCAGGCAGTGTGCAGACTGTGGTTGAAAATAACCTAACTCAATTTCACACTTTTTGACTGATCAAGTTTTATATAAAAGTACAATCTAAAATGCTTCTGAGTAGTATTTTTCTTGCTTACTTTTTCTTTATTTAAGGCAGTGTCCACCAGCAATCTGACCAGAACTGAAGAAGCGTCTTAGATGAGCAGCGAAACATCTTCACACAACAACGTTTTGTCCAGTTGACAGATTTAAACTTTGTCTTTTTCTACTTTTTCTTTAGTACAATTTTGCCAGCAGGACTTTAGGACATTATTAGTCAAGTAACTGTGCTTTTACTTGAGTACACATTTTCAGTACTATTTCCTCCACCGCATTTTAGTAACTAGAAGCACATGGGCAGCTTTGGTTTCAGTAACAGTTTGCCACCACCACTGTAGAGCCTGACTAATGCAAAAATGTGACATCTCATTGTTCAACATTTTATATAGAAATCAGCCTGGAAAACCAAAGCTAAGTGGCTGACCACACATTTTAGTACAAAGCTAAAATTGACTTAAAGCAGAGATATTTTACTTCTATGGGGCATTAACTGCTAACACATAACATATTTAGATCACCATGTTACCTTTTACTGTTTTGAAAATGCTATATTCGCCGAAAACAATGTATTAACATGTTTTATATAAGTTTCACTATTGAGTGTCCCCTCCCTTTGCTCCACATGCTAAGTCCCTCCCCCATCGGAGCGCCATCACAACACAATCAGAATGCAACCTGTTAATAATAATAATAATGGCTTACACTTGTAATGCACTTTTTCAAAGCCTCTCAAAGCGCTACACTATAGTCATTATTCATTCATTTCCACACTTGGTGATGGTAAGCTACTATTGTAGCCACAGCTGCCCTGGGGCAGACTGACAGATGCGAGGCTGCCAATCTGCGCCTCCGACCACCACCTATCATTCGCGCACACACCACTTTCATACTAGACAATGTGGGTGAAGTGTCTTGCCTAAGGACACAACAATTATCCTCGTTTAATCCACAATAGGCGAAATCTGCGAAGTATCAGCTTTATTTTTATGTTTTTTGCTGTAAAACCCCTCACCACACACTTTGTACACTTTTCTCACACAGGCATTAACATTTTCTCACATTTCTCTCTTGTTTAAACTCTCTCAAAGTTCAAACCTTCGTAGGCGCCTTTGTCGGTGCAGAACGTTTCATCGACATTGTGGGTTTTGTCGGGGAGAAAATTTGCAAACATACAGCACTTCAGAGTCACACTGTGATCCAACATATATGTAAATTTGTGTGAACACATTCTGTACTGTACAGGAGACACGGCACGGAGGAGACTGATGGACAATGGTCTACAGTCCAACAGCCAATCAGGACGCAGAACACAATGCATGATCTGACACTGTAAAAAAAAAAAAAAAAACATGCAAAATTCCATCCATCCATCCATTTTCTTCCACTTATCCGGAGCTGGGTGGCGGGGGCAGCAGTCTAAGCAGGGACTCCTAGACTTCCCTCACCTCAGACACAAAAATCTGCAAAACAGCAAGACCGCAAAAAGTGAACCGAGTTATAGTGAGGAACAACTGTATTCCTAACCCTGCCCAGGTACGTGGAGATAGAATTTGGGTGAAAACAGAAATTTTGCAGCACAATACAGGACCACGCAAACATGCATGAATCAAACGAAATACATTTTGGAGTAAACTCATGATGAGGTAACACTGTTATAAGAGATGGGACTTTTGGCTCTTTTATGGGATCCGAATTTTTTTTGGATGAGTTTATTTCAAAGAGCCGTTCAAAAGACTGGGTGTTTTATATTTATTTATATGACAGAAGCCAATGTGAGAACTCATTTGATCAACAAACTAATCACAGAGAGAAACCACAAAGGCTGTTAATACAAAAGTAACTGTTATTATGATCCCAAAAGTGTTTTTTCTGCACAAATCCTCTGACCTGATTCTTGTGTTAATCAGTATAAAAATGCAGAAAACTGAAAGAACAAGAAAATGTATTTCTTTTACATAATGATATCCGGCTCCAACAGTTCAGATTAAAGAACTGTTCAGAAGAGCCGCCACGAACGTCACATCACCAGATCTTGGTCCTGATAAAAAGAAAATAACTGTATTACGGCGAGAACACACACAATGGAGTTCAACAGTGACCGGGCACTTCCTGGTCACGGAAGTAAAATTTCCATTATTTTTTCCCATCGACTTTCCGAGTGTGAAAGTTTTCTTATGTCTAATCAGCTCCGTGGTGACTAATAACCATAAGACCTATTATTTAATATAAAATCAGTATCTGAAACGAGCAAGTTATTAAAACATTTCACCAAATCTTGAGTTTTAAACCTACTTTTTGACTTAAAACAAACACGTTGTGGACATTAGCTCCCACACAGCTGATTAGCCTCTGTGATGCCTTTGAAGCCTTGATATTTGAAGTTTTCCAAAAGTCTATAGGAAACATTAATCGAAATTTTACTTCTGGAACCAGAGCGGACTTCGAGGTGGGCAGGACTGTTGAGCTCATTAGGGAAAAAATAATCATAACTTTAGTGCACAATATAAGCAAAAATCCTCCAGCTAAAGTAGACTGGACCAAGTCTAGCTCAAGATCTGGAGATGGATCCTCCTAGTGATACTGTAGTGATACTATAGTGATACTGTAGTGATACTGTGTAGATGGACTACAGTCATATTGTAGAGGCTAATTTGCAAACAGCCACTACTGGTTGAAGGTGTACAGAAGTCTTTAAGCACACGTGTTTTCAAAAGTACCAAAAAGAGTCCAGCAATTCCTATGTTGTTTTGGATATTCCCAAGATTTGGTGAAATGTTTTAGTAACTTGCTCGTTTCACATACTTATTTTATATTAAATGATAGGTCTTGTGATCATTAGTCACCATGGAGCTGATTAGCCATGAGCAAACTTTCACACTTTTAATATTAATAATGTTCAGAAAGTCTTTTGGAAAAATGTATGGAAAGTTTACTTCTGGAACCAGGAAGTTGCCAGTCATTGTGTTTTTATTTTAAAATACAGAATGCCGTAATACAGTTATTTTCTTTCTGTCAGGACCAAGATCTGGTGATGTGATGTTCGTGTCAGCTCTTTTGAACAGTTCTTTAATGTGAACTGTTGGAGCCGGATCTCAGTTGTTAAAATGAATTTATTTGGCTCAACTTTGCCACAGTGGAAGTTCTATAGACATGGACAAAATTCATATCTTTCTGCACCTTCTAACCTGGTGCCACTTTCCTGCCCCCTTTACACCTGGAGTTTCCACTCCAAACATCTAAACCACAGCTGGAGGCCATAAAGGCTGGAGAGGCACAAATGAGAGGCAGTCAAAATGGCGCCTGCACATAAGGTCAGTATACAGTAAACTGACACTGTACATTGAACATGCAGTACTATAGTACAGCAGTGATACTGTGATATATTACAGCAGAACAGTATTGTAAATTACTGCAGCATGTTTTTTAGACAGTCATGTGTGTTGTTTATCTGTGCCAAGGGAGTTTATCCGTTTTCAGAAAAAAAAAATCCATTTTGTATTAGATTTTTTAGTGATATTTTCTTGTGAGCTTGAACTTTGCAACACAGCTTGGTCTCAGTGTGAATTGCTGTGGTCCTCTTTTACAGGCTTTTAATTCTCACTTTGTGCCCTCTGCTACTTTAAACACTGTATAGTGTAGTCTTTACAGCAAGTTTCTGTCTGTCAGTGTAAAATACACAAAAATAATGACAAAGATTTTTCTTGATATTGCTTTATGGTGGCATTTCACTGTAACAGGCTGCAGAATTTCATGTACTTGTGATTGTAGAAAATGACTATGTGTCACATGAACCTTACATGAATCAGTTTGAACCTGAAGTACAGAACTGTGGGCGGGTATAGGTGGGTATAGGTCAAACTGACATTGTCAGACAACTCAAGCCTCAAATGCAACACAATACACAGTTATTCAAACATGCATGAGTCAATCAAAATACCAAGAGAGGGAAAAAGACTGAGAATGAGCATTTATTACATTGTGGGGACTAAAATCTATGCACACGCTCACATCATGGAGACAAAGTGGGGACAAACAAATCTAAATCATGGAGTTCAAAATCAAGTCCCCATCACGTAAATCCTTTGTAAAGTTGCATCACTTTCTATCAAGGTACATCTCTATGGTAACATCTCCTGATCTCATAACCTACCTTATCCAGGATAAGTTCAGCCAGCTCCGTAGTACAAGCCTCAGATTTGGGTTGAAACAGGTAGCAAGTAGTGGCTATAGTTAAATTTAGGGTCAGTCAAAATTAATATCAATGTACATTCCCTGAAAAAGCATGGAAAACCAACATGTGCGTGGATGTGTGTGTCTTGCCGTGTTTATGTGTGTGTGGTTGGAGTGGTCACATAATGTTGTTGTCCTAAGCTTCATTTGACATGGTCGGCTGGTCTGGGATGTCCCTGTGTGTCTACAGTACAGCTGCCTTTGAAATACTGCTCTATTCTGTGTGCTTATGTTGGTCTACTGTGTCAGATTTATGGAATTTGTACTGCTGTGTGGCTCAGTGGGTAGAGTTAGAGCGAATATGCAGGTAAATCTAACTGTAACCCTAATAGTATGTAAATAATGAATATATATCGACATAGCTTAGTTACACCATAAGATGCCGTAGATAAAAAAAAAACAACCCTGTGATTTATGTGAAAATCTCATCTTATGTCCTTCCATGGAAATTGTGTCTCGTTCTAACCCTACTTTCAAATGTTCATCAACAATCTTTGGGGTTGATCATGCTAAGAATTTAGTCGACACTATAACAGGTGACCTGGTTTGTACTGTTAAACAAGTCCCACTCAAATAACATAAAAGTCACAAACTAGGTAGAATTAGACATTAGCTTGTGTTGATGACAAGTGTCTGAAAATGTGTTGTTTGAATCCATTTTGTATTCTATTTTATTGAGTTTTCAGACTATTTAAAAACCTGTCTGTGTTTCCTAATGTGCGCAGTGTGTCACCATAGTAACTGTGGAACTGGACAATTTCCACACAAAAATACTCATAATATTGCACTGGTCTTACATGAAACTTTTTCTAGCCTCTGAAAGTTTGTTTACTTTCAATGATTCCCCCCCACACAGTGCTAAATTTGCACCAATGGCATATCCAATCACCACTAACATCCCAGATTCATACTACAGGGTGAAGTGTCTTGCCCGATGACATAATAGAAATATTCACTGATTAGTGCAGGGATTGAAAACTTTTAAATTTGTGGTTTGAAATGTTTCTCAATAATTGTCTTGAGCTGTGACAGAGTTGGTTGTATCATGGATGAGTGGCAGGATGAAAGAGGGGAGAGAGAGTGCATTATATGATGAGTTGAGATGTGCACTATGTCTCCATAAAAGAGCGTAGATACTTCAGCAGAGAAGTTATATGAACATATGGTATTGTATTAAGCATTTCTACGATAAGCCCATTCCAGAGAAGCTGAACCCCTTGAGCAGTAACTGGAGCAAACCCTGTGCCCAAACTGGCTTTGGCCAAGACCATCCCAAGTACCAGAGTGCAAAGAGGACAAGTCACAGCTTTAAGGACACTCTTCCCTCAATAGATTTGAAGGTGGATGAAACGCTCCATCGAAAAAAAGTTGAAGGGGACAAGTACATGAGCTCTGTCAAGAGTAAAGACAAACAGGATCCAGTAAAATTGCCAGAGACAAACTCCTCCTTGGGAACTCCAAAAACTGCACTCTCCACAACAAAGATGGAGGATGAATCTGATGGCCAATATCCATGTGAACTCAAAGCAAATCCAACAAGTGCATTAGATAAGGGATCTTCTCCATTGAAAACATCACAGGCCAATCAAACTAAGTCCACCCAAGCCAAAACTCCCACGTGGACATGGAGCCCACAGACGAGGGTCAAAACCCCAGTGATGTCCCCAGAAAAGGTCACGACCCTAACAGGGACTCAAATTAGTCCAGAAACTAAGACTGGACCAGAAAGGAGGTACTGTAAATCACCTGTCGACAGTTTTAGCTCATCCAATCGTCAAACTGACTCTCAAGACCACCTCAAACACCAGAGCCCAGACAGAGAGCAAAGTCCCAGTCCTAATTACACTTTCCCCTCCAGTCGAAGGGGCACGACTTGTAAGGGGCATTATTTAGGTCTGAAATCACCAGAGACAGACAAAACAAAGACCCAGGCCAAGACCAAGACCTGCTCCCTGCAGACTGTGGTCAAAAACACACCAAAGTCCCCAAAGAAGGTCGAGGACAGCTGGGACTCCAGCCCCAAAGATCCGCCTATGTACCAGAGTACAAAGAGCCAGACTGACAACCGTTGGGACACTCCCTCCTCACTGAGTTTGGGAGTGGATGATTCACTGCTTGACTTATTTAATAGGAGCAGCCAAAAAAGAGCACAAAAGTTCAACAACTCTGTCAAGAGTGGCACTAAAACCGAATGGTCGACAGTAAAATTACCAGAAAAAAACATCTCCTTGGGAACCCCGATGACCACACTCCCCATTGCCAAGAATTGGGACTCAATGTTTAAGACCAATCCTCAAACTGACTCTGGCCAGGATCCACCAAATGAACAGGGTCCAGACAGAGAGCAGAGTCCCAGTCTTATGTACACTCCCCCCTCCAACAATAATGTCCCTTGGCCAACAAGGGACATTATTTAGACCTGAAAACATCAGGGACAGAGAAGACAAAGACCCAGGTCAAGACCAAAAAAGAAACCTACAAGAACAAGACCCTCAAGTCCAGTCCAAAGAGGGAGGCTACAACCAAGCAATCACTAGAAACTACAAGGGTCCAGAGTCCAGACAGAGAGCAGAGTCCTAGTCCTCAGGACTCTGCACTGACCAATGCCACTGCAGCCATCAGACAACACAGACTGTGGAAGCTCTGGGGAAGGGGCAGGAGACTGAGGGGCTGATGGAGCTGCTGAGCAGCCTGAACAAAGACTTGCAGCATGCAGCCTCCTCCATCATGTCCATGATGGTGGATGAGTCTCGCACCAAAAAGGCCCGACGGAGGGCAGCTGTTCGTAAAGTGAAGGCTCTCTTAGTAATGTGCCAAGCCAAGACCACACTCCACACGGAACTGAGCCAGCTGTGCCTGCAGTGCACAGCCACTAAGGGCACTGTTTCTGTGGAGCAGCTGATGGAAATTGCCTCTCCTCTTCTGCAGGACATGGTCCCAGACGATACAGAGCCGAACCTGTACGAGCGTCTTTCCCAGGACCTGAGTGCTGGACACTACCAAGAGCTCAGTGAGCAGCTCACACAGGTCATCTTTGAGAACATGGCACCTTCCAGAGGACAGCGCACACGCTGCAGGAGATTAGCTCGTGTTCGTGTGGACTCCCTCATGGAGAATACTGGAGCTTGGCTTAGCTTCCAACAGAAGCAGGAGAAAGACTCTGTCAAGACCAGTGTGCGACAGATTTGGAAACTGGTCTCCGAAATTTCTAAGACCCAAAAGCAAGAAGACCAGGAGAGCTATCCTGAGTGCAGAAAAGAGCCCTGTACTACTACAAAAGTGAAAATGCTGAGCATGAGATCCGAACAGTGTTTAAAAACATTCTCAGTGAGGCCAGAATCTGAGCGATCACCGTCAGCTGAAGAAAGGACACCTCCACAAACAAGAGAGCAGGAACTGGACAGAGCTCAGAGATCAGCAGCAGACACAGCCCGTCCCTCAAAGATGACCTCAGAGGATCAGGACCAAAAGTTACATAGAGGACCAGAGCAGGGACTGGAGGAAGCAACAGATGTCTTCTCTTCACTGCACAATCAGTGGGACACCATGGAGTGGAGTGAGCTGCTGTATAAGGTGGCCTCTTTGGTGCTGTGCTCCAAAAACACATGTGAAGTGAGTGAATTTGCAGTGAACTGTTGCAGCTGGTCCAGTTGGAGTCCTCAGGCTGGGACATTCAGGTGAAACCGAGCACAAGCAACTTCAAGGCCATTGCCAGAGCTGTGCACAAAGACCTGTGCCTTGGGAGAAACAAGACCTTGGTGTGCCGGATCACCCAGATGGACTCCAACTACAAGTTTGTGATCCTCAACTGCATCTGTACACATGTAGAGAAGCCTCTGAAGAAGCACACACTGTGCTCTGTGCTCAGGTCTGTGTTCAGGGCCCTCTGCTGTTGTTGCTAAGTACGAGTGCAGAATGAAGGTGGACAGAGATACAGTAGCAGATGTGTGTGGACAGCTAGCCGCAAGCCATCTTTCGAACTATCGCCGCTCTTGTCACATATCAGCTGTTGTTCTTTCCTGAAATTGTGGTCAACCTGACGGACTTGGCAAGTCACTCAGACTGACCACATCAGAAACATGTTTGCATGTTTCTGATGTGGTCTACTGAATTGTACTACTTGCAGATCTACTTAAAAAAAAGAAAGAGGGGGTATTGGTATTGGTATTAACTGTCAACACATAATGTCTGTGTAATCCCTCAATCCCTCAGTTTTATTGTGTTGAATTTGCTGCAAACAACGTATTAAGGTTCCCACTAAAGACTCAGGTTCTGATCTGAGTTGAATCCAGCTGGACAGGTTCTTCAACATCAAATACAGTTTTGGTGAGGAAGATTCAAACCGAGTCTGGGTTTGATTCAGTTGTGAGTCTGGGTCTGAGGGAACACAATTGCAAAGAAATTAGGTTCAATAAAATCATCCAAATTTACACTTTATACTGTTGTTTATTCAAACTTTGATCTCTTTTTTTATTGTGAATGTTAAAACTAATGCAATGACTTTGGATACCAGGTGTTGATGATCAGTTTCCAGTTTTGTTAGAGAGATCGAACTCTGCTGGAGCACTGCAGACCATCATGTGCCAACACTCTACATATAACAAATTAGATTATTAAATGTATAATCACACTGAAGATTTTGCTATTAATCCTAGTTTCGTACATTTGGATTATTTTGATGAAGTAATATTTCCTGGTTGGACATGGACAGCAGATGTGACGTCATGTAGATGTGATTCTATAAATTCAAACATGGTCTAAAATGAGACTAAGCCGTGGATTAGATATTTCTAAATAATGATTAACCCAAAGGAGGACAAACATGAATACTTTGACTCTGAATAAAACCAATACTCAAACTGCTAGGACCCTGTGTACCATCAGCAGAAAACACTCCACAGCTTGAGAAACACTGGTCTAGTTTTTGTTGCATACAAATATATGACAACACATTAATTTTGTTAAATAAAGGTTTAAACAGTCCCAAAAATGTCTTTCAGCCTATTTGCCCTGATATCCTGATACATACTATGGAAGTACAATTTCTTCATGGTAAATATACAAGCCACCACTAATTAGCATGACGTGTTAGCAGCAGAATGATTGGTCCATACCTTCTGTTTGGTCCCCTCCACTTGGCTTCTGCTGCCTCTGCATTATTCATGCTTTTTTCTGGCTCTTCGACTCCTGCTCGTGTTAAGTAAGTTTTCAGTTTTTTATAGGACTATTTTCTCCCCTACAGGATGTCTGTGCAGTTTGCCCTGAGCGCTGCTTTGAAGTCTGCGCACAGAGCCGTCCCAGCTGTCCAAACAGGTACACTGGGATTTGTTACTTTGAATATTAAAAAAAAGAAAAACACCAGATGCATTCTAGCTGATTTTGGTTGCATTGTCAAGATTATACAATATGGTAATTGATTATAGATGCCTTAGAGAGCTGGGGCACCTCACTTTTTTAAAAATAACAGGCCATATATTGTAACAGCAGTGCATGTGACAAAATAAATGGCTAACTTGAAAGAAGAAGTCTGCTTCACTCGTCTGTCTGTAAAAGTTGACGTTAAGCTGCGCTCCAAAAATTCATGCATTTACTTTTCCAAACAGCGGTCATCCCTCGCTCATACTCTCAATTGTCAGGCCCCTCTGTAATTACAGCTGACCTGAAGAAGTCTGAAGAAACAAGGATGACAATCTGTGCAGCTCCAGTTCAGTGGCCGCAGGAATTCCATATAATTAAATATAAGAGGATCTCAGACCACTTTGCCAGCACCACCAAGATCTGCTGCAGCTTTTTTCCTGGCCTGGCTACATGGTGGAGGAATTGCAGCCTATGCCTCTTTATGCCTGTGGAAATGGGGGTCATGCAAACTGCTTGTGTATAGACTTCAT